>NC_044034.1:239588746-239901625 GCF_901765095.1 Microcaecilia unicolor | reverse complement strand
CTTGCAATAATGAAGAACTGGCAGGTCCACACCTCATGTTAAAATTTCCATGGTAAAGGTAGGGACTGCTTTTGTGCATGGGGTCGGAAACGGTAGTGCATCACATCGTATTCACATTATAATAAAAATTAGCTCATTTGCATTTTGTTTTCGTTAGCTGCTACCTTGACAAGAAAATGGCTCGGAGAACCCTTTTGTGTATGTCCCGGTTTACTACTTGTGCGCTAAACTAGATAGAACCAGTTTAAAAACCACGTTGCTGGCTCGTTAAGTTTAGTGCATCTGGCCCTGAGTGACTGTGATGGCAGAAGACATATTGAAATAATATTTGGTTTAAAAAGGTTAACTGTCATTACAATTGTTTTGTTATATTTGCTAAAGAAAGCCCAGAGCAACAGGCTCTGGGCTTTCTTAGCCAGCCCTGTTGACAGCATTTTTTTTTTATTACTGTTTTGGGGAGAGGGGGGAGAGGGAACAGGGTAATCCCACTCTACCAGCACTTTTCTTTCCCAAATAGAGGCACCAAGCAACAAGTAAGGGACTGATGGAGACTGCCTTCAGGTGGATCCATCCAGGTCGGACCATGAATCCAAGAGTGCCCAAGTAAGGAGGGGCGTTACATATGTATACCCTGTTCTATATATCTGGTGTCTTGAAATGAGCATATTTTCATACATTAAATTAGAACAAGATAGATTTAAAATGCTATGTTTTTTTTTTTTTAGATCCGTATTAATACTTTAGTTTTACTTCTGAGATAAGCTAATTCAAAAAATAAAATCTCGTGCTACAATGAAAATACAGTTAACATTTACCTTTACCATTTATAGAAGTTCTCTGTTCCAAGACACCCTGAGGCTGTGCATCCCAGGCAAGGTTTCTGGTACAGAGAAGTCCTTGATTGAACAGCCCCCAGTTCTCTGGTATCCCCCCCCCCCCCTACAGACTATACTTAGTCTTGGAAAAGCATCCACTTTTGTCCTCTTGAACCAACACTATATTGGAAAAAGGCAGTGATTTGGCTAATGTTAATGACATCAGCTGAACTACCCCAATTTTCTAAGATGGTGCTGTCTGGTGAGGGATAAAGGACACTACCGGGAACAAGTTAAACATTACTAATCTAGCCAGAGGGAGAGAGACGGGTCGTTTGGAGACTCAGCAGTTGACAGCTTGCCTCTGCAAGTTCCTGGCCTGGCTTGGCATGCACTGGCCATATGTGCCCTACAGTCTGTGGGTCCAGCACTTATTTCATTTAACTTCCTAGTGATTTCCGCTGTGGTCAACAGGAACTTACAACTTTAGTTCAACTTTGGAGGTAAAGTTTCAGCTCTAACTGAAAATCACTGGAAACAATTCAGTAGACAGCTATTAACATGTATTTGCATGATACTGTGCTAAGAAAGTGTAGCACTTTACTTCTGGTTTAGTACTAATTGTGTGTGTTCAACAGGAAACAAAATGTGATAGAGCTATTCATTAAAATGGTGACTCTGCTGCCTACACATAGCGACATTCCTTAAATGTTTCATTACTGTATATTAATTTTATAAAAAGATCTACTTAATGACCACCTTTACATTATTATTCTCACAAGTCAATAAAATAACTCAGAATCTATGTAAATAAAAACATGGAAGAAAATGTTGTAATACTATTAGATTTCTTGTTACACTTCCAAAGTTTTTCATTTTTCCCTTCACAGTATTTATATTGCTAGTCTGATTAATGCTATTGTTGTACTTTTTGTTTCAAAGCTGTGAGCAGCCTGCAGTGGTATGACATCCTGCCCTTGACCCATGTGCTGGCAGAGGGAAGGTCTTCAACAGTCCTTTAAAAATGTTCACAGGTGACCCCCCCCCCTCCGAAACTCATCTAAGGGAGGGGCCTTCCCCTATAGCCTAATGGCACAGGTTGCCATATCAGAATTACCTTCCTGATGAGAGAGATCATGAACACATTGAGGTGGTCTTAATATTGCCCGGAGTAATCAGCCAGTGATGGGGCAGACCCTACGAGGGCTTCAAATTGGGAGTGCATTGGTCCCAGCTCCCTTTCCAGTTGCTGCTCCTTAAACAGCAGACCCCGGTTACTGTGTTTAGGCTGACTGAGCAATATTTAAAACAAAACAAAAAACTCCACAACATATTTAATTAACTTAAGCTTATCACTGGTGCGACTTCACTCTCTTCTTGCTGGACTTGCTAGATATGAGTACTCAGCACCCGCTCACAAAGAGGTTTTTGCTGCCAGCATACACCATCATTGTTAACCTAGGCGTGGGTCCATTATACTCCTGCTCAAAGCTAACCCGCATCAATAGCAGTACAGCCCCACTGGATGGCAGTAGAACTGTCCAGGACAGCCCCAAGATCTGACTCCAGAAAGTGAGCTGTCAATTCAGAACAGGGGGCTCAATGCTTGCTGTCGTGAGGTAGAATAGGAATAAACATTCTTAGGGTCCCCTCTGCTTGGGTGGATCCTGGACCACATGCCCAGGGTGTTCCTCCCACCCTCACCCGGATGATTACAATCACAGTACAATGGTAAGAGCTTACTTCTCCATTCCCTGCCTCCTGATCACAGGAACAGAAATATGCTTAATCTGATGTCCAATTTCACATATTACTAGTGGGAATGGTGACTCAACAGCAGAAAATGCAATGGCATTTTTAAAAGGGCAAGTCTGAAGGCCATTTACAGGCCACAAAGTGACCAGTTCATCTTTCCCAGTCCATTTTAGACCTACACACGGCAACCATTTCTTAATTACCATATATCTTAATGGCATTCTACATCAAACCAGAAAGGTTGAAAGCACGTCAGTAACCAGCTTATCTATATGTAGAGTGGCAAAGGAGGCTATCATAAAGTCAGCCATGAATAGGGTAACCTCACAAAGGATGAGACATAGGGTACAATGCAACACAAGGAGGTTAACAATTGGTGTGCCAAAACCCTTTGTTTTTACTTTTTCAAAGTGCGGTATAGAGTTTGAGAACCCCTTGCGTGCAACCACTAAAACATTTTAGGCAGTCATCTTAGGTAAAAGTTTTCCTTTCCTCCTACTACACTTATGGGGGTTGATATTAGCAGTTCTTGGTTCTTACCATGGTATATAGTTCTGATCTCACTAGTGTAAAGGTAATTTTATATAACAAAAAAGAACGATTTGTTTTTAAAGTTATTCATGCCCCTTGTTGGTCATATGGACATTACAATTGGATTCACATTTTCCATTTTTACTTATGGCCGCTTTTAATAAAACTGTGGCTTTGACTGATACTGGGTTTTTATATGCTGCTTTGTGTTTTGCCATACTTTTATTGAATTGCATAAAACACTTTACCCACTAATCTGGTAATTCATTAAATTTAAATAATGCATAAATCCCTTTAAAAATGTAAGTACGATCCTTAAAATCAATTTTTTCATCAGGGCACTGCCCAAAGAGGAACATATCAATTTTATATCAAATCTATAGGAACAGACATTCCACTACAAGTTACAATTTTGCCAATGTTACTATTGTGTTTCTCTTATATCCTTTGCATATATATGCAAAAATAAAATTGTATAGCTGATACCAAAAAAGTGTAACATGGTTTACTTTTTAAAAACTGTTTTTTTCTATTGCCTGTTTCTTCCCCTCTTAACTGGTCAGTCCATATATGGATACCCGCAATCAGGTGCAGATCGGACAGAATAAAGGGATCTTGACACCCAGGTCTTGGATGAAAACTCTGTTGGGCTGGTCGAGGTTAGAGTGCATTGGACTCTACTTATGCCACTACAATGGAAATGTTAGACTGCATATCATACCTAGATGGCCTTCTAACAACACCTGGGAGGTAATAATGTGGTTCATATGCCCTGCTGCCAGATAGCAATCAGTATGAGCATGGCTGCCTAACACACATCTTTTGCTCAGATATCATTCCTTGTTTTAAATACACACAACAGAATTTGTGGAAAATGGAGGCTGCCCAGATAAAAAGGCAGAAAGGCAAAAATGCAGCACACACATATCATGAATAAGTGATAGCTTCATATTCTGAATTTTTTTGCCCAGACATTGTGCATATGTCCCACATAGGGATGAGATTATTCTTGAATGTCCTAAAGAAAGTTTCAGTCAGGTTTGAGCGACATGCTCACTTTAGTGGTAGCAACTGGTTTGTGGTGGGGTTGGCGCACTCCCACAGCGCTGTACAAAACCCTAACCCTATGGTGGCATTCAAGCCTGAAGAAAGGGGAGGCTTTGTTAAAGTTGTGTTGGGAAATGGCCCAAATTGTAAGAGCAGATTTCACATTTAATAGCAAGGCCTTGCATTGATGCCTCTGCCAGAGGTGGGGCCTTGTGACTCTAGGTAGGTCTGGAAGCTGCATTGGCAGCTAGGACAATGGAAGGAGTTGAGTCTGATCAACCCCTCTCATATGGATATGCTTGTTAAACATTTACCAGCACCACTTTGGAGCGGCCTCTGTCATAAGTAGCTCAGGGATGGGGTTCATCACCCAGGGCCAGCCTCGAGCACCTATGTTATGATATTGAGTTAATCAACAAAGCTGCAGCCATTACATCTAACCTTTTTGGGGTGTGTTTCATTTTGTAGAACTAGAGAGGGGGGAGATGTCATAGGTCTCCCATTTACTAAAAATAAGAATCCAAGCTCTTTTAAGAAA
Source organism: Microcaecilia unicolor (assembly GCF_901765095.1). Taxonomy (NCBI): domain Eukaryota; kingdom Metazoa; phylum Chordata; class Amphibia; order Gymnophiona; family Siphonopidae; genus Microcaecilia; species Microcaecilia unicolor. Next base: position 239,896,939 of record NC_044034.1, on the reverse strand, counting down.
ACACAAAAACCTCTTACTGTACAAAGGATAGATGGAGGTGAATGCACTATTCAGATAGCAGTACTTGGCCATGGTTAGCTTATGTTAAAACATAGGAACTGCCATACTGGGTCAGACTTAAGATCAATCAAGCCCAGTATCCTCTTTCTAATGTTGGCATTATGCAGCCAGTAAGTGCCATGTTTGAAGTATGGACTTGACTTTAGGAAAGTCATTTCAATGTGAGCACTTAGTCCCCTGAGTAAGCTTAGATAAAAGTGAAACGGAGAGCCCCGTTGGGTACAAGAATTGTGAACTATGTGCTTTAAATGCTGTAAAATGCAATATTTTATGCTTAAGTAAACCACATTTGAAGATGTTTGAGTTCACAATATATAAACATAAATTAAAATAAAAACATTTCTCAAAGGAAGTTTTTTAGACCATTGAGAAGACTGGGGTCCAGTAAAGGCTGGCACTAAGATTTCTTTGCTTGCTGCCACGCTGAAACATTTGAGGTCTTTTTCCTCCTTTTTAAGTTTTTTTGAATAAAATACTGAATGTGTTATCTGTTATAAGATTTACAAATGTTTGAGTCTTCAGCTTTGAGGATTATTTATTCTTCAGCTTCGAGGGTTATTTATACTATGTAAGCTGCTAGCCATTGTACTGATAATTCTGGGGAGCCAGCAGCGTATACTTGTTTGCTGACAGACAGCAGTGCGTTCCATGGCCCTGCAGGAGTAGGACAGGAAAGGACTAGTTTTGTGTTTACTTTTCTTCTCCCACCTGTGAATTGAACGGGACCCCTTAAATATTTTTTTCACCTTATCCAGTTGTGTTCACGGAATGATGAAAGTGTCCTGAGTGAGGCATCTGATTAGTATCTTCGAACAAGAAAGTGCATTTCCAAGACAAAGAGATTCACTTTTGGAGTTCCCCAACATTTAATAATTTTGCGAGTCACTGTCCTTAAATACATGTAGATAGGTTGCAGAAAAACTCCTAGTTGAAGAGCCAGTCTCCAAATTCAGTATGCTTCCAGGGAGAGGGGGAGAAAGCCCATTCCACCTTGTTCATTTACATAAAATATTGTCACTTGGTTATCCAGACAGCGGAGAAGTATTTTGTTCCTTATTAGATGTTTGAAGGTGGAGATGGCATAAAGATTGTTCAAAACTCTAGAATGTTGATAAAGAGTTCCTTTTCTTGAGACCAGAATCCTTGTGTTTGATAATGATGTACATGTGCCGCCCATCCTCTGGGAGATGTGTCTGTTGTCAGAATGAGAGCTGGAGATGGCTGATGGAAAGGAGCTCTCGCTAGTAGACTGCTTGCAGAAAGCCACCAATGCAGTCCCTTTTTATATTTGAGGAGAAATTTGAATTTATAGAGAAGGGGTTGACTGAATTGATTCCATTGGGCCTTTAGACCCCATTGAATAGGTCTCATAGCCAGAAGTTTGAATAGTTTTCTAGCTAAACAAGTGATTCAGAGAAGATGAAACGAAAGATGCTCAACTATGACACAGCATTCTTGAGGAAGGTAAGTTTTCATTTGCAGAGTGTATTTGTGCCAGTATAAATTGTAGGTTGTAAGTTGGAGCTAAATGTGATTTTTTCCAGATTGATGATAAAACCCAGAGAAAAGAGTTGTCATCATGAATTGAATGGAGGAGGATTAGTAAGGTTTGCTTTGATGAAGATATGAGGCTCCTTTCTTCCTGAGGCTGTGACCACTGCTAAGCACTTAGCAGTGGTCACAGCCTCAGGAAGAAAGGAACCTCATGGATACACTGGGCACTGAAGAAAATCCAATGTTAGGACTTTGTACTGAAAATGGTGGTTTTGAAAGGTGAAACAGATACTTCCCAATCTTGAGGACAATTCAGGATATGGGCATAAGCATCCTTGAGATCCAGAAATGCTAACCAGCTGTTTTGAACCAGTACAGGTAAAATAAAATGGAGAGTGCGTATTCTGATTTTTCTCTTGTTGAAATGATTTAATTAATTTTCTGAGGTTCAGAATAGGTCTTAAACCTCCTGATTTCTTGGGGATTAGGAAATAAAGGGAACAAAACACCTGACTGTGGTCTGATGAGGATACAATTCTACTGCTTGGTTGAGTAGGAGGGAGTCAAACTCCTCTTTGAAGGTGAGTAATTGTGAAGTGAGGGAACACTAGCTGATGACAGAGTTGGGTTAGAAAGATGACAAAAATGTATTTTGTATCCATAGCCAATGATCTTCAGTAGTCATTTGCCTGCTGCAATATGGTGCAATGCGTCTGAAAAAAAAATGCTCTAACTGGAAAATGGTCAAAAGCTAGGTTTGATTTTTGAAGTTGGCAAAGGAGTGGTTGCTTGGTATTTGTGTTTGAGGCCACTGACGCTGAAAAGAAGTTTAATTTGAAGGTCTAGGTGGAGGTTGGCGTGTATATGGTTGGTATCTTCTCTTGTAGTTGGACTGGGTATAATAGTGAAGAACAATTTGCGTCCTTGAATAATTATGCCTTCTATGAGAATGTTTTTAATGTAGGTAAATTATCTTTGAGAGACCATCTTAGACTTTTGTCTATAAAAAAGGTTTTTCCTTGACAAGGTGCATCCACTAGACAGCCTTGTAGGTCTTCCGTAGTCCTGAAGCTCTAAGCCAAGAAACCCTTTTGGCTACAATACTGCGATTCGAGAAGTACTACTGTATGTGTCATAAATATTACAAATGTGATTAAAAGCAGATTCTTCTATCAAAAAAAAAAGTAAACATTCGGTGGAATTAGATGCGAGAGTCTAGAGAATGATAAAGTTGAGAATGCTGGAAAAAATAAATTTGCAGCTGATGGGCAGCTATTCTTGAAGGTAACCTAACTCCTGAGAAAACTTTACACCCGACTGTATCTAAGGCTTTGTGGTCCTTGCCAGGAGGATAATATGAAGATGTTTTTGAATGTTTAGTTTTATTTAGGACTGCTTCAAGGACTACAGAATAATGTGGTAACTGGAGTTTCTTGAAACCTGGAGCTGACTGCACCTTCTATTTGTTGTCAAGACGTTTTGAGATTTGCTGTGTAGAAAAACTATACTACCAAATCTTTGGCTGCATGCCCCGTAAAACGGTATGAATTGGCACTCCTATAGGTCCCTTGGGAGTATCGATAGCTTTCATAATTGCCTCAAAGTCTTTCCTGTGCATATTAGTGGTTTCCGCCTCCACAGCTAAGTCTTAATATTTTTTGAATGAATTTGGAGTAATTAATACCCTCCAAAGAAATCTCCTGTTTTGCAGGATCTATGCCTTACTAGTGGAAGGAATGGAGAGTTCAGAGATGTGGGCTGTTCCTCTTCATCACTTGAGTAAGCCTGAGAACCATGATGAGAAAAATCTTGCCAACGAGGACTGCCAACTGGACTCTTAGGGATTCTGAAGGTGTTGGAGATGGATCACACAGCTGAGGAATAAGGGATCGACAAAGACTGGAAAGACAAAGGGTTTGTAAAGCTGTGGAAAGTTGGAGGCGATGATGGTTGTTGAAATATCATTTGAAAAAGCTGCAGTACGAGGAGACCTGCATTCTGCGTAGTCTGAAGAACAGTAAAGTTAGATTCAGTGGTAGGCACAGATAATTGGGATACTTCAGAGGAGTGGAAAGAAGCTGCTGTGGGTGGCTTTTTTTTGTGAGAAAGGCTGAGAGGCTTCAGATTTAGGCAGACTTATTTTTCTTTGATACCTGTTGAGAAATTGAATACTTTTTGAACTATTATTGGTGAAGGACTAGAACAAATAGAGCATTTATCTTCCTTCATAACAAAGGAGTATCAGGATGAAGCACTAGCTCTGTCACTAGAGTCATGTGAAGAAGAATAAAAGACTTTCAGAGACTTATGGTACAGCTCAGTAGATGACTGCTTCGTGATTCAGGTCACTGATTTTGCCATGTGCTCTGCCAAAGCAGGCTTTACCGACTGTGCCGAAGGTTTTGTTGAGGGAAGTAAATCCAAGCACTCAGTGCCAAGACTCTTAGGTACTGTCTGAGAGCCTGTTGAGTTAGAAGTGCATTGGGTGCTAGAAACCTGAAATCCTGCAGGTACCTGCAAGAGATGCCTTTTGTGTCAGCATAAATTTGCTCCATAAATGAGAAGAGGAAAAGTTATGAAGTAATTATCACCTTTTCCCGATGCTGTGAGGGGTCAATGTCCGCTAATCAGCGCAGAAAAAATTGAACTGAGGAGACAACTGACGTCCTTGAGGTGGGAAGGAGATCTTGGCTTCTCATTGGTTAAAAAGACTGTCAAGTTTGAGACAGTGGTTCCAGGCTGGCAGCTTACAGGAACAACCTCTAAAGAAATGACCACTGTTACACTTGCCCAGTCTGTGACTGCTTTCAAAATGGTACGTGCTTTTTATTGATAGTTTGACAGATGTCCAGGAGGATGTTTTCAATGCTGTGGCTTGTATTCAGGACTTCTTAATTATCAGACCTGTGAATCTCACAGAGTGTAAAAATCACACAATTTTTTTTCTGCAGCAGATCAGCATATTTGATATCAAGGTTAATGTGTATTGTATGCTGTATATTGTACCAATGTCATTGAATAATATCTGTGATATGAAAAACCTCTGCATCTGTCTTCTCTGCTTTTAGTGTACTGTTACTTCAACTCCGCCTAATGTCACATGATTTTAACAATCCCCTGAATGTGATATTAAGCGGGTTTGACTGTAGTATACTGCATAAATGTAAGGGGGAGGACAAGGGCTCCTGCTAACATGCATAACTTACAGAATACAGTAAGTTACACATTCTTGTCATATTTAGGTACATGTAGTTAACACTGGGTCTATGGCTAGTGTGACTGCAGGCATGTAAAGAGTAGTTACTTACCTGTAACAGGTGTTCTCCGAAGACAGCAGGCTGCATATTCTCACAAGTGGGTGACGCCACGTCGGCCCCGGAGGATTTTAAAGCAAAATCTCAAAATCTCTTTACGGCGTTCCGTCGCGCGAGCGATCGTACTGCGCATGTGCGCACACCTCTTCCCGCTCGCTGTGCGGACACGCCCCTCAGTTATATCCAAAAGATAGAGGAGACAACTCCAAAAGGGGAGGTGGGAGGGTTTGTGAGAATATGCAGCCTGCTGTCTTCGGAGAACACCTGTTACAGGTAAGTAACTACTCTTTCTCCAAAGACAAGCAGGCTGATATTCTCACAAGTGGGGTATCCCTAGCTTCCAGGCTTACACAACAAACAGTGGTCAATTGAGTCTCGCAACGGCGAGGCCAGAATAAAAATTGACCTGAAAAGAAGAAACATCTAAATGAGTGTAGCCTGGAACAGAACAAACATGGGCTTAGGAGGGTTGGAGTTGGATTCTAAACCCCAAAGAAGTTCTGCAGCCCCGACTGCCCAAAACCGACTGACGCGTCGGCTATCCTGCTGAAGGCAGTAGTAAGATGTGAATGTGTGGACTAATGACCACGCCGCAGCTTTGCAGATTTCTTCAATAGTGACTGATCTTAGATTAGCCACCGACTCAGCCATGGCTCTAATTTTGTGAGCCGTGACATGGCTCTCTAGAGTCAGTCCAGCTTGGACAAAAATGAAGGAGATGCAATCTGCTAGCTAAGAAGAAATGATGCGGTTTCCGACAGCAACCGGCATTAAAGAAATAAACAACTGGGCGGACCGTCCGAGGGAGCTCGTCTGCTCCACGCAAAAAGTGCACAGCTTGCTTTCGCCAGGGCTTGCAAGATGAGGGAGAAAGAATGTTGGCAAGAGAATTGACTGGATCAGCTGGTACTCTGATAGCTGCGCCAGTAAGAACTTTGTCTGCATGCGGAGAACTACTCTGTAAAGATGAGGAGTAAGGTAAGGCGCTTGAGCTACTAGAGTCTGAAGCTCACCGACCTTACGAGTTGAAGGAACAGCCACTAAGAAAAAACGACCTTCCAGGTCCAATACTTTAGATGACAGGAATCCAGTGGCCCGAATTGAGCTTGCAGCAGCTGGATGAAAACGACATTGAAACCCCAAGATACTGAATAAGGAGTGATAAGGGCTCTGACCGAAGCATAAGAGCCAACTGTGAAAATTATTGTGCTAAGCTCAACAGAAATAATCCCCCCTAGACACATAGAAGGAATTTTCTCAACACTGGGGGAGAAATAAACCTCTCATGAAGTGGACAGCTAAAGGCTGACCTTTTACACATTGATGATAAGCTCTCATTGCACGAAGATGAATACTGACAGAGTTGGTCTTGAGACCAGACTCAGACAGGTGTAGAAAGAACTCAAGCAAGGTCTGTATAAGACAAGAGGCAGGATCTAGGGCCTTGCTGTCACACCAGACGGCAAACCTCTTCCATGAAAAGAATAACATCTCTTTGTGAAATCTTTTCTGGAAGCAGGCAAGAGTCGGGAGACACTCTTCTGGAAAACTCAACGAAAACTACACATTCAACATCCAGACCGTGTGAGGCAGAGATTGGAGGTTGGGATGTAGAAGTGCCCCCTCGTTCTGTGTAATGAGAGCTGGAAACATTCCAACTCCAGAAGAAGAGGGAATCGTATCTGACGTAGCTAGAAAGGAGCAATCAGAATCATGGCTCCACAATCTTGCTTGAGAATCAGCAAAGTCTTTTCCACCAGATGTATGGGAGGATACGCATACAGAAAACCTGTCCCCCAAAGAAGGAGAAAGGCATTCGATGATAGACTGCCGTGAACCTGCAGCCTGGAACAGAACTGAGGGACTTTGTGATTGGATTAAGTAGGAAAAAGATCCACTGAGGGGGTATCTCACTCCCGGAAGATCTTTTGAGCTACAGCCATGCTCAACAACCATGACTGTAGCATTATCCTGCTCAGTCTGTCGGCCAGACTGCTGTTTTCGCCAATTAGATAAATGGCTTGGAGAAAACATGCCGCGTTGGCGGGCCCACCGCTACATCTGCATGGCATCCTGACTCAGAGGACAAGATCCAGTACTCCTTTGTTATCGAGTACATCACAACCCGATTGTTTGGTTGAATTAAAATAATTTGGTTGGATAGCCAGGAGGGATGCAACCCTCGCGAGCAGCTTTTGACTGAATAAGGTGGACGGGAAGCCTCAGAATCAAAATGGAGAGAATTAAACACCTCTGAGGGGAATTCCGAAGACTGGCAAACAGTTGGGTCACATCCTCTAGATACCCTAAAGTTGATACCACTGGGAAGCTAGGATGCACTGAGCGGATGTCATGTGCAAAAGTGCCATGGGTGATAAGGGAACACATGCACTCCCAGTCCATGAAGATACGCTGCAGAACAGCCAGGCACTAGGAAAAACATACTCTGGACGCAAAGTGAGTATAAGTATCCTGTAAGTCCAGAGAGCATAACCAATCCTTTTCCTGAAGTATGGGAAGAAGAATGCCCAGGGAAATCATCCTGAACGAAATCTGTTTAGGCCTCCTATGTCTATGATGGGACGCAACCCACAAGGAAGGACCTGGAATAGAAACTCAACCCTTCTTGTTCTGGTGGCTCGACTGCATTGCACTGAGAAAGACAGAGAGTTCCTCTGCAAGTACTCACTGATGATGGAAGCTAAAGGATTAAGCTCCCAATGAACAATGTGGAGGGTTTGATTCCAGATTGAGAATGCAGATTGGCCGGTACGGACGTTTTTTTTTATAGTGGCTATGCTGAATTGGAGCCAGTCAAAAACCCCTCTCTGGTTCCTGCGGAACAGCTGCAGGAGTCTGATTAGGTGCACGCCGCTAACTAGAACGAGCGTGCTGAGGCATAGCTTAAACCGGCTGTCGAGAAGTAAGAGTATACGTACGACCCCTTAAGGCACAAGGAAAACTACTCTTCTCTTCAAAGAACTTCCGAGATGAGGAAGTGTAAGCACAGCATATCTACAATTTTCTGCTGAGTCTCCTCCCCCAGGTGAGAGGCACACAGTCATGAGAGTCTGCGCATCACTGTAGCTAGAGCAGAAATCTAGGTGTTACATTACAAGTGTCGAAATGCCATTGGACAGGAACTTGCAACACACCGTGTGCCACCTGACCACTTGGTGAAAAGGTGTAGCCTACTCCGGTGGGAATGCTCGTATAGATCTGGCAGGACTTGGTTTTGGACGCGATCATGCCAGCCTGGTACGCCATTCCCCAAAGGAGGCTAAGGATGTATGCTCTGGCCCCGGGGGCGCCGAAGCAAGTTCTTAGAACTCCTATCTGTTCTGAGTGGCAGAAGACTCAGATGAAGATGGTAGTCCAGGACCTCGAGCATCTGCATTGGGTTGATTCACAATCTCGACTGTAATGTCAAGACAGATAGAAGATCTAGAGGATTCTCAGCAGAGAAAACCCCATGACCTTCATGTTCATCAGATGAACCATCATTGAACTGAGCTAACTACTCAAACAGAGCAGCTCAGATCCAAACATTGACCAGTATAGAGCAACTGTCATACATACAATTATACCAGAACAGCTATGGAAAATTATGTTCTCCTGTAGGCAAACTGGCTGTTCTTAACATGCATTTCTGGGCCTGGAAGCCAAGGTATGGAGGCGCGGTAAGTTCTACGACGGGGTCAAGAAGTTGCCCCAGTAGGCTGCGAACACCCATACCAGAGGCAGCATCGGTGAAGGAGACCAGGTGAAAAGCTAGATGCCGCAGGAGGCGGTAGCACCCATGGCATCCAATGGTACCCATGGTCCCAAAGCCAAGGACAAAATCTGGAAATGCAAGGGAATCAAAACCAGACTGCCAGGTGACTTCCATAACAGAGATGCGACCGATGGTACCGATAGTACCCATGGCACTGACGGTACCGATGATACACATGGTACCGATGACCCCCGGTACCAATGGAATCCATGGTACTTGGCACTGATGATAGTCATGATATCTGGTATCGATAGTACCCACGATACTCTGGTATCGATGGTACCCTTGACATGTGGTACCGATGGTACCCATGATATCTGGCACCAACAGCACCGACGGTACCGATGTACACATGGTACCGACGGTGCTCAAGACACCTGGTACCAATGGCACTCATGGTACCGATGGTACCTGGTCATGATATCTGGTATCGATGGTACTCATGTACCGACGGTATCCATGATACCTGTCCATGGTACCGATGATGCCCGATACCGATGGTACTCATGATATTCGGTACCGATGGGCGATGATACCTGGTACCGATGGTCGATGGTGCCCATGATACCTGGTGCCGATGGTGCCCATGACACCTGGTATCGACGGCACCCATGCACCGAAGACACTCGGCACCGACGGTACCCATGGTACCGATGATACCCGGTGCCGACGGGACCCACGGCACCGATGACACCCGGTACCGACGGGACCCATGTACCAATGTTCCTGGCACCGATACTCCTCGGTACCGACGCACCGACGGCACCAATGGCACCGATGATACTCGGTACTGACGGCACCCATGGTACCGATGATACTCGGTACCGACGGTACCCATGACACCCGGTACCGATGATATCCATGGAACCGATGATACCCGGTACCGATGGCACCGTTGATACCTGGTACCGGTATCGACGTCCAATGCCAGGATACCTCCATAACAGAGGGAGCAACGCTCTCGGCACCGACTGATGTGAAGCCCCGATACCTCCATAACAGAGGGAGCAAAGCTCTGGGCACCGATGGTACAGACACCCGCTGATGCGCCCGAATGACCTGCCAAGCAGGAGGCGCCGAGGCAGGTGGAGACCTATTCGATGCATAACTATACCCAGCGTGCATCGGTCTCTGTCGGACTCATGAATGATCTCCTTTGGGCATCCCTGGCAGAGTAGAATACGTCTCGTCTTTGAGACACTACTTGCGCTTCACAGAGAGATGATCCGGCCCAAGACACATCCGCCGATGCGCCCAAATCTCCTTTGGGCATCCCTGACAAGTAGCATAAGTCTCGTCTTTGAGACACTACTTGCGCTTCACAGGGAGATGATCCGCCAGAATCTCCTTTGGGCATCCCTGACAAGTAGCATAAGTCTCGTCTTTGAGACACTACTTGCGCTTCACAGGGAGATGATCCGGCCCAAGACACGTCCGCCGATGCGCCCGAATAACCTGCAGAGCAGGAGACGCCGAGGCGGGTGGAGACTCGCTTCAAAGGTGACACCACTGATTTTGTGTCACCAGGTTGCCCATTCAGTGGCTGAGCAGGGATGCACCTGCTTAACATACACCTTCACCACTTGTGTTGAAGCAGGCTCTCACAGCTCTCGAGAGCCATTTGTTTAAGTTTTAATAAATGGATCTAAAAATGTGGGCTTCTTTTATTTGCTGGCGAGAGAGAGCCCACAGATAACAATATACCAGCACTTTTATAAGAAAAAAGAAAAGAGAAGCTTATAAGCTTTGTTTTCATTTCAGGCACAGCCCCTTGTGACTCTGGCAATTAGTTAACTTTTTCTTGCCCCAGGTACAAAAAGAACCTGTATAAATATAAGCCACAATGAGCCTGCCATGAAAAGTACAAATGAAAAATAAAGAACACCCAAAAGGGTAAAATAAAAAAAGAGATTTTACTCCGAGGACCTGATGAAAACACGAAGCCCTAACGAACTCCGTGTCTCCTCAGACGCGGAAAAAGAAAAACTGAGGGGCGTGTCCGCACAGCGAGCGGGAAGAGGTGTGCACACATGCGCAGTACGATCGCTTGCGCGACGGAACGCCGTAAAGAGATTTTGAGATTTTGCTTTAAAATCCTCCGGGGCCGACGTGGCGTCACCCACTTGTGAGAATATCAGCCTGCTTGTCTTTGGAGAAATGTAAGATACACTGATGTTTGGTTACACTTGTATTCTTTAATAGAACTGGGAATCTAAATGGAGGTGTCCACTTAGAATTGTCACCTACATGGTTAGCATTAATGTCATTTGACTTGGCTGACATTCCAATGTGTTAGAAATCATGATTTCAGACTGCCCTTCCTACCTAATAATTTAGAGATTGCTCCATCTACAGCTTTTCAATACAGAACACTGCCAATACAATAAGAATTATCACACTCTGAGGATGATTTTAAAAGGCATTTCCAGAAATAAATAGCTTTTGCACACAAAAATGAGCTTTTATAAAATGCCTGATATGCATGTAAACTTATGCTCATAAAGGACAATTCTATAAGTCCCCACATTTACATGCACATCGCATAGTAGGCAAATGTTTAGAATACTAGCACTTATACATGCATGTGGGCACATATTCACATTAAGTGCTAGCAGGGCACTTAAGCACTATTCTACTAACAACCACAAATTACATAGTGTGTATTTGCAAAGGAGTATACACAGGAGTGGGAGCATTGAGGGGGGGGGACAGACAGGGATCTCACTTACAAATTATGCTTGGTCCTGCCACATTTAGGTGCCTGCACCTATGCAAAGCTTAGAGCTGATGTAACTGTGGGTGCCTAAATGTTAGTTACACTAGTATTCTATAACAGAACCTAAGCTCCTAGATTCTGTTACAGAATAAGCTTCTTCCATGTGGCCTCAGTGGGTCCTCAATGGAGAGTCCCACTTATAGTATTGTCTCCATAATGCCTGTATTTATTTTACTTAAAAATTTCTAATCCACCTACAACTAAGCAGAGTATGATATAACATACATAATAGTAACAAATGACAAAACAAGACATATCCTCATCAATCCAAAATCACTAAAAAGGACAGGCTCATTCCCACATCTTAACAAAAAAAAAATGTGTGTTCAGGCCTTTCCTAAACTATTCCACACAGACTCAGATATATAGGCAGCCCCTTTCCACAGCACAGGTCCTGCACATGAGAAAGCAGTTGCACGAGTTTCTGCATAGACATTTGTTCACTTGAAACTTGCATTTCTTATCATAAGGCCCGTGCGGGCTGGTAAACATGTATCACGTACAGCAAAACACAGAATCTGGTGAATTAACTTCATAATCCTGTACTGAACATGATAAAAATTTGGCAGTCAGGTGTCACATGTTCGAACCTCAGAACACCAACTATCAATCTGGTTGCAGCATTCTGGGTGGTTTGTAATGACTGCATCTTTGATTTAGCAATTTCAAGATATAATGCACTGCAAAAATCAATCTGAGAAAGAACTCTGCACTACCGATGTATGCCGACAGCATTGGTTTTAATTTGGCAAAAAGATACAGTTGGAAAAAAGAGGAACCAACCACACTCAGGATTTGATAATACAAACAAGGGTCAAGAACTACTCCCAACAAATGCATCTTATCTTTTAACAGGCAATTCAACATCACCCACCTTCACAACTCTCAACTGAGACAGCTCCTCATCCTTCCCAATGAACATTAACTCAGATTTTCCTAATTCAGAGTCAACCTATTCCTACCCATCCAGTCAGCTATTGCATCCATACAGTTCGACTTCGCACTCGCCCATTGCAATCCATCTTGAACAGCAGGAAAGAAAAATTGTACACCGTCAGCATAAACTCTATTATATGCATTCAAACACTTTTCCCTATTGAAGCCATGTAGATGTTAAATAAGACCGATAATACAAACCTTTGCGGTACCCCTCTAGACAGAGATACAACTGAAGAAACTCTCCCTCCACTAAACAACTGCATACTACGCCCTTGCAATAAAGACTCAAACCCACTCCAGACAGCTCAATTAACACCATACCCATTTAGTTTTTCCAATAACAAATTACGTTCACTGCATCAAAAGCAGAGGAGACATCAAGACAAAACATCTGCCCTTTATCCATCTGTCAAATGACATCCAGAGAAGACAACAGAATCTCAACCCCATGATGTGCAGGGAAATCATACTGATGGTTATCTAAACATTATGTACTTTCAACAAAATCCACCAATTGAGTCAATACCACATTCTCAACTTTCTTCAACAAGACAGGTATAACAAATAGGCTTATAATTCCCCAAACATCTAAGGTATCCCGCTTCAACAAAGGTTTCACAGTTGACACTTTACACTTCACAGGAACTCTCCCCAGACTTAATATTAGTACAGGAGCTACATCTTTAGCTAACACTCTTATAACAACTGATCAGCAAGGATCAACCAAAGACAGAGTCAAAGCACTCACAGACCGCTCCTCTTTTTTTTCTGTAGCTCCCAAGATGACGACCCAACCCTGTATGAACTTAAGTTTACCTAAACTGAGTAGAGACATTTTTGAAAGCAGGGAGAAGGGTTGTGCAGATTTTCCCTTTGAAAACTATTCCATGGAAACTCACATTACGCTTTCCCCTTGAAAACTGGTATAACATGCATGAATTTAAAACATAAGTTAAGCAGCCTGATGTAGAATTACCCTCTGCACAAAGAGATGGTCTTAAAAATTTCACATTAGGAGTTTGTTAAAAATTAGCATGGCAAATTTCTATATCATAATAGTTGTATTTGTACCTTATCCAAGGAATTGCTCTTATCACTGTTCCGTTCTGGAAGACTGTTTCCTGAATCAGTGCTTATAAGAGATCCCCTGGAGTCAGCACTTTTCACATAGTTGATGTTCGGGGTAGATGAGGTGTGAGGAGAAGCTTAGAAGACAAGAAAAATATGTATGACTATTAAAACAAAAGGTAAGATGACAAATTACTTACAGGTTAGTACATACTAGAAGATAAAGCTACAGCTGTTCATTAATGTAGAAGAAACTAGTCACAAGTTTTATACACTGATCGCCAGTATGGCATAATGTAAGCCACATTGAGCCTGCAAATAGGTGGGAAAATGTGGGATACAAATGCTACAAATAAATACACTGAAAATTGTATATGCCTCACATATCAATAATCATGTATCATAGGCAATTTGCAGTATTTCCCAAGGCACAATATCTTCATGCATAAAAATTTCTACAGTGCAAAAACATTCATTCCCGTTACTATAATATGAATTGAAAATGAAAAACATGGCTACAACTCAGAAGATCAAGGTGACCATGCAATATAGTCATAATCCAACATACTCTCATGCTTATAGCATTCAAAGTGCACAGAATAATAATTTTGAAGCATTTGTTTTATGCACCTCCAAAAATATGTTCTTTATAATTTTCACGATGAGTACTAGAATGGTACATATCTTGTTCCTGTATAGCACTGCAGCCCTAGCTTTGATGTAAGAAAATTGCTTCATTTTAACTTTTAGTATATGATATTGCAATGCAATATGAAGCAGAGTTTGGTGACAAGGTTAATAAGTAGTGAGTTTATCCTAGATCACAAAGTTTGCATCATGTCATGAAAACAAAGATGATAATGGAAAACACATATTACAAATTGAATATTTCCATAAATTATACTATACCTACATGTCTCAAGGATTCCATATAAAATTGAATTGTGTTACTGCTTAAATAAAAGCTATGGAAATAAAAGTCACTTTGTAAAAAAAATTTTTTCAGAAACTGTTCTATTATTAGTAAACTGACTTGCTAATTTAGAAAAAAAAATACTATGTTGCTATATAGAACTACTACTTTAGGGCTCAGGGCTGTTCTTTAAGGAGTTGAACTTACTGGAAAATAACACCCTACATTGTGAAGGTATTAGATAATGAAGGCAATATCAAAACAGCTGGATACGGTTGATTCCTTCATTTGGCTAACATGTTTTAAGATGCACTTATTGGCATAATACAGGATACGTTCAAAACAATTACTTAACTGATTTTCTTTTAAAAATGTTTTATTTTTGAATGCTTAACATGGCATGCATGCCCTTGCTACTCATTTGTATATTTAGTAAGTTTTATAAATCATGTTACTGAGCAAACTCATCCAAAACAGTTTACAATATACAAAATTTAAAAAAGAAAAGTCAAATTGTAGAAACAGGTGAACTCGAAAACCCACATCTTTCCTCCTTTAAGGGAATAAAAATCGACAATTGCTCCTAATAAACACATCACACAATATGAAAAAAAATAAAATCTGGATGTTTTTGGGTGACAGAGTTCCATTCACTAAAAGTTAACTTGCTTTATAAAACTAAGCATATTTTTGATTAAAGCACAAATGTATTTAAATTTAAATACTGTACAGAAATGCTACTAGAATTTCACAGCATCAACATCTAGCACCATCTACCCCTTTAGCAAAACATTTCATGAAAAAAAAAAGTTATATTACTACCCTAAATATTTTACCTACATAATTTACAAACAACCAAACTTAACTGTTTCTCCATCTAAGATACAGATTCTCTTAAAAAAAAATTTTTTTTAATCAATATAATCTAAAACAAACCCCTTTCTACCCAACCCCACATTCTAAGAAATTCATCTTGCAAAATAAATGTTTCTCATGAATCTAAGGATTGATGTCAGCAGTGGCAGAAGTCCAAATAAGAGGTCCCCAAGCAAAATTTTGCTGAAGGTTGGGGGAGCCTACTCCAATCTAAGCTTTAAATTTATAGAAGGCAAAGAACACCAAACACTACTTTTAACAAAGTTACCAGGTCACCTCCTTCCAGCTTTTTTCACTTAAATCTCTTGAGGCCACCAAACAGCTGAATAAATACTTCACCTCATCTACAACTGCCAGGCCAAAGTCTTGTGATAACAGCTGCATTATTTCACTGCTGTTATCATGAGACTTCAGCCTAACAGTAGGATATGAGAGCTTAAGCATTTCTCCAGCTTCAGATGCTCACATAATTTAATTGAAGTAGGAGGAATAAAGCAACGTTGTTACACCTAAGCAGTGTTTACTGTGCTTTGCCTCCATCAGCGTGGAGTCACTGAGCCAGGGGTGGCTCAGGCAGAATTTACACCACTGTCCTAAAGCCTATTAAGAAGTTCCATACTACTGCAGTAGCATCAGGAAAAACTTGGTAGGCAGGGTGAGCTATTTTCAACTTAAAATGTCCAGCTTCTCTCTAAACTATACTTCTAACAATAGGCAAAGTTTCAGATGGGCAGCCCCCTCCCTCTTTAAATGCTGCAATGTGCTTATGCTAAATTGCCCCCCTCCTGACTGCCAATACTTCCTATCCTTTTGCAGCACCCCCCCCCCCCCTCAACCAAAGAAAGCAGGCAAACTATACCTATGCTTCAGACAAACTCACTGAGGTGTATTTTCAAAGCACTTGAACTTACAAAGTTACATTGTAATCTATGGAACTTTGTAAGGCTAAGTGCTTTGAAAATGAGCCCATTATTAAGTGGCATAACACGCATGCCTCACTTATTCCAACAAAGCAATGATATGAAATGATGTTGAAAGAGTATCTTTAAATATGCATCATGTTAGACAACAGAGACAGAGCCACCATTCAAAGAGGAAGACACAAAATATATTTCTAGTAAAGTGTGAACGAAAATAATGCACAGTCAAAACAGCAAAACTATAAATAAGAAAGACTGCTGAATCAGAGCTGTACCAAGCAGAAACTGAGTCATAACGTAAAGTTTCTGAAGCGAAGGAACCTAAATCTGAAAGAGAAAAAAAAGGGGGGGGAACAGATCTGTTCCTTAAAATACATGATTAAAGGTTTTATTCCCCTTTTTTTGAAGGCTCCTGGCACTTTTTTGTTTTGCTCTTTGAACTTTTGTTTGTACTTTGCTCCCTCTCTTTGCTGTACGAGCCTTAGAGGACAACCACATTGTGAACCCCAAAGACACCAACTTTATTTGAAGAGAATGTAGATTCTGGAAAGTAAGTTCTTGCCAAGATCTGAGATGAAAGCAAAAGCAGATGTTAGCTCAGCAAGGAAAACTGTACTAAGACTGAGTAAAAAAGTAAAAACCCTAATGAACATAAGGGAAGGAAGAAGCTGCCTTTATAAGTTGACCGTGAAGCAATTACCTCTTCCTAAGAAGTAATCTCAGCCTCCTATCTGGACAAATCAGTGATACAGTGAGAATATGCATTGGTGCTGCTGAGAAATGGAAGTCTATCACATCAGTGAGGATTCAGTCAGAAGAGAAGAAGGGTCAACCCAGGACAGTATAAGAGGGTAAAAATGGCTATGACTATGCAAAGACGACCAGCTTGACCTGAAAGAAAGGATTCAGCTAGGAGGATGTGAACTGAAGATCAGTGGCTAAGACAGAATAATTTAGGAGCCAAAGACCGTCATTTTGTAAAGCTGAATGAGTCTAAACTTTATTTTAACTATAATCCTTAGGGGAATAGAAAAAAGGTAAAGAATTGCAGATTTGATATACTGCCTTTCTGTGGTACAACCACAGTGGTTTACATTATATGCTTGCAGGTACTTTCTCTGTCCCTATGGACTCACAATCTAAGACAATTGCATGTTGACTGAACAAAATAGCCTGAGAATCCAGATGCAAGCATGCCTGGAAGCCAGAAGTATTGCTCAACTGGGGAAACCAAAGAGATTGGATGGCTCCCTGTCACAGCGTACAACAATTCTATGTAGTGGCATTATATCACTGCCTCATAGATATGACAGAATAAGCAGTCAAGATAAACAACTGAAATCACGATACAGAGCTCCCCACACGTGCAAGCATGGGCCCATGAAGTATTCATGGAAAGCCAAAGACAGCCAAACCATGCAGGTACGCATGAGAGAAGCCAACGCTGTTAAGCACAGTGAAGAACCACCAATAAGCAAATGTAAACCTATATTCACATCTGAATCTAGCTGAGTAGAAGCTATTAAATTTGGCTAAATCCAAGCTGATAAACTCATCCAGACTACAAAAGTGGGATGAATGCTAGCTGCGAAACCCAGGAAATTCAAGCTCTGAAGCTCTACTAAATGTATTCGGCTACTTGTGGCTGAGAAACATTGTAAGCTTGGTTAAAAGCATGGTATTAAGTTTGGCTGAGGGATGTCAGAAAGTGCGGTCAAATCAACACTGTAAGGCACCACTGACATCATGCCATTAAGTTCAGTTGAATCTATAATAAAAACAAATGAAACCAAGCTGATAAGCTGGACTGATATGGTGATAAGTGCATGAGGCTCAAAATATCAATGTTAGCCAAACTTTTGCCATTAAGCACAGCCAAAGAACAATGTTAAATTAAGCAGAATTCATACTAATAAACTGAATAGAAATCATTCTGCAAAACTCTGGAGTGGAGATATGCTACTTAAAGAGCTACAGAGAGATTGAACTTGTGATGCCTGGTTCTTTGCCATGAACCTCGGCTGGCAGCTTTAACTATTAAGGTAGACCACCACATAGCTCAGGGGTCCCCATAAGGTGGCTTAATGATAGCATGATGCTGAATCTTAAAAATATTAAAATAAAAAAAAGAACCTAGAGACTTAAGAAGATTGAGCGAGAGAGGCTAACAAGGGATACCTTAGCTGCTGATGAAAGCTCCGCAAGGCTCATGACCGGCATCACAAAAGAGAAGGAATAGCAGTGTATTTGAATGTGAAAGAATAAAAAAAAACCCACATAAAGTCCACACCTACTATTCACGAATGCATCACACATTCACCTCAGAACTCTCATTCCCGTAATATCACATCATTCATACCTTCAATCACAGAAAGATATATATCATATGTCTTTATGCCTTCTTATCGCCCTCTAAGCTCCCATTGTTTCCTTCCAATGTTTCAATGTTTGTGCTCCATTGTTACACTCCCAACGACACTTCAATTGTTTCGTATAATTATGCAAAATGTAATCCATAACCAATCTGTAACAAATTGTAATTCCAACATTTAACTCATATTGTAAGCCACACTGAACCCGCAAAAAGGTGGGAAAATGTGGGATACAAATGCAATAAATACATAAATAAATAAAAAGACTAAGGGCTTCTTTTACAAAACTATGCTAGTGATTCCTGTGCGGCAGCACAATTTTGTTGAAGAGGCCCTAAGTGCAGGCAAGAGCTGTATACAAACTAGCACTGCTATGAGAGATAGCAAAAACGAGAGAGCTGTAGACCTGGAGCAGGTAGGTGAAAAGGTGTCAGGAATTTTTTTTTTTGAAACTACTCCTGGTCATTTTCTTAAGATTGCTTAGATGAGCATTTTGGTAAGAAAAGGAGCTCAGCATGAACATCGCAGCATTAAACAACAGAGAAAATGAAAGCAAAATATCACCACAAAATAGAATGGCTCCTTAGCTCAAAGACGGTCTGGTTAACAACTATAGCTCTGGTGGAGTACACCAATTAAACAGGCAATGTAGAACAACCTATAACCCATAGAAGGTCATGAATAGATTTGTATTTTTATAGTAAGTACTGTTCTCAAGCGGAAAGCCTCACTCAACATGCCCATGTCATACTGATAATAAAAACAGTATATTGCTATCTGAAAGTTAAGCCAGGCACCAGCCCCGAAGGCAATAGTGTAGGCTTGAAAACAGAAATATTAACAAACACTAATGGCAAAGGTGGTGCTGAGATGCACAATTAGAAAGGTTTAACTCTTCTCTAATAATCACTGTTCAATCGCCCAAGAATCAGAAATGGTGAACAGCCCCCCCAAGGGTTCTGGTGGGAAATCACCACTGGAGCCTTAGCGATAATTGTAAACAATATAAAGAAATGCAGTAGGATTTGAACTGGCCTTCTCTAGCAACAGCCTAAAACAGCCCAGAAGTAGGAAAAACAAATATCATAAAGGTTCACTGACTAATTGATCGGCTGCAAACAGGAAACATTTATTGTGCTTGTGTCTGGTGAGAGAGAGGGTACATATAAACCCACAGACACTCCGACAGAGCACTGAAAATGGAAAACCCCACTGAACAGGTAGAAACATAACACGTCTTCTAAAAAAAAAGATATCAGTAGTATGGTGGTGGTGGTGGTGGTGAGGCTAGGAAACTCAGAACCTCAGGGATATACATCTACTCCATGGCTCTCACTTTTTTTTTTTTAACCTGGAGCTAAAGCCAAGCAAGACATTCCTCAAACTCAACTGAAACCCAGTGATTATACTGGGTCAGGAGAATAAATCCAAGAGCCCCCCCCCCCCCCCCCCCCCCACAATCAACTGAAATGCAGTATAGCTACTGGTTCACAAAAACTAGCCTAAAAAACATACAGAATAAACTTCCAGAGAGTAATTAAAGTTCAACTGAGAACTTTAATTTTGAAAGTTTGAAACCAGGTCATGAGCTGTACAACTGGTCCATCACCCATCTGATGGAGACAAAAAAAATACTATGAGTATATGAATGCACAATGCCCTTATGGCATGCACCATAGAGAACTACTTTCTTTCTGTGTCTTCATCCACTAGTTGACGGACATAACCCACAAGTTCTGGACTGATTTTTTTGCAATGGTAAGGAAGGGCCTCAGTCACCCATTTCTCTGGACACCATGGACACTGGGATTATGCCATGCTTAACCAAAGCCAAACTAGAAGAAATTCTTCTGCTTGATGGTCATTTTGCCACTGACTGATGAAAACTGAAAATCTTACAACCTGTCTGCATCCACCATTACTAAGCACCACGGATACAGTAATCACTATTTCATGTTCAGAAAAAAGTGCTGCCTTCCTGACAGTCTTGAACCAAAGTATAGTTCACATTCATATTGTCATCCTAAAGATCAGGAGAATTTGACTCCTACCAACTGTATAACCATGTATACAACTCCCACAGCAGTAGTGCTCTTAAAAACCACATTTCAAAAATTATAAAAATAGAAATTCATAACTGATGACAGATATACACAAAAAATATCAGTATCATTTAAAACAGTGTATTAGAAACGGTTAAAACAGATGAATTCCTACTCCTGTGATTTCTCATGTACGTTTGTCTTTAACAACAAAGTTGAAAAAATGAAAGTACATTACCAGTGCCAGAGATAACACCAAACAGATCTTTATGAAGATGGTTATCCAACGTAT
The DNA here is from genome assembly GCF_901765095.1 of Microcaecilia unicolor. Lineage (NCBI taxonomy): Eukaryota > Metazoa > Chordata > Amphibia > Gymnophiona > Siphonopidae > Microcaecilia > Microcaecilia unicolor. The sequence continues at coordinate 239,876,098 of NC_044034.1, read as the reverse complement.
TTCCTGATTTCTGGGGTGTTAATGTAACATTTCCAGGAGGCAAACTGACAACAAGTTCATCTTTTGCACCCTGTGATTTGAAGAGACAAAAAATAAAGAGACATCATAATAACGATTAGCAGTTGAGCTGCTTGTTTCACCATAACAGCACTCTACCCAATAACCCTGGAAAAATCCCTACACTTCAGATTATGAGAGACTTTCCAAGCAGTAACACAGGCCAACATTCTTTAGGGAGAGTAGGCTGTTAACGTAAAGAGCTCCTCAATTAGTTTCTGCTGGCTTTCTTTTAATTGATCTTTCTGCTTATCTCCAGCATACAGTTACTGTAGGGTCACTGCTGTACCAAGGGCTATGCTAGTGATGCAGCCGCACAGGGTACAAATAAGGAGGAGGCGCAAAGATTGCTCACAGTCCACCATCTCCTTATGGTGGTGAAGCAGGCAGGCTGGGGGCACCAGTGGGCAAGTTGCTCAGGGTGCAGTCCTGTTTCGGATAAACAAAAACATGACAGAAGAGGAATAGAATAAGAACTTGCAACTATTCATGAATTCCCTACAAAGGATATCAAGTGAGATTTTTTAAGTTGATTCTAAAACACAAATTTAAAGAATCAAAAGATCCAATGATGGATAACGTTTCACAGCTTTAGGCTCAGAAGAGAAGGCACTTCTGATAAACACATATGAAGTGCTATGATTGGTCAGAAAAACAGTCCATTAACAGCAGCACAAATTCTCACAGTCAACAATCTGAATCACTATGACATACCTAGCAGATCCCCAGTGAGGGAACTAATGAGTACTGTTCATACCCATAAGCTACAAATTCATCTGGCCAATTGCTAATGAATCTGTCCTCCAGGGGTTTGGATTTTTTTTTTATATGGAACATTACCTCTCAGTGGCCTCTAACCTGAAAAGCCCTAATCTGTTTTAATCTCTCCAACAGGAACCTGGTTCATCCCCCTTGATCATTTTTGTTGCCCTTCCACCTGCTATACCACTTATAAGATGGAGAGACCAGAACTGTACACTATACTAAAGGCCTGTGTAGTTATTGCTGTAAAATTGGGTTCTTATTCTGTTAAATTGATTATGTCAGTTATCTTACAATTGCAGCAGATTTACTTTGTTACATCCTAGATCTATTTGGTTCTAGCTTCTTAGATGGAATCCGCTATCAACTGTTTTATCGGTATTAGCTAGCTATAAATGAACTGTACTCTATTCCTTTCCGAACAAGGAGATGGAATTTTTTCCTTGTGAAAAATGGCTGTACATTAGCAATTACATTAATCAAGTAAACTTAGTTTATAATCTCTTCCTTACTGTAGTGAGAAAAATGGGACTGACCCCCCCCCCCCCCCCCCCAAACCCCAGTTAGAATCTGCTGGTACTTTCAAAGGATTTGGACTGACCACTTTCCAAGATGCGATGTTGGGTTTAATGGACCACTGGTCTAACTCGGTATAGTACTTTTATCATGTGTTATGCAGCCCCACTAGAATTAGAAATCTGCTCTTCATCACCTTAAGACTAGTCAGTGAGCTATCAGCTGTCTTCCCTCCCAGGTAGCCAGAGTCTTACAATAAAAACTGCTCAGCCACTCAGCCAGAGAATAAAGAAGTTTCTTCTCTACTGGCCCAATTATAAGGGGGTTAAGTTTATATTTAGGCCAATACAGTATGAGGTCAAGAGTACTTATGTAATTGGCAGCAGCACCAGCCACTTAAGTGCTTTTTTTTTCTTTTTTGTTAAGAATGCCTCAGGGATGAACTATTTGACCAGGCTTGGCCTTATAACGTGACTATCCCATTAAATGATCAATTGAAGAGTTAATTCATCTGTGGGACACAGATTGTCAAGTACTTCACAGCAATAACTAATAAAGCCAAAGTGCGTAAGCAGACAGTTGTTGTACCATGGTACACCAAAGAAGATAGAGAACAAAGGAAGGCTCTGCAAAGAATAGAACAGAAATGGTAAAAAGACAGGTCAGATAAGGCAACAAACACTATCAAATGTATATGTTGGATCATAGTAATTGGCAATACTATAGTTCTAGGATACAGACAGCACTTTTTCATCCTGCTGAATGGTTAATGGTCGTTCAAAATCATACCAACATTACATCACACCCTTGACTCAACAGAGCTTGTTTCTGTACATAAGCCAGTGCTGAACATTCATGCCAAAGAGATGGTTTAACCTGCAATGGATCTTGACCAGATTGTTAAGGTATCCTCCTTCAAGGGAATGAAGTAATAATGTGGGATGTTTTTGAACCAGTTACATTGCTGTGAATGATCCAAGCCACTTGACGTAGTTACAACAGCTCAAGAAAAACTTATGTGAGAGGCACTGCAGTTTTTTTCTCGCAAGCATAATAAATACTTCTTTAGCTATTAGCTCACTACCATTGGAGTTGAAACGCGCATCAGTCATTCTGATGCTTAAACCATTCCTAGCCAATACTGATGCAATCAGATTTCTATAAGATCATTGGAGCAGATCAATCATTATGAATTGCATAACTATGTTAAGGCATGAGGTCCTAGACTGTTGGCAGCATAGGTCTTGGCCAGTGGATAGCTGAGAAATGCTAATGGTTTCATTATTTGACACAGTCAGGCATAGCCTTAAGGTTCCTTCGTCTGCATACTTGCTTGTTTCGTGATGTGTTAGCTGCTTTTAACACAATTTGCTCAAAAGTGCTGTTGCACAGACTGGAACAGAATGGAATAGGTGATACAGCTTTTGAACAGTTTCAGTCATTTGCCTGGGCAACAGCAATAGATTCATAGAGGTGACTGTTTCAGATTGGAATCAGTTAGAATTGGGTATCCTGCAGGGTTCGTCCCTTTCTTCAACTTTTCAATATTTACATGGTTTTCCTGTGTAGAAAATCATAGTTGGGCATTCAGTTTAGGCTGCATGCAAATGACATTTTGTCATTTTCTCTTATGATTTTAGAAAGTTTGAAATGTCTACATGGGAATGCCTGAAGCCCAAGAAATAAGACAGGAGAGAGAGAATATATTGCACTAAATGAAAAAACAGATATAATAGGCATAACCCAGACCTGGTGGAAGAAGGATAACCAGTGGGACACTCATATCAGGGTACAAATTATATTGTTGTGATAGGGTGGATCGAATTGGTGGAGAGGTAGAATTGTATGTTAAGGAGGGCCTTGAATCAAATAGATTGAAAATTCTACAGGACATAAAACACATCTTGGAATCCCTATGGATTGCATTTCCATATGTAAAGGAGAAAAGGATAGTGATAGGAGTGTAATACTGATCACCTGGCCAGGATGAGAGATGTAGAAATGTTATCAGAAATTATGGAGGCTAACAAGCTGGCCAACACAATAATTATGGGTGATTTCAATTACCTTGATATTGACTGGGTAAATATAACATCAAGGCATGCTAGGGAGATAAAATTCCTTGACGAAATCAATGACTACTTTATGGAGCAGCTGGTAGAAGAGCCAACAAGAGGAGGAAAAATTCTAGACCTAGTCCTTTGTGGAGCGAATGATCTGGTGCAGGAAGTAATGTGCTGGGGTCGCTTGATAACAGTGATCATAATATGATTAGACTTGATATCGGCTCTGGAGTAAGTACACACAAGAAATCCAACACATTAGCATTTAACTTTCAAAAAGGAGACTGATAAAATGAGAAGCATGGTGAAAACAAAACTTAGAGGAGCACTTGTGAAGGTCAAAAATTTACAAAAGGCATGGATGCTGTTCAAAAGATACCATCCTGGAAGCCCAGCCCATATATTAAAAACAAGAGAAAGGAAGGCCAAATGTCAGCCGGCATGGTTAAAAAGTGAGGTGAAAGAAACTACTAGAGCTAAGAGAAAATCCTTCAGAAAATATAACGATCAGACTGAAAATAAGAAACAGTATAAAAAATGGCAAGTCAAATGAAAAGTACTGATAAGGAAGGCAAAGAGGGACTTGACAAAAAGATTGCATTGGAGGCAAACACACATAGTAAAAACTTTTTTAGGTATATTAGAAGCAAGAAGCCGGCAAAAGAATCAGTTGGACTGCTAGATGACTGAGGGGTAAAAGGGGCACTCAGGGAAGACAAAGCCATAGAGAAGAGATTAAATGAATTCTTTGCTTTGATCTTCATCAAGGAAGACCAGAAATGGAAGTCAAAGCTGATGAGTCAGAGAAACAATGAAATCTCCATAAACCTGGAAGATGTAATGGCACAATTTGATAAACTGAAGACTACCAAATAACCTAGACCGGATGGTGTTCATCCCAGAGTACTGTATATATATTACTGGGGATAAATATTTAAACTAGAAGAACAGATCCCAAAACTATATCACAAGAAACGTTCTTCCTTTAAAATATTTAATTTCTTTTATTACAATACATATATCACATAAAACCACTTATACTGTGAATGATCCAAGCCACTTGATGTAGTTACAACAGCTCAAGAAAAACTTATGTGAGAGGCACTGCAGTTTTTTTCTCGCAAGCATAATAAATACTTCTTTAGCTATTAGCTCACTACCATTGGAGTCCCAGAGTACTGACAGAATTGAAAATTGAACTTGCATAACTATTGTTAGCAATATGTAATTTATCTTTAAAATTAAGAATGGTACCAGAAGATTGGAGTGTGGCAAAATAAAGCTAATATATTTTTTAAAGGTTCTAGAGATGATCTGGGAAATTATAGACCATCAAGCTTGATGTCTATGCCGGGCAAAACGGTAGAGACTATTATAAAGAACAAAATTGCAGAGCATATTCAAAAGCATGGATTAATGAGAAAAAGCCAGCGTGGATTTAGTGAAGGGAAATCTTGCCTCACCAATGTATGACATTTATTTGAAGAGGTGAACAAACATGTGGATTGTCAGCCGATATTGTGTATCTGGATTTTCCAGAGGAAATTGAAGAGACATGGGATAGCAGGTAGTTTTCTATTGTGGATTACAAACTGATTGAAAGATAGAAAGTAGAGAGTAGGGCTAAATGGTCAGTATTTCTCAATGGAGAAGGGTAATGGGGTTCTCCAGGGGTGTGTGTTGGGACCGCTGCTTTTTAACATATTTATAAATTATCTAGAGATGGGAGTAACTAGTGAGGTAATTAAATTTGCTGATGACACAAGGTTATTCAAAGTTGTTTGAATAACTTTGCGTCATCAGCAAATTTAAGCTGTTAAACCACAAGAGGATTGTGAAAAATTACAAACGGACCTTATGAGATTGGGCATCCAAATGGCAGATGATGCTAAATGTGAGCAAGTGCAAAGTGATGCACGTGGAAAAGAGGAACCTGAACTATAGGTATGTGATGCAAGGTTCCACATTAGGAGTCACCGACCAGGAAAGGGATCTAGGTGTCATTGTTGATGATATGTTGAAACCCTCTGCTCAGTGTGTGGTGGCGGCTAAGAAAGCAAATAGGATGTTAGGTATTAGGAAAGGAATGGAAGACAAAAATGAGGACATTATAATGCCTTTGCATTGCTTCATGGTGTGATCGCACCTCGAATACTGTGGGCAATTCTGGTCACCGCATATCAAAAAAAAGATAGTGGGGACTTCCGTGTAGGAGCCATGCAGAGCAGATGGGCCTGAACGAACTCCGTGGAAACCCTCCTCATTGGAGACTGGTTAGACACCTTGACTACTTCGGGCTAAGAGCACTCTGGAACATATTCACCTTCCTGGTGCGGAAGTTAAGAGACAAAATGCCTAAACAGATCAGACCTAGAACTGGCCCAACAATTAAGGATCTCTATGCCGTATGGTCAAGTAGAGAAGTGCAGGATGGCGGTAAGGGATGTTCACCAGCTGGCTTTGCCGAGGTCAGCTGCCACAAGTTCTGCAAAGCTCCCTTCAGACCCTCTTGTAATGGAGGAGTGAATATTACTATAAAATTTACAGGAATTTCGGGAGGCACGTACTGCTATTACAGAGCAAGTTGTGGCTCGAATACAAAACCAGCATGGGGACTTAGCGCCTTGAGGTCATGGAGGCTACGTTTATGGATTTTGAATTAGAATGGGCAGGGGAAAAAAAAAGAAGGACACCAACTTAATTTTCAAAAAACTTTCAGGAATGTAAAGAGAATCAGGAAAACCAAACCACAATAGAAGATCTAATTTGAGGATCGTGGGGCTTCCTGAGGGCTTAGAAGGCAAGGACCCAGTGTCCTATGTACAAAAGCTTTTGCGAACTTGCTTCCCCTAAGACATTGCCAGTCCTTCATATGATGTGGAGAGAGTGCATAGAGAACATAGACCTAAACCAGAACGCTCTATACCACCGAGGGCTATCATTGAAAAACTTCTTCGGTTTCCTAAGGTAGATTTCATCCTACACCGAGCCCATAAGGAAAAATCCTGCTGCTTTTAAAATATGGAATTAAAAATATTCCCGGACTTAAGTCTCACCACTGTCAGTAAAAGAAAAGAAATGTGGCCATATAAGTAAGTGTTTCTGGAGAAGGGCGTCCTGGCTGGACTTTGGTATCCCGCCCAATTAGTTGTCACCTGTGAGGTCAAACGCCTCTTCTTAAACTCACTGGCAGAAGCAAAAAAAAAAAACGCTGAAAGCTCTTTCTAATGCCAGACAAGATGTGTCAGTGGTGAAATCTCTCAAGTAAACAGAGCCCACTCCAGGCACAGGTAAAACAATTATTGTTCCCTTCAGTGCTGCGTTGTGCGGTGGTGTTGGAACGAGGGGCAGTGGCTCCAGAGGCAATCTGTCTGAGGTGAGTGGCAACACCAGCATGGTGCAGCAAGATGTGCATGTGGCGGATTTGACTGAATTTTCTCCTAACCTTACATCACTAGAGGGGGTTAACACAGTAGATGAACACATGGATCATGATGTGAAGTCTGCAGCTGTTGAAATCGGCTCTGCACCTACCTAAAACATCTTGTTGCATATGTGAGTAGACCATTTTGAACTGTGCGGGACTTATTCTAATTAATTGGGCCTTGCCTGACTTTGGACAATAAATGTGATATGCCAAGGAAGGGGTTTCAGATGAATGGTAACACACTGACATTTTTTTATCACTTGCCTCTAGGTATGTGATGATTGATAGAGAAGACATTGAGGGGGTGGTGGGGGATTCTGTGTGTGTGGTTGGATGATGTGTTGAGGTTGAGTGGGGTGGGCAAGATGAAAAGGAGATATGGATGACTAGGAAAAAAGGGGGACGGCTGCTGTGGATGTTTTTCTGTACAGGATGTTGGTTTATGTTGGGGGGATAGGTAGTGTTGCTAACGAGGGGTATAGCTTTTTTTGGAGATAATTGGAATGGCAGGAGCTGTGGGTGACAGATGGGACATGGAGTGTAAGCATTTCAGGGATCTGGAATATGAGCTGGAAGCTTTAGGACTAACGCAGGGTGAGCTGGTAACGATGGCTAGAGCTGCTAAGGGCCTTTCTTTTAAGCCATGATTGGCTATAAGATTGCCATCTGGAATGTGGGTGGCATTAACTGCCCTATAAAACAAAAGCAAATTATTTAACATCTAACAGATTTAAAAATTGGCATTGCTTTATTACAAGAAACTAAACTGACTGACAATGAAGCAACTAAGTTAGCTACTGGAAGCTGGGGACAAGGCTTTTGTGGTTCTAAACACCGAGTGGTATTTCTATTTAAAAAGACCATTTCTTTTGTACTGTATAATTTGGGGAAGGATCCGGAGGCAGGTGGCTGTGGGTTACTGGGAGGATAGATGAAGCTTAATATTTATGCACCTATGAGCCAGAAGATGCAGTTTTTTTCAACTGTTTTTACAGCTGGTGTTGACGTCTTTTGTGGGTACTCATATCATTGGAGGGGATGTGAACTGCGGACTAGATCTATTGGATAGATCAGGAGTCGATCTGTTGGAAGGTAAAGATTTGAGAATAAGTTTACAAACTTGGAATCTTTTGGATGTTTGGAGAAACTCACACTGGGGTTCGGGACTATTCTTTGTACTTAGCCTGGTATGACTCTTCCTCTTGGCTTGACTGTTTTAGTCCAGCAGATCAAATAAATCAATGGATCAAATTTCACATTTCCCCAATTTACATCTTTGACCATGCCCCTAGTGTCTGGAGTGCCTGCTCTTGGATACAGTGGAGAAGGGTGTAAGTCACGGAGAGCAAACACTAGCCCAGTGATACCCAAATCTGATCCTGGAGGCACCCCAGCCCATCAGGTTTTCAGAATATCCACAATGAATATTCATTGTAATCTATGAGTTCCTTTATTTCAGTCCAGTCACTTATATATAAAGTAATTCCACCTTGTGACTGCTATTTATAATTACTTATAAGCACCGTCTGGCCCAACATCTTAGTAACATCAGATTATCCAAAGTGGACACACCGCTGGTAGAACATTGGTTATCCCAAAATCACCCTATTTCAGAATTGCGGTTTGTTGTTTTGATACAATTTGACAGTAATAGTACAGGCAATGTATTACAACGAATGATGAATAAGGAACAAAAAATAATATATGAATGGGGGATGGTCAGTCCTCGAGGACTCAATAAGGAAGTAGAGTAGGCGGGGTTGTGAGCTTGTACCGCGGATTGGCTTGTCATGTTCCTCCAGGGTTTAATAAACAGCGCATCCACCAGCGTGGTTATTCATACTGGCGCCATTTTTCCCAGGACTCCTGTAGGAGGTCGATCCTGTGTAAACTGCCAGTTAGAAGATATAAGGTGAGCAATTGTGAAAGGAGAGAAAACAAGTGAATAGATGTGAAGGGAATAGTTATTTAGGAAGGTACTGTATCTGCTTTTATCTCATTTTAGTTGAACCCTTAAAGATGCCGGAGGGCGAAATGCGTTGCAAGCGCTGGGTTTAGCGAATTTGAAAACAACATTGGGTGCAGTATGCCAGCCTATGGTTCATCTTGAGGGACTCCATAGTGGAAGCTAAGTAACGACTTAAGGAAGAACCGTGATACAGTTGATTAAGATTAACTGTTAAAAGAGTGGTCAGAGACTGCCATTGAAAGATTGGAGGACGTTTAAAGCTCTATACCACCATGAAGAGTGGATAGTTGTTACTATCAAGAATGAGTTTCAGATGATATTGGACTGTGTTGTTCACGAGTAGGATGATGTATATTAATACATCATTTGAGTCACTGGCCATATATTGTAGTATCATGTGTTAACCTTGAGTTCTGGAAAATTTATGAGACTTGAAGGAAGAGGAATGTATGAGGTTTGATAGTGAGAGAATGTGGATACATGATTATGGGAGGGAGGGATACCTGCGAACCAATGAGACAGGGGAGGTTTCTGTATGTGGGATGCATGGAAATCATATTTTAAGGGACTTCTTATTCAAAATGGAGCTCAGGAGAAGAAGCAGAGATCAGCACAAAGGGCCCAACTCTTAGCAGATATAGCGAATGATACATACCTGTAGCAGGTGTTCTCCGAGGACAGCAGGCTGATTGTTCTCACGACTGGGTTGACGTCCACGGCAGCCCCCAACAACCGGAAGAAAACTTCGCGGGCGGTCCCACACGCAGGGCATGCCCACCGCGCATGCGCGGCTGTCTTCCCGCCCGTGCGCGACCGTTCCCGCTCAGTTGAATGACAAGCAAAGGAATGAGTAAACGCAACTCCAAAGGGGAGGAGGGAGGGTAGGTGAGAACAATCAGCCTGCTGTCCTTGGAGAACACCTGCTACAGGTATGTATCATTCGCTTTCTCCGAGGACAAGCAGGCTGCTTGTTCTCACGACTGGGATATCCCTAGCTCTCAGGCTCACTCAAAACAAGAACCCAGGTCAATTTAACCTCGCAACGGCGAGGGCATAACAGAAATTGACCTACGAAGAACAACTAACTGAGAGTGCAGCCTGAACAGAACAAATCGGGTCCTGGAGGGTGGAGTTGGATTCAAACCCCAAACAGATTCTGCAGCACTAACTGCCCGAACCGACTGTCGCGTCGGGTATCCTGCTGGAGGCAGTAATGTGATGTGAATGTGTGGACAGATGACCACGTCGCAGCCTTGCAAATCTCTTCAATAGTGGCTGACTTCAAGTGGGCCACTGATGCTGCCATGGCTCTAACACTATGAGCCGTGACATGACCCTCAAGAGCCAGCCCAGCCTGGGCGTAAGTGAAGGAAATGCAATCTGCTAGCCAATTGGAGATGGTGCGTTTCCTGACAGCGACCCCTTTCCTATTGAGGTCGAAAGAAAAAATTGGGCGGACTGTCTGTGGGGCTGTGTCCGCTCCAGATAGAAGGCCAACGCTCGCTTGCAGTCCAATGTGTGCAACTGACGTTCAGCAGGGCGGGTATGTGGTCTGGGAAAGAATGTTGGCAAGACAATTGACTGGTTAAGATGGAACTCCGACACCACCTTTGGAAGAAACTTAGGGTGAGTGCGGAGTACTACTCAGTTATGATGAAATTTGGTATAAGGAGCATGAGCTACCAGGGCTTGAAGCTCACTGACTCTACGAGCTGAAGTAACTGCCACCAAGAAAATGACCTTCCAGGTCAAGTACTTCAGATGGCAGGAATTCAGTGGCTCAAAAGGAGCTTTCATCAGCTGGGTGAGGACGACGTTGAGATCCCATGACACTGCAGGAGGCTTGACAGGGGGTTTTGACAAAAGCAAGCCTCTCATGAATCGAACGACTAAAGGCTCTCCAGAGATGGCTTTACCCTCCACACGATAATGGTAAGCACTAATCGCACTAAGGTGCTTCCTTACGGAGTTGGTCTTGAGGCCAGACTCTGATAAGTGCAGAAGGTATTCAAGCAGGTTCTGTGCAGGGCAAGAACGAGGTTCTAGGGCCTTGCTCTCACACCAAACGACAAACCTCCTCCACTTAAAAAAGTAACTCTTTTTAGTGGAATCCTTTCTAGAGGCAAGCAAGACGCGGGAGACACCCTCTGACAGACCCAACGAAGCAAAAACTACGCCCTCAACATCCAGGCCGTGAGAGCCAGAGACTGAAGGTTGGGGTGCAGAAGCGCTCCGTCGTTCTGCGAAATGAGTGTCGGAAAACACTCCAATCTCCACGGTTCTTCTGAGGACAACTCCAGAAGTAGAGGGAACCAGATCTGACGGGGCCAAAAAGGCGCTATCAGAATCATGGTGCCGTGGTCTTGCTTGAGCTTCAGTAAGGTCTTCCCTACCAAAGGTATGGGAGGATAAGCATACAGGAGGCCGGTCCCCCAATGGAGGGGAAAGGCATCCGACGCCAGTCTGCCGTGTGCCTGTAGTCTGGAACAGAACAGAGGCAGCTTGTGGTTGGTCTGAGAGGCGAAAAGGTCCACCGAGGGAGTGCCCCACTCTCGGAAGATCTTGCGTACCACTCTGGAATGGAGAGACCACTCGTGCGGTTGCATGACTCTGCTCAGTCTGTCGGCCAGACTGTTGTTTACGCCTGCCAGGTATGTGGCTTGGAGAAGCATGCCGAACTGGCAAGCACAACGCCACATCCCGACGGCTTCCTGACACAGGGGGGCAAGATCCGGTGCCCCCCTTCTTGTTGATGTAATACATTGCAACCTGATTGTCTGTCCGAATTTGGATGATTTGGTAGGACATCCGATCTCTGAAGGCCTTCAGCGCGTTCCAGACCACTCGGAGCTCCAGGAGGTTGATCTGAAGACCTTGTTCCTGGAGGGACCACAGACCCTGGGGGTGTGGAGTCCATCGACATGAGCTCCCCACCCCAGGCGAGATGCATCCGTCGTCAGCACTTTCGTGGGCTGCGGAATTTGGAATGGACGTCCCAGGGTCAAATTGGTCCGAATCGTCCACCAGTGCAGCGAATTGCGGCAACTGATGGACAGACGGATGACATCCTCTAGATTCCTGGTAGCTTGACACCACTGGGAAGCTAGGGTCCATTGAGCAGGTCTCATGTGAAGGCGAGCCATGGGAGTCACATGAACAGTGGAGGCCATATGACCCAGGAGTCTCAATATCTGCCGAGCTGTGACCTGCTTAGACGCTCTGATTTGAGAGGCAAGGAATAGAAGGTTCTGCGCCCTTGCTTCGGGAAGGAAGGCCTGAGCAGTCTGAGAATTCAGCAGAGCTCCTATGAATTCCAGAGATTGGGCTGGCTGGAGATGGGACTTCGGGTAATTTATCACAAACCCCAGCAGCTCCAGAAGGTGGATAGTACACTGCATGGACCGAAGAGCTCCTGCCTCTGAGGTGCTCTTGACCAGCCAATCGTCGAGATACGGGAACACATGCACTCCCAGCTTGCGTAGATACGCCGCAACCACCACGAGACACTTCGTGAACACCCGTGGTGCAGAGGCGAGCCCAAAGGGCAGCACACAATACTGAAAGTGCCGTGTCCCCAGACGGAATCGGAGATACTGTCTGTGAGCTGGCAGTATCGGGATGTGAGTGTAAGCGTCCTTTAAATCCAGGGAACATAGCCAATCGTCTTTCTGAATCATCGGTAGAAGGGTGCCTAAGGAAAGCATCCTGAACTTCTCTTTGACCAGGTATTTGTTCAGGCCTCTCAGGTCTAGGATGGGGCGCATCCCCCGTTTTCTTTTCCACAAGGAAGTACCTGGAATAGAATCCCTGCCCTTCCTGCCCGGGTGGCACGGGCTCGACCGCATTGGCGCTGAGAAGGGCGGAGAGTTCCTCTGCAAGTACCTGCCTGTGGAGGGAGCTGAAGGATTGGGCTCCCGGTGGGCAATTTGGTGGAGTGGAGGCCAAATTCAGGGTGTATCCGCACCGCACTATTTGGAGAACCCACTGGTCGGAGGTTATCAGAGGCCACCTTTGGTGAAAAACTTTCAACCTCCCCCCCACCGGCAGGTCTTCCGGTACGGACACTTTGATGGTGGCTATGTTCCCATGGATCCAGTCAAAAGCCCGTCCCTGGCTTTTGCTGTGGAGGCGCAGGGGGCTGCTTAGGCGCACGCGGTTGACGGGAACAAGCGCCCTGGGACTGTCCCTGTGCTGAGGAGGCCTTCGGGCCGGCTGGGTGTACCTACGCTTGCTGTAGGTTTAGGGAGCAGCCTGCCGGGCCCAGGAAAAACGTCCACCTGCAGAGGTGGATGCTGAAGGCGCCCGGTGGGAGAGCTTGTCGAGAGCGGTTTCCCGCTGGTGCAGTTGGTCCACTAACTGCTCGAACTTCTTGCCAAAAATGTTATCCCCCCGGCAAGGGACATCCGCCAGTCGCTGCTGGGTGCGGTTGTCCAGGTCAGAGGCACGCAGCCAGGAGAGTCTGCGCATCACTATACCTTGGGCCGCAGCTCGAGATGCCACATCACAGGTGTCATCCCAGTTGAAGGCCCCCTCACGCCCCTCCCACCGAGTTCCAGATTCCCCCTCCCTCCGATTTCAACACCCCCCCTCGGCGTTACTGACCCTTGACCCCCGTGCCGCGACCCTGTGGACCCCCCCCCCCCCTTCCCGCAGAAAACCCTCTCCCTTCTCTGTCACGTACCTGTGCTGATGACAGCCACATTTCTCTTCTTCTCTGCGCCGGCGATTGATGTTGCTTGGGTGGTGGTTAGGTCCGTTATGCATCTGAGCGATGCGATTTGACGTCATGACGATCGGGCGCTAGCAAGGTAATCCCCCACCCTCCCTCCTTCTCTCCCTCCCACTGTGAGTTGGTGAGTGTGAGTGCTCCACCCTCGACGTCATCACGTTGTAACGCGAGGGCGGGGCACACACTCATGGGCAAAAGCGATCTACACAACTACAGAAGTTCCGGCTTCATTAGAACGTTGGAGGTGCGTTTTATATAGAGAGTGAGTTTATTTTCTTTGCTATTTGCAGCTTGTGTCTTGAGAATCTCTATATTTTAGCAAATGTTTTATCTACTTTAAAGCCCATAGTGGGGTGCATATAATAAAACACAGAAATCTAAGGCACATGTGAAAACAATACTGAGCAAGCATATAAGCATAACAAAACAAAAAAAAATAAAGAAAATCGATCTCCCTATCTACCAATATGAGCCCAGGGATTCGCCTACTTGCATGTCATCTCACATCAGCTCTGATTAAAATTTTGGTTTAAAACACAATACTTTGTGCTTCTCCAAAAAAGGGGGGGGGGGGGGGGGGGGGGAACACTTGTGGCTTCCTGATGACTTTCTAATGTTAAAGCATTCCATAATATGGGATCTCTAAATGAAAAGACCTATTGCAGGTTTCAGTAGTTTAAATAGCAGACAGTGTCCACCTGTATTAAGGCAGTTGGACATGGTGAGCATTGTTTCAGCTATGGTAAGTTTTAAAAGCAAGAAACCTGGATAAAATACAAATTTTGAAATCATCTTAAGGGTGAGCAAAGCAGGAAACAGCCATAATCTTTGCATGTCCTTAGTATTTACATCTCTCCAATAGGAAAATTCCCTGCATGTGCTGTGCCAAGCCTGTTAGAAAACATTCAAACCACCTTACTTTTCAACTGAACTAAATTGGAGTATCATGGTTCTGTTATGGGTTTTTTTTTTTTTAATTAGTTTATATCAGTGAGTTACAAGGGCTACTGCTTCTGCTGCTATGTTCACCTTGAGTATTGCGTTCCGTTTTGGTCGCCGTATCTCAAAAAAGCAGAATTAGAAAAGTTTCAAAGAGCGACCAAAATGATAAAACTCCTCTCATATGAGGAAAGGCGAAAGAGGTAAGGGCTGTTCAGCTTGGAAAAGAGACGTATGAGGGGGGGATATGATTGAGGTTACAAAATCCTGAGTGTTGTAGAATGAGTAGAAGTAAATCAAATATTTCTTGTTCCAAAGGTACAAAAACTAGGGGACACTCAAGGAAGTTACATGGACATAATTGTAAAACAAATAGGAGGAAATATTTTTTCACTCAATGAATAGTTAAGCTTTGGAACTGTGCCGGAGGATGTAGTAAAAGCTGTTAGCAAATCTGGGTTTAAAAAAGATTTGGACATGTTCCTGGAGGAAAAGTCCATAGTCTGCTATTGAGACAGACATGGGGAAGCAACTTTTATACTAGTTGGTAATAAAAAGCACATTATGAGACTGATCTTATTTATGTAAAAACTTGACCTTTGCCAGGTTATGAAACCTGTTACTTACAAAAAAAAAAAACGATGTAGCACATGAGCTCTTCTGATCTGACAGGCCTCTTCAGATACACAGCATTTTTAATTGACCCTTTGAAAGGAATTACAATTTACAAAAATTTCAATATCCCCTAGGACCAATATAACTAATGCATCACACTACTTCTAAAAGCTAAAAAAAAATATTACAAATAATTACAAAGTTAAAAAGTGGAAGAAAATTCTGATGAAAACCATCACTTACATTACTTGACTGATTCACTGGAAAGGGTGAAACATCTTTCACATTGATCCGTTGTACATTTTCTATAAGTAGCCCAAACAATGGAAGATACAAAGTGGCTATCCTTGCTTCCTGACTCTAAAAAGGAGAGAGACATTTTGTCAACAGAAAATTCTGCAGATGCTTCTGATTTTAAGTCATCATTCTACCAAAATCTATAAAACAGATTTTATTTTTTTGGCTTCTCGACAAATTCTGTTCATGCAAACACTCCTATATAAATTAGGAGACTGTGCAAAAGTGTCTTACAGTACTAAAACTTTGGTCTAAGTTGCAGTACTAGATGAGAAATAAACTGCACATCAGCATAATTTTTTTCTTTTATAATATATAAAAGGAGTGTATGATTGATGGGAGAGAGACTATCAGTCATGGTCTAGCACAGTGGTTTCCAAATCTGCTTCTGGAGGCACCCCAGCCAGTCAGGTTTTCAGGATATCCACAATGAATATTCATTTTGCAACTATGACAAGGGTGAAATTATCTTGCAAATAGTCTCATATATATCAATAATGATGTTGATCCTCTCTTGTGGATAGAGTTAGGCGATCCATACTCCGAAAGATAACAGTAATTTATGTTATGTGAAACTGTCTGATGTCAATGTTAACCCCCGTTTTTAAATGTTGTTGTGAATATTCATAAGAGATTTGCATGCACTGTCTCCACTGGTGAGAATTCAAGCCTTGTTTTGGAAATACTTCGGAAGGAACAGATTAAATATCACTGGATTTTCCCCCTCTCGGTTTTCCACTTCAGGGAGCTTTACACAGAGTCAAGAGGCCAGATGAAGTTTGGAAGTTGCTGCAGGAGGAAGGATTGGCAAAAACCTCTTCACATGGGCCTAACATGGCCTCCTCAGCAGCTGCTCCAAATGCTAAACGCTGGGCTAGGGTGCCCAGTAAAGGAAAACGCCTCCAGTGCCACACAGACCATGACAAGTCTTGAGATTCTATGACTGGTGACTTGGATTTTTTTTCCTTGTTCTGCAGGACTACTACAGGACTTGGTTTTCTCATTACTTGACTAGCTTGCTCCTCAGTTCTCTGTACATGGAGAGGGGAGTACTGACCCTTCAGTTCTTGCTGTTGGTTTAAAAATCAGTGGATGGGTATTACAACTTCTGAGTTGCTTATTATATTGCTTAGGAGAATTTTGTTATCTAAGTTAAGAGAGTTCTTTTGCAGTTAATTCGCTGTGTAAAGTTGCAAGTGTTGGGTGTGTGAGATGTGTGTTGGATTATTTTTGCGGGGGGGGGGGGGGGGGGGGGGGGGGGGGGGGGAGAAGAATAGATCATGCGGGGTGGGGCGGCTTCTCTCTCCTTAGGGTATTCCCTGTTGGTCCTCCTCGTTTCCAGCTTGAATAGGGGGAGGGATCCAGGAGATTATGGGGGTTTTGGTAGTGGGAAGGGGGTGCTCGATGTTCTCTCTTGTCTGTATGGGTTGGGTTGTTCTTGTTTTGTGCTGACATGTATTTTTTGCTTTGTCCTGGGGGAGGGGGGATATGGTTTTTGATTTTGACCTTGGAGTTCTAGTGGATTGGGATGCTATTGCTGCTTTTTACATCTTTACTATGCCATCTGCTGTGAACATAGTTACTTCAAATGTGAATGGCCTCAACTCACCCAGAAAGCTTTTATTATTGTTTCAACTTTTGCTGTGTAAGAAGGCACAGGTGCTCTTTCTACAGGAGACTCACCTTCAAAGATCTCTCAAATATTTGTTAAACCATAGAGCACACTCCCATATATTGTTTGCGTCAGATATTTCTGATGCCAAAAAGCAGGGGGTGGCTATTCTGTTTCACCGAGACCTGAAAATACAGGTCCAGAAGGCAAAAAGAGATCCCCAGGGGCAATGCTTATTGGCTCAGGTACAGAGGTGGGTTTGAACCTGGCCAATATTTATGCTGCAAATGTTGGACAGATTGAATTTTTGGCAGAAGTTAAACTTCAACTTGGTGGTTTTATTCAGGGGATTTTAATGCATGCCTTAAACCCTACCATGGATGCCTCAGGTACTCGTTCTATGGCTGACAAACCTTTTAATCTTTTTGTGCATGAGATGGGATTATTTGATGCTTGGAGAGAGATCAATGGCACTCAGAGAGATTATACCTATTTTTCTTCCCCCATGGGCAATATTCCCTTATTGACTATTGGGCTTATTTTTGAAAGAGGACACCCATCTTTCGACACAAATTGGAAGATGGGCATCCTTCTCACAGAGTCGCCCAAATCGGTATAATCGAAAGCCGATTTTGGATGTCCCAAACTGTTTTCTGTCGCAGGGACGGCCAAAGTTCAAGGGGTGTGTCAGAGGCGTAGCAAAGGCGGGGCTTGGGCGTGCTTAACACTTGGACGTCCTTGACCCATAACCGAAAGAAACAAGGACGCCCCTGACGAACAAGTGGACGACTTTACCTGGTCCTGTTTTTCTTACGACCAAGGCACAAAATGTTGCCCGAAATGACCTGATGACCAACGGAAAGAATCGGGGATGACCTCCCCTTACTCCCCCAGTGGTCACTAACCCCCTCCCACCCTAAAAAAATATCGTTCAAAATATTGATTGCCAGCCTCTATGCCAGCCTCAGATGTCATACTCAGGTCCACGATAGCAGTATGCAGGTCCCTGGAGCAGTTTTAGTGGGTGCAGTGCACTTCAGGCAGGCAGACCCAGGCCCTTACCCCCCCCCCCCCCACCTGTTACGTTTGTGGAGGAAACAGCGAGCCCTCCAAAACCCACCACAAACCCACTGTACCCACATGTAGGTATCCCCTTCACCCGTAAGGGCTATGGTAGTGGTATGGGGAGTGGGTTTGGGGGGGGGGGGGTTGGGGGGCTCAGCACACAAGGTAAGCTATGTACCTGGGAACAATTTATGAAGTCCACTGCAGTGCCCCCTAGGGTGCCCGGTTGGTGTCCTGGCATGTCAGGGGGACCAGTGCACTACAAATGTTGGCTCCTCCCACGACCAAATGGCTTGCATTTGGTCATTTCTGAGATAGACGTCCTTGGTTTCGATTATCGACGAAAATCAGAAGCAACCAAGTCTAGGGACGACCAAATCTAGGGGCAATCAAATTTAAGAATTTGGACGTCCCTGACGGTATTTTCAAAATGAAAGATGGACGTCCATCTTGTTTCAAAAATACGGATTTCCCCGCCCGTGGATCGGGACGCTTTGTGAGGACGTCCATATCAAAACATGGACATCCCTTTCGAGAATGCCCCTCTATGTGTTGCTGGATGTAGTTTTTCAGGGTCAAACTGCTTCTATAGGGATGTAATTTTTTTGATCATGCCCCTTGCCAGGTTGAGTTATTAGATATTTGTACTGAGTCTCTGGACCATTTCTTGATTCTTAACATCACCCTCCTTAAAAATGAATCTGTAGTACGGGAATATTTATCTCACAAATTTGCACTCAGGTCCTTCACTTTCTATGGTTTGGAAGGCTTTGGAGGGGGTTCTTTTTGAAATATGCTGCTTTGAATAAACAAAAACATAACTCTCTTAAAGAATTTTTTCTTACTTGTATATCTCAATTGGAATCTAATCATAAGTTGTATGACTCCCGCAAGATATTGGGTGAACTCTGTGCAGCTCGGCTCTCTCTCGAGCTTGTACCAGGAGGATGCACAGTTCACTTTGGACAGGGTGAAGTAACGCCATTATGAATGCTCTGGTAAGGAGAGTTCTATTTTGGCTTGTAAGCTCCAAAGGGCATGGGCAGATAGGATGATTGGGAAAATTGGGGATAATAGAGGCCATTTATTGTATAAATCCTCCCTAATTAGGGATCATTTCTGTGAATTTTTGGAAGGACTCATCCATTCTGCCTTGCTTTTCGGAGTAGAGACCTGCACAGGAATGGGGTTCGTGGGAATCCTGCGAGGATGGAAGCAGTTCCTGTGGGATTCCCACGGAAGTGTATGCTGCACTTGCGCCAGCCTCTCACCTACCGAGTAGCAAGTTCTTTGAGTGTAGTCTCCTCTTCCTCCTCCTTGCTTTAACAGCATAGATGTGGAAAGTCTCCATTAAGGAGTTGGTAGAGATACAAATGGTGACAAAATTCAAAAAGGCACGGGATGAACACAGAGGATCTCTAATTAGAAAATGGAAGTTATAAAAAAAACCTAACCTTATATGGCTGCATGTGTGTGGATGTGTCAAGTGATGCTTAGATGGCGACTCCAGCTTTGATGAACTGGGGCCAATACCAGGGAGACTTGTATGGTCTATGTCTCACATATGACAATCTGGTTTAGGATGGGCTGGAAAGGGCTTAAATAGCAACTTTAGTGGCTGGAACATGAGGATAGTGCTGGACAGACTTTTACGGTCTGTGTCCCGCAAATGAGATGATGAATAGGCTGGAGTGAGCTTTGAGGGCAACTCCAGCAGTTGAAACATAAGGATAGGGCCAGGCAGACTTCTGTGGTCTACGTCCCAGAAACGCCACAGAAAGACCAAAGTCAAGTATATAATATCATGCTCATTGTTGAATTAAACATGAATAATGAGTGTGACTATTAGGCAGACTGGATGGACCGTTCCAGTTTTTATCTGCTGTCACTTACTATGTTACTCTTAATCCTCTCTGCTCCTGAGCTGATGCGCAGACCTCAACTCTGACATAGGCACGGGCATCAGATGTCACCTGACATGTGCATGTGTCAACCTCTTAGCACACAGTGCCAGTGAATCAGAGAAAAATCTTACATGTGTGCGCCAAAGTGTTCCAAGTTCCAACTTCCGTTCCTTCCTTGCCTGCAGCTCAAACCCGAGAGAGAGAGAGAAAGTAGAATGGAATTTTTTTTTCATGTACCATTAAATTTTTGTGGGCCTGGGTAGGGACAGGTTAAAATCTTGTGGGGATGGGTTAAATTTCTGCGGGGATGGGTGGGGACGGGTAAGATTTCTGTCCCCATCAAATATCTATTTCAGAGGCACAGTGGGAGAAATTGGAAGTGGTAGTTTCCCCTGAGGAAGTTTTGAAGGTTATATGAACTCCTTTTGGAATTCTACAAAAAACATTCACAGCTGAGCTTTCCCCTTTGTTAGCAGAAGTTGTGAATGATGTGAGAGACAGGGCTCGGATGCCTTCCTCCACATTAGAGGCTTGGATTTCTGTTCTTTTAAAAGGAAAGCTAAAACGATTGTCAATCATACCGTCCTATTTCGGTGTTAAATGCGGATGTCAGGCTTTCGGCTAAGGTTTTGGCTGCGCGGTTGGGCTCTGTGCTGCCCACTTTGATACATCCTGATCAGGTTGGATTTGTTTCTAAGAGGCAGGTCACTGATAATATTCGTAAAATTATTAACTTAATTGCATTTCATCATGGGCTGGTCGGCAATCTTTTATTTGGGAATAGAAGCTGAGAAAGCATTTGACAGGGTCCACTGGGGCTTTTTAAACCATGTTTTGGTAACTATGGTTATTGGTCCTGTGTTTAGGACTTGGATATTAGAGCTTCATTCCAAACCAGTTGCTTGTGTTCACTTCAGTGGTGGTAAATCAGTTATGTTTTCCCTCACCAAAGGTACAAGGCAGGGCTGTCTTATCTCCCCTACTCTTTGCCCTGGTGATGGAATCACTTGCATCAGCCGTATGAGCCAATCCTGATATCCGGAGGGGGGGGGGGGGGTTCGATGGGTGGCACTGAGCATAAAATTAGTTTGTTTGCTGATGTTTTGTTGTCTTTAACAGCCCCCATTACTACTTTGCCTAATTTGATATCCGTACTGCAGGCCCATTCCTGGGTCTTGAGATTTAAGGTGAATATGAGTAAAACTGAGGCTCTTAACCTGATTATAGATGGTCCCACTTTATTACAAATACAGCAATCCTTCCCATTTCGGTGGGTTAAGGAGGAGCTGCGAAACCTTGGTGTATGGTTGAAACCTGATTACTCTCAATTGTATGCTGCTATTTTGGATATTAAAGCTGATTTAGATTGTTTGAAACATCAGAACTTGTCTTGGTTTGATCGCCACTATTAAGATGAATATGCTACCCAAATTGTTCTTTCTTCGTTTCAGAGGGTACTAAAGTTTACTTGGGGAGGTAAGAAGCCCAGGCTTTCCAGTCGAGTTCTTTTTCGAGATCCTGCCAGTGGAGGATTGGGGGTTCCTGACTTATGGAATTACTACAGAGCAGCTCAAGGGCGTTCAGCAATTGAATGTTTCCAAAATAACCCTTCTAAATTGTGGGTGCAACTTGAGCAAGGTCAGGTGGGGCCAGTAGACATAAGTCTTTACAGGCCGGTATTTCCCCTACAATCTTGCATACTTTTCAAATCTGGAATTCCCTGAGTCATGCGATGGATTTTCAGTTCTCTTGCTACACTCCCATCTGCCATAATCCTGAATTCCCACCAGGATTGGTTCCCTCAGATTGTGGGAGCAAAAGGGATTAGCCAGTTGGGGTCAACTCTATGATGAAGATGCCTTGATCTCTCTTCAAACTCTGTCTCATGATTTTGCTTTACCCCAATCTCATCATTATGCTTATGTTCAGATGGCTCATTTATTGATAAGCATTTTAAGCCTTGGTTGATGGGTGACTACAGCTTCTTGAAGGACACCTCTGAGGACTTTAGATCCATAAAACGTTTGGTGAGTACGCTGTATGGTTATTTGAAGAATCTTCGGGTCCCTGAAAAGAGGAATAGACTTCAGTAGGAACATGAAATGGGTGTTACATACATGCCGGAGGGCTGGGACACCATTGAAAATCTCTGGCAAACATAGCTACTGCTTCCAATATCCATGAGAATGTCAAGATTGTTTATCGCTGGTATCTTACCCCAGATAATCTCCACTGTTGGTTTCCTCAGACTTCTGCATTATGTTGGAGAGTTTGTGGCGCTCAGGGTACTATGGGTCACATTTGGTGGTCCTGCCCGAAAGCCACTGTATTTTGGAAATCCATCCACTTTCAGATCTTGTGGATAAACTGGTTTGAGAGTTCACTGGGACATTCCTGTTGAATAGAGCGATCCCAAGACTTTGGAAATATCAGACTTTGTTGGTGCGCCAATTGATACATCTGGCTAAGCTTACCTTAGCGGCTGCTTGGAAGACACCAGGAGTCCCACCTTTAGCTAAGTGGAGCTTTCAACTTTACTTTATATATAAACTGGAGAAGCTAACTGCTATTAGGTAAAATTCTTTTAAGACTTGGGAAAAGATCTGGGGATCCGTGCATAATTTTGTGGGTGAGCGAGACCTGGCTTGGCTTTTTCTGTGCAATCACCTTTTTTGGGCTCTGGGGTCTGAGTTCTTCTTTACCTAGTTTTCTCCTTTTGCCCCCTTTGGTTCGATTTTTTTCTTTAGTATTGTTATATAATAAAAACTATACATATTAGAGGTTTCCTTAGATCTCAGAACAAGTTGTATTTTTACTTGAGCAGATTGACCTCATTAAAAAAAGAGCTCCATCATATTTCATTAAGCCCAGTCACTGTAGTAACAGTGCTCAGCTGGATGCCATGCACCAGGGCTCCTTCCAGATCCCTGGAATCACAGACCTTAAATGTGACCGATAGGTGATGCACTGAAGGGTGACTGGGACTCCCTCCCCTCATTAGACTGTGAATGCTCCCTGTGCAGCACCCTTGGTTTCAAATTTGTTTGTTTACAGATTATTTATCACAGTATGTAGCTCTCTGTTGGATATGCAATCAAAAACAACCACATCTCATATAAAACAGAAAATCATCCCATCCCATTTACCCATATCCACAAGTTTTAAATCACTTATTGAAGTCTGACAAAACAGTCTATCAGAAGGACAATCCAGCATAGAGGAGCCCCTAAAGAAAAAAAAAAGTTGTTGTCTCAGTAATGCACTAATTTATTTCCTGGAAATCAAACCCCAGGCCTCACTATTACAGCACAGCCACTGAGCTCATAATAGTTCATATCTGTTATTTCCTGTATCCTGGTAGTAAACTTACTCTTGAAGAATATCTGTCATCAAATGAGTGCTTGATCATCAGATTCTTGAGAACACTAATTGCAATCTGGCGGGCATCTCTGAATTCTTGTAAAGCATTCCCCACTTCCCTCAGGAGCAAGCCGACCACAAAATGGTTCTTGCAAAACTCATCCGTTAATGAGAAGTCAAGCTGAAGATCTGAAAACAAAATGCACAAGCTACTTAATGTATCAATTAAATGACCATTTAAATTACATCTCAGACTGTGGGAAAACAACACACCATGTGGGGCAACATGCAAAGACATGCCTGCCACAAGGATAAGCAGGTATTTTATATTTATCCTGGTATTCACCAGCTCTGTTTACGTGAGACCCCTGAATATCTAAGTGAGGACTGCTAGGTGTGTGGCTCTCATTCAGGGGATACAGTTATCCAGATAGAGGCTGAATAACTTCTGACTCCAGTTCCTCATCTTACATGGATACATTTTGGCTGCATTTGAGCTGCCAGTCAAAATGTATGAGTTAGGTGACATAGAATTTTAAAATAAAACCCACTTATGCAGTTAGCACTTAATGCTAAACACAAAGTGCTTTTGAACGATAGACGTATATAAAATAATGAGTGGAGTGGAACAGGTGGATGTGAAGCGTCTGTTCACGCTTTCCAAAAATACTAGGACTAGGGGGCATGCGATAAAACTACAGTGTAGTAAATTTAAAACAAATCGGAGAAAATTTTTCTTCACCCAACATATAATTAAACTCTGGAATTCGTTGCCGGAGAAAGTGGTGAAGGCGGTTAGCTTAGCAGATTTTAAAAAGGGGTTACACGGTTTCCTAAAGGACAAGTCCATAAACCGCTACTAAATGGACTTGGGAAAAATCCACAATTCCAGTAATAACATGTATAGAATGTTTGTACGTTTGGGAAGCTTGCCAGGTGCCCTTGGCCTGGATTGGCCGCTGTAGTGGACAGGATGCTGGGCTCGATGGACCTTCCCAGTATGGCATTACTTATGTACTTATGAATATTGACAAACTCATACAAATAAATCAAAAGCCTATTATATTTGTACATAACCCAATCTGAATTGTTAGAGGCTTCATAGTTTTGTTTTATTACAGACTAGTAAAAAAGCCCCGTTTCTGATGCAAATGAAACGGGGGGCTAGCAAGGTTTTCTTCAGAGTGTGCATGTGGGAGTGTCCCTGTCCTCTGCCCTCTCTCCCTCCCCCTCCCCCCTCCGAGTCCAGTCCTTCAGTGTTGTTTCCTGCTGTGCTGTGTTTGTGTTACAGAGAGAGTGAGGGCATCTCTCTCCTCCCCCCTCTGAGTCCTTCAGTTACAGAGAGAGGGATTTCGTGCTGTGCTGTTTTCCTTCACTCATGGGGAAACTGGATATCTCTGGCGCTTCACACTTCCGGCTGGAGGCTTCATAGAACGTTGGGGTTGCCTTTTATATATATAGATAGCACACGAGTATCTATTTACTTCAAAACTTAAAGTAATAAGGGACAAAGGTATTGGGACACAATTCCATTCAAAACATCAAACAGCTCTGTACATTATTTAGCAAATGACAACAGCAAACAGAATTCAGTATCCTCACAGGTACATATTTTCTACTGAAATCCCACATTTCACAGAAAAGGATGTATGTAAATTATTAAAACATTAATATGGAAATAGTCTATAAGAAACACGTGAAAAATCTTTATGTCCTAAGCCTCGAATATGCTTTCTTTCAATGTGTATTTTTGATGAAGCCAATCAGAATTTCTCTCTACAAACTTAAAATGGTTAACACTTACTGGAACACAACTTACCATCAAATTAAGTTATGTTTTTAATCTGCAATAGACATTTTCCTTAGACAGCAGAATAAGAAAACTGGGTGATGTCATCTGACAGTACCAAGACTGAACAGCTTTTCAAAAGCTCAGAACTGAAGTATCAAGTTCTGAGTATGTGTTGCACTTTCTACAGGCAGTTGTCTTCAGTTCCTCACTAATTTCACAGCTCAACAAGGAGCAAAACTCTCAGGGAGGTGGGAGAAACACTGCCTAATCCTGCTTGTTGATGGGAAAGAAGCAATGTTTTTCTCCTTTAACAGGTGTTTTTCCATAGGTAGCAGGACTGCATCACGTACATAAGTTTCTATCACACTCGGAACCACTCAAAATTACAAATAATTTGATTTCTGTCCATGAGCAGCCTGTTCACAGATAATGCAAGATGTGCTTAAATTGGAGACAGATTGGACAGCATAGCATGACCAAACACACTAGCCCTGACTGACAACTATTTCAAAGAATAGTAAGAAGTCAAAGTATGACATAAGGACCATGCAGTTGCATATATTGTCCAGTAAAGTAGTTCATTCCTTGTGCTGCTTTCTGAATAAGGCATCTCATATTCCTTATGCACAATCCTTCTATGACCTTTCTAACCCATACATATTGCAGAAGGCTCCAAAAACAAAAGAAATAACAGAGGAATAAGTTGGCCTAGCACAGGTCATATGGCGATATATCAAGTGAAAATAAATACTAAAACAGTTATTTATAGCCAGCATTCATGCAAGAGGATTCTCTATATACAGCAACTAAACAATGACGCTTATATTTGCTGTAATATAAAGTATAAAACATTAAGGGCCCTGTTTACTAAGGCACGCGTTAACCATGTACGTGCCTAGAGGGATATTGTAGGCGCATACACTTAACGCGTGTTAAAAATGCTAATGTGCCTATAATGCGGCTTAGTAAACAGGGCCCTAAAACTGCATCAAATCGAATTAAACATCTATATTAATCATCATGAGATCGCACTAAGAGCAAAAATCTGGTGGAGCTTAAAAATATGTAAAAGTTTGTTTTAAAAGATCCCAATTTTTTTTAAAAGCCTTGTTTATAAAAAATCTCAAAATCGAACAAGGTGCCATTTGATAGATCTTTAAGTACCCACCTAGAGTCATTAATACAAACATAAAAAGAATTTTAAAATGTGTACAGTTACTGATGAATTATGTTTTCTTATATATATTTCATCTTTGGCATATGATTTTATTATAGTTTTGTTTCTTAATGTAGTTCTTTTATATTATTGACACCGTTTTCATATGGTTTTATGGATTTTTATAGAAGTTTAATAAATATAGCATTACTGAGCTTTTTATGAGTGCTTCCTGCATCCTGTTTTGCAGCCAATAATGTCATTGGAACATCATTGGAACATATAAAATGGCCGCTAGAAAGCATGACAATTTTTGGCACTTTTAAGTGATTCTAGGAGGGCACTAACATCTATCAAATGACACCTTGTTTATTGAGTATGAGATTTTTTATAAGCATGGCTTTTAAAGCAAAATTGGGACTTTTTTAAAAATGTTATATACGATTTTTAAGCTCCACCAAACAGATTTTTGCTCTTGAGATGCAGGAAGTATCAGGACAAAAGATAGCTTCAGCAATGGCAAGGAGGACACCTCAGAATAAGGTTTGATTCTGGCACACCTTATGGACATAATGCAATAATGACATACATCTATCTTGAGCTACAGAAGTTTTGTTTTTTTCATCTGTGTGCAGCTCCTAAAAATGAAATCCAGTTTGAAGGTTCAAGTGTTAAGATGACAAGAAAACTCAGGCCTTGAAGGCATTGGTGACAAATTGTTTCAACCTCAAGAGCCAAAGCTCTCAAAGAAACTGTCAGAAGCCAGTCTTCAAAATATGAAAGACCAGATGCGCCTGCTCATCTAGATGAGTTGCTACGATGAGAAAACATTGGGGGCCCAAGGAAAGACTGTCTACTTTATGCGGCTGTGAGGAGGATCCCCACAGGCCTGTTCCAGGGCCTTCCATCTGCCAGCTCCCACCTTCTAAGTTCTTCAGGGTCTCCTTTTCATACTATTATCTTCTATTATTTGCTAGTTCTCAGGATCCACCAACTCTCTGTTTTCCCCTATCACTCTTTTTGGGTCTCTGATTCAACCAGTTCCATCATTTTGTTACTTAGGGATTATCCAGGACTCTTCCCCTCTCATTTATACCTCAGCTTTCCCATTTATCAAGACTCTGCTTCTTTACTTCCCGTCAATCATGAGACTGTTCATCGCTTCCTTGACCACGACAAGTTTCATACATTAGTTCTCTCGCTCTTTACTTCTTGAATTGACTATTATACCATCATTTATGTAGATCTATCGTGCTCAACATTAAAATGGTCACAAACTTTACAAAAATTTTGCAATAAGACTTTTGTACTGTGCTTGTCATACTGAAACGTCAAACACTGGCTTCCCATCGAACACAAGATCATTTACAAAATAGCACTTCTATCAAAGCTTTTAAAATCTGTACCACAGATTATCTCTCTTGTCTCACGATACCCTATTTACCTATTGGAGTTCTCCATTCAATTAATGACCACCCTTTGCTCCTATCTAGCTCCAAATTTGCTCACTTAGAAACCATGAGATACTGCACCTTCTTTTTCCTCTCCCCTCATATTTGGAACACTCTACCCCTTTTCTTTTCATAGTGATCCTTTGCTAAAGTCCTTCAAGGTCAATCTGAAGATCTGTTTTTTTGGGTAGGCTTTCAGAGACTGTTCCATTGGGTTCTCTGGTAAGAGGTAGCTGAGATCAATAACTGCAGATTTGTTTTAATGTCTTGTTCTACTCCTTACTTTAATCAGTGTTAATTGTGGGCCTTTCCTGTAATTGAGTTCCTTTCTTTTCTGAAATTTTTAGATTATATGCTGCTCTGCCACTGCAGATAGAGCAGCATAGCAAGTTTTAATAAATCATAACTTCTACATTTTTTCTCCATTTTTCTCTTAGTTCCCTCTACTCACTCATTTTCTTCTTGTTTTTCACCCTTGTTGCCACCTTTTCATTTTTCACTCACTTTCGATCTCTCACCCTTTCTCCTCAGCTCCCACTGTCCCGTTTCACTCTGTCCTATATACCTTTATATTTAATGTACTCCCTAAACTAGTCCTTCATTTCCATTCTTTGAACTTGCCCCTCCTTTTCATTTTTCCTGTCATTTCTTTTGTCTTTTTATCTTCTATTAGCTAGACTTTATTTCCCCTTTTCCTTCCATATACTTACTTTTCTAGTCCTTCCATTTCCACTTGTCTCCACGTCCTCTTTCAACCACCTTCTAATTCCTTAATTCTATTCTCTGCACTCATACTCTACTTAGCCTCATCTCTCCACCTTCATTCCTTCCCTGTCATATCCTTTGCACCTCCAGTCCCTTGCTTATGTCTTACCCCCTTAAATAGGCTTCCACTCCCCCTTTTGCTTCCCCATTTCCATGTTCTCTCACTTCCTTCAAACACTTGCCCCCTTCCTTTGTATCTTACCCTCTTCGTAGCCTTCTGCCTCTTTATCCTTCCCCCCCCCCCCCCCCCAACATCCATTGTCCCACCTCTTTCCCATCTCTAGTATTTATTCTCCCATCTCTCTTCCCCAACATCTGCTCACCTGCCTCCTCCTCCAATATTTAACCTGCCTTTTCTATTTGCCCCAGCATCAACCCCTTATCCCTCTACCCTCCATTTCCAGCTTCCGCTGCACACGGCCTTGATTCACCCTTGCCACACTGTCTGCCCTTTCTTCTCTCTCACTCCCCTCAGCATCAGCCCCTTCTCTCACTGCCATCTGCCAACATCTTCCCCCTTCATCTAGAATCCCCTATCACTAGGTTATTTGAAGCTGAATCCTTCGATAAAATTTGCCCCAGTCCACATATCAGCCCGCTTCTCCCAGCCCCAGCATCAGACCCTAACTACAGTCTGCCCTTGGTCCCTTTTTCTCCCAGCCCCAGACTTCTCCCTAAATCACCCCACTTCTCCCAACCCCTGCAAAAGACCTTGTCTCTCCTCAACCCCAGCATGTGACCTGTTCTCCTTCCAGCCTCCACATCAGACCCTCTCCCACCCAAAAATGGCCCTAGCTTTTTTATTTTTCTTTCTTGCTCCCCCCCCACCTTGGTTCAACAGCATCCCCTCCCTCCCAGTATCACCATTTCTTGCCCCCCCCCCCCCTCCTGCTGTGGTCCACCCTTTCTTCCAAGTTTACCTTCCTCCTCCAGCTCCTTCCTGCCTCAGAACATTCAGCACTGTGAACCCCCCCCCCCCAAAAAAAAAAACCCCAACTAAAGAGAAGGCAACCAGTACCGAGCCTCGTGCTGCAGCTCTCAGTCAGAAACCTGCCGGTCCCCTCCCCCACATCAGCAGAAAGTGTGCATCAGAGGGGGTGGAACCGCCAGAGACTAAGTGAGAGATTCAGCATACTTCACCGGGATTTTTAAATATAGGGGCTGCATGTGCACATTTTCTTTATTCAGCCATAAAAAAATACATGAATTGGCAAACAAACACTTTGCAAGTTAAAAACAGTATTGTAAAAAAAATGTATGCAAAAACAGGATGAAAACAGTATACAAAGCTTAGTGCAACTTTTTATAGGGCCTACATTTTTCTCAAGTCCTTTTGCCTTTAGTGCCAGCCATGTAAAATGGTTGGTCAGAGTACAACCCAAGTCATTGACTTCATCTGAAATAGCACCAATTTCAAACTGACAGGCATTGTTAGAAGTCAGAAGAGAAGTCCAGTGGGGAATACAGTACATCCTATATGGTAGGGAGTGATTTAGTGAGTGGATAGGAGAGGAACACAGGGCGCACAGTCCAAGTGAGAGAGTTTCCCAGGTCCAGGGGTCCCAACTTATGAAATCCAGGTTTGTGGATGGCTTTTTATTTTAAAAGTTCAGTTTACTTCATGTCTCTGGATGCAGTTAAAAAAAGTAATTAAAAAAATAAAACAATACCAAAGGTGAAGCAAAGGGTGCATTATTTTAGCTCACTACCCTGGAAGTAACTGAAGAGCACTTTTCCAAAACACTCAGCCCATTTTTTGTTTTTTTTGAGCAATGTGATAAATGAATCTTGTCTTGATGAATGAAATTAATTTGGGCAAACTGGAGCACAGAGACCATGGCCCCCACTCCCACTGGCATGCCCCTACGACAGGCATACAATATAATTACATCATGCCTAGCTTTGATTTGCCTTACTTGTTGCCTATTTTCGCTTGCATTAATTTCAAATTGTTACAGCTACTTTTCAAAGCACAGCCCAGTACTGCACCAATGCATTTACAATCCTTGTTGCAACCATTCACTGCTGAAACACTAAGTACTTATTTATTTCAACATGTTCTTTATTGGTCCATTCTAAGACAAATATGCACAAGGTTACAACTTGCCCATATTCCTTCTTTCAAAGACTGATCTGCAGAAATTTGAGCAGGAAGAATTTGAGCAGGTTTTTATTATTTGCTGAACTGTGAAGATATTTTAATGTTTGCTGTAGTTTGATATTTAATTATACAACACCTAGAATTTTCATAAGATAGACAGACTGTAAATGCTTTTGTATTCCGAACATAGTGTTTACCTTGATAGCGCTGAATCCTCCCCTTTCCAAATGGCATCGGTAAACTCAAAGGTATGTAGTGTTCGTGGTTGCAGACAACACGGAGAAATTCAAATTTGAATTCAAAAAGGGCCTGCAGAACAATGCTTAATTAGCAAATGACACTAAACAGAATGTGATGGAAATATACTACATAATTTCAGGGAAGGTATAGCTACGATACATCAATGCATAGTCCCATATTCCCACAAGGTGAGGCAAAAAACAAGCGACCCCCCTCCCCCCCCCCCCCCCCCACACACACACACACACCCGGAGTTTGACATTTTCTCAGCAATCACTTTGAATTTCAACAAGAAATTTTTATGTACTTAGTCATACTTATGTATTATTATTAAACATTTAATTATCTTAAGCAATGTTGATGATACTGCCATTTTAACATTACTGTCTAGGGATTCTTGCACGTTAAAAAAAGTTAAAAAGCATAAATAAGCCTATGTGTATGTTTGAGCTAAAACACAGTATAACACCACCATTCAAATGATACAGTTAATGTGTCAAAATTTTACAGTTGTGAATGCTCACAGTCTGAAGCTCAGCAGGTGTAGGATAAACTAGAAGACTTACGAGAACCAGAGTCGCCAGTTCCGTGGCCTACCAGATATGCCACTCTACGCAGACTGTGAGGAGGTTGCGCAAAACATAGTCTGTGCGCTGCTTGCAGAGGTACGAGTGACCATGGAGCCTTCCGAAGTGCAGATCGAATGAGAGCACCCAGAGCCAATCAACCTTGGGATTTGATTGCCTGCTTTACCGATTTAAAACTAAAGGAAACTATCATGCATGCAGCGCGCCAGATTAATAACTTTAAATGGGACACCTACCCAATTCAACTCTATCAGGATTCAGATATGGTCACGTTAAAGAGGAGAGCAGAACTTAAATCTCTCACACAATATCGTCAATCCCAGGGCATTTGCTACAAGTGGTGTCATCCATTTGCACTACGTTTTTACAAGGATGGCAAACTCCATCAGGTGTTCAAGGTTTCGGAAACAAGAGATCTTTCTGGATGATGCCCTAAACATGGCAGAGCCTTCCACAAAGCGGCCAGCAACATCGACTGAATTGCGGCCCCGCTGCAAGAGTTACAAAAGGCAAGGGCCGGGGCGTCTGCAGTGGTAAAGTTCCGACATAGCTTTGAAATGCCAAAGTCCACCAGCTAAGCCTTGAGGAGACGCAATACACCAAGACATGCACATCATTGCCCTTTTGATTTCAGCAGATAGCAACTCTACCAGGTCGAGTCCTCTCACCACAAAAACTGGACTACTTGAGCTTGAATTTCCTTTTCTTTTCAATAATTGATGTGTGTGATCTGTAAGTCTTATAGTTTACTCATATTAGCAGGACGAAGTCGCTTCCTTTTTAGGTACTCCTGTACCAGATTATGAGGAATGTCATGTTTGGGGGGGAGGGGTCGAGATTTATTTGTTACACTGTGGGAACTCTGACCGACTCTCAGGTTTCTTATGCAGTAATGGGACCCCTGTGCTTTTCAGGATATGTGGTCATTTCAAGGCTGCTATGAGTGCTCTCACATTTCTCACCCTTAATGTTAAGGGGTTAAACTCGCCTGTGAAAAAGCAGCTAATGTTTAAAGAAGTGCAGCGTCTACAAGCAGATGTGACAATTATACAGGAGATGCATCTGCTTCCTGCTCATGAACACTTGTGTGACCATAGGCGATTTCCTCATAACTATTTTGCGTCAAGCCACCCTAGCAAAAAGAAGAGGGGGATCTTGATTGCACTCTCAACAAGGTACCCTTGGCAGGTGAAGCACCTCTCCCGGGATCGGGATGGACGATATTTACTAATAGTGTTGCAGGGGGTGGAGATGCTCACCTTACTGAACGTGTATGCTCCCAATGACTATTAGGGAAATTTTTTCGATGAGCTGCCAGCGGTCCTCTCCCAGCATATAGTAGGTTCTTAATTGGTTGGAGGTGATTTTAACCTTATTCTATTCCAAGCTCTGGATAATACCTCCACAGGAGTGACACTCTCATTTGGATTGTATCCGGCTGCACAGTTTTATAGGCACATGGTAATTGCTTGATTTATGGCGACACTTGAATCAATCTGTGCACAGCTACACATACTATTCTGCTGTATATGACTTGCACTTCGATCTCTGGTTGGGGCATCTGAATATGGTACCACACATTCTCGACATACAAATTCAGCCCAGAACTTGGACTGATCATGCTCCAATGGCAATGGTGCTAGAATTAGATGTAGTTTCTCCCCCACTCCCATCATGGCACTTTAATGATGCTCTGTTGGCCGACACCTCTAAAATCACTCAAATAGAAAAAGATTTAGTAGCCTATGTCGCCACTAATGACAAATGGGAAGTCTCCTCTGGGACACTGTGGGAAAGCCTCAACACTGTCATTCGAGGGAAAGTGATTACATTACAGGCTCACTTACTATGCCAAAAACGGGCTCAGACTCAGAAGTTACATACAGAGCTCTCCAGTCTTACAGCACAGGTGCTGCAGAACCCCCAATCATCCCAAATAGCAGAACACATTCATCGACTGGACGGACCGTGCGGGTCTTTTTCTGCCGTCATCTACTATGTTACTATGGGTACAGTTGGAGCTGAATGAGATTGAGCCTTGTGGCTTTCAGCATTTAAACTCAAAAAGCGTTCTACCTGTAATCATTTTTTTACCATATCAGACGAAGCTGGGACAAGATTTATTAAAGCAGAGAATATCCGGACAGCCTCTCTCAGCTACTACAAATATTATACCTGATATATCCCCTACGATGCTCACGATCTCTAATTATTTTGATCAGATTCATCTGCATACTCTCTCGCAGTCTCAAAGGGAGGATGTACCTCAACCTATCACTTTAGACGAAGTTACCTGGGCCATACAGGATCTTCCTAATGGAAAGACTCCAGGACCTGATGGTTACACAAATACATTTTATAAATGCTATAGTAAGATCCTAGCACCACTTTTGGTACAAGCCTTCAAAGCATTGGAAGTACAGGTGGAATGGGTCATATTTGTGGCGATTAGCAGCCATCACCATTCTCTTGAAGCAGAGAAAGTATCCTCAGGCTTGTGGTTCATATCTACCAATATTATTGTTGGGATTGGACTATCAACTGTTCACTAAAATATTAGCTAGAAGACTTCAATGTGTAATACCCTGCCTAGTACATGAAGATCAAGCTGGTTTTATCTTGGGGCACCACACATGAAACATCAGAAGGGCTCTCCATTTAGTACACGAGGTGAATGCCATGCGACAGACCAAGCTGATGCTTTCTTTAGATGCTGAAAAAGCATTTGACAGGGTATATTGGCCCTTCCTGTTCTCAGTTTTAGATCATGTGGGTTTTGCAGGATGTTTTGTTTCATGCCTTCGACTCTTGTATGTAATAAACCCCTTAGCTTCTTTACAAGTCAATGAAGTTCTCTCGGAAACATTCCCTTTACGACGAGGTACACATCAGGGGTGTGTGCTATCACCATTGCTCTTTGCCCTTACTACTGAACTACTGGCCCAGGTGCTTCGAGCCCAACCAGATATCTGAGGGGTCCTATTAGGAACTGAAGAATATAAACTGATGCTTTTTGCTGATGATATTCTACTTACCCTAACAGACCCTGGTCATTCCATTCCGCAAGTAGTTCAAGAGTTATATCCATATGGGCAAGTCACCAGATTTCTAGTCAGCATGGCCAAATCAGAGATCTTACGCTTTCATTTGGTTCCCGAGCTTGCTTGTTCATTGCAGAACCAATTTCCTTTTCGGTGGACTACTTGGTTTCTTCAATATTTGAGAGTTACTAGACCTACCCTGCAGGGTCTGTATGAAGCCAACTTCCCCCCTCAAGACATGGGAACTACTTCTAGAACTAGATTGTTGGGAGGGCTTGGAGTTATCATGGCTGGGGAGGGTGAATGTAGTAAAAATGTTGATCTTGCCCAAACTATAATAAATCTTGTCTTGCCTATACCTAAACAATTTTTCCGCCGAACCGAAAAGATTTTGCTTATATATGGAACCGCAAACTGCCTAGGGTACGGGCAGATGTACTGTATCAACCCAAACTGAGGGGAGGCATGGAAGTCCCCAATTTTTTCCTTCAAGCAGCACAACTTCAGCTGTTTGCGGAGTGGATCGCGGACTGAAAAAAAAAATTTTGGCTTCAGATTAAGCAGTATTGGATGCAAATGAGCTGCCATGACCTTTGACTGCCATGACCGCAAGTACTAACTCTCCTTGGGAGGCTGGGCTCCACTGACAGTGCGGTATCTGCTTCAAGCCTGGTATGCCATCCAGAAACATTTTTTCCAAGGCAGACAATACTTTTGCCAAATGACAATTCATATAGCCACAGGCTTTACCCTCTGAGCAGATGACACCATATTCAAATTTTAGGAGCAGCAGGGCCTTACCCAATTAAGGCAAATATGGGAGGAAGGGGACATAGTACCCTTTAAAGACCTCCCGGAAGATTTTTGGCCTTGATTTTGGCC
Organism: Microcaecilia unicolor; assembly: GCF_901765095.1. Lineage (NCBI taxonomy): Eukaryota > Metazoa > Chordata > Amphibia > Gymnophiona > Siphonopidae > Microcaecilia > Microcaecilia unicolor. The sequence goes on along the minus strand of NC_044034.1, from coordinate 239,840,768 downwards.
TCCCAACACATCACCAGTTCCATTATTGGTGGATACAGGATTACGTTTATTGCAGGGCTAGGGAGGAATTAGCCCTAGATGACATGGCTTTAGAATGTACACTCGGGGGGGGGGGGGGGGGGAGAGAATTCTAAGGACTGTCTCTCCCGCTTGTATGCTGCACTATTACTATGTCAGTCCCCTATTTTGTGATATGCTCAATGTTGGGAATTGGATTTGGGAACCTGTTAAGGGTATCCATTTCTAGTTCTCTAGTGGAAAATGGATATAAGCTAATATATCGCTATTACTAATCATTTCTATACCGCTACCAGACATTTGCAGCACTGTACATATTATATGCAGGTACTTTCTCTGTCCTAGAGGGCTCACAATTTTGGTACCTGGGGCAATGGAGGATTAGGTGGCTTGCCCAAGGTCACAAGGGGTTGCAGTGGGAATCAAACCCAGATTGCCAAAATTTTGTAAATGGGAATGTGTATATGGACAGCACTATAATGATGTAATGGTGGGTATGAGATTTTAAATGTTTTGTAATACAGAATAAATGTTTGAAGATGATGTATAGTTGTGAGAATATAATACATATTCATTTTGGATATCCTGAAAAGCTGACTGGCAGGCTGAGTCCCGATGACTGGGTTAAGAATCTGTGATCAAGCGGGTGATCAGAATAGCAAATACACACTCAGAGGTTCAAAGAGATTGCTGCTAATTTACTGCCAGAGTGTCACTAAAAAAGAAGATTAAGCCAAATCCATGAGCCTAAAATAGTTGTAGCCTAAATCAGCAAGTACAGCAGAGCTGCCCTATGTTGTATTCACTGCACTACAGATATAGAAGAATGAGGCAGTGCAGCTATAGACTGGAGACTGACAAGACAAACCATGAGAATTGTTTCTTATTACAGTACTTTGAAAACATCAAACACAAAAAGGTAGGACCCACTCAAGTATACTTTTCTTACATATATTATCGTATCAAATTAATTTCAAATTTATCTGCAAAATACATTGGGGAAAAACAGATTAACAGAAAAACCTCCTCATATACTAGACAACTACCTTTGGATCCGCAGGAGAAAAGCAGCTTATGTAATTGTTAATTTGTTTGAAGACGAAACCTCTGTCCATAAATGTGAAGCACCTCTGTAAAAAAAAAAATTAAATAAAAATCAGCCCAAATCACTAGAATGAAAATTTGTAATACCTTGCACTGAAGTAACCATGAACACAACATTCAAAATGTGTTAATCTCAACTGAAGCCAAAGCACAACTAGCAAATTTGCATAATTACAGTGTCAAAGTTCTGTGTTATGCAGGTTAACATCCATACACACCACATTTATTTATACTTTTAAGTTCATGTTTGAAGTTTATCCATGCTCAGCACAGAGTACACCTAGGGGCATAAGTAGTCCGACCACAACATAGCACCAAAACAGTACTACTCACTCTCCTATCCAAATTCAAACAGGAGATAGCTACAGGCAAAAGCATTCTCCTCCTTCAATTTGACATGTCCAGTGCGTTTGACATGGTTAATCATAATATCTTGCTAAGACTCTTAGACTATTTCGGAATTGGTGGTAACACTCAACTGGATTAAGGGCTTTCTAACCACCAGAACATACCAAGTGAAATCAAGCACCAACATATCGTCACCCTGGAAACCAGACTGCAGAGTACCACAAGGATCCCCACTATCACCGATCCTTTTCAACTTCATGATGGTCCCACTAGCCAAAGCCTTATCTACACAAGGCCTTAATCCATTCATTTATGCTGATGACATCACACTATACATCCCCTACAAACATGATTTAGCAGAAATCACCAATAAAATCAAGCTCAGTTTAAATATCATGAACTCGTGGGCAAACACATTCCAACTAAAACTCAACACAGAAAAAAAACACACAGTCTCATCATCTCATCACAATACAACGCATACAAACCCACAAACATTAACACACCAGGATACACCCTCCCTATTTCAGACAACCTGAAAATTCTCAGAATAAATCAACCGAAACCTCCAACTAGAGTCCCAAGCTAAACTCACCATAAAGAAAATGTTTCTCTCAATGTGGAAACTAAAACGTGTGAAACCATTCTTCCTGAGGAAAACATTTCGCAACCTCGTTCAATCAATGGTACTAAGCCACGCAGACTATTGTAACGGAATCTATGCGGGATGCAAAGAACAAATCATAAAGAAATTTCAAACCGCCCAAAACACAGCAGCACGGCTTATATATGGAAAAACACGTTTTCACAGCGCCAAACCACTCAGAGAAAAACTGCACTGGCTTCCAATTAAGGAACGTATCGCATTCAAAATCTGCACGACAGTTCACATCATCATCTACGGCGAGGCACCGGGGTACATAACAGACCTCATCGACCTATCTCCTCAGCTCGAAACCTTGGGGTCATCTTTGACTCTTCTCTCTCCTTCTCTGCTCATATCCAGCAGATCACCAAGACCTGTCGTTTCTTTCTTTACAATATCCGTAAAATCCGCCCCTTTCTTTCCAAGCACTCTACCAAAACCCTCATCCACACCCTTGTCACCTCTCGTTTAGACTACTGCAATCTGCTTCTTGCTGGCCTCCCACTTAGTCAACTCTCCCCTCTCCAATCGGTTCAAAACTCTGCTGCCTGTCTCATCTTCCGTCAGGGTCGCTTTACTCATACTACCCCTCTCCTCAAGTCGCTTCACTGGCTCCCTATCCATTTTCGCATCCTGTTCAAACTTCTACTAACCTATAAATGTACTCACTCTGCTGCTCCCCAGTATCTCTCCACACTCGTCCTTCCCTACACCCCTTCCCGTGCACTCCGCTCCATGGATAAATCCTTCTTATCTGTTCCCTTCTCCACTACTGCCAACTCCAGACTTCGCGCCTTCTGTCTCGCTGCACCCTACGCCTGGAATAAACTTCCTGAGCCCCTACGTCTTGCCCCATCCTTGGCCACCTTTAAATCTAGACTGAAAGCCCACCTCTTTAACATTGCTTTTGACTCGTAACCACTTGTAACCACTTGCCTCCACCTACCCTCCTCTCCCCCTTCCTATACACCTTAATTAATTTGATTACTTTATTTTTTGTCTATTAGATTGTAAGCTCTTTGAGCAGGGACTGTCTTTCTTCTATGTTTGTGCAGCGCTGCGTACGCCTTGTAGCGCTATAGAAATGCTAAATAGTAGTAGTACCACCCAGAAACACCATAAAATCAGCACGATCATACCTAAACCTCCATTACACAAACAGCAAAGCGCACAAATGTGGAACGCACTACCAAAAGAAGTAGTAAAAACCACACTCGACCACATGAATTTCCAGAAAGCACTAAAAACAGAACTGTTCAGAAGGGCATACCCCACTAACCCAACATAAAAAACCTGGACATCTGCAACACAACTTAACAAAAGATCGTAACGGACATATCCTAACTCTTCCTTTCCCTCTCTAAGTTCTCCTCAATTGTCTTTACCATACATGTATCTCACTCTACCATAATATCACCTTGATATTAATTGCAACTTGTATTTGTTCATACCGAAATCGGTTAACAGTAGTGGGGGAAATGGGACTTGATATACCGCCTTTCTGAGGTTTTTGCAACTACATTCAAAGCGGTTTATGTATATTCAGGTACTTATTTTGTACCAGGGGCAATGGAGGGTTAGGTGACTTGCCAAGAGAGTCAAAAGGAGCTGCAGTGGGAATTGAACTCAGCTCCCCAGGATCAAAGTCCACTGCACTAACCACTAGGCTACTCCTCCATTGTGAAGGTATGAAACCATGTTACAGCTCTACGCATTTTCTGAATAAAGAAGTAGTACAGATGGGAAATCCATGTTGCCATGGCTCCGAGTCCCTAAGAACAAAAGCGGGCCAAGTCCACTTTGTTACAAAGGGGGACATTAGTCATCTAAGTTGTGAGGTATACATTTCAGTAAAAAGAACAAGCAAAGCCTGAATAGCTGAAATACTGCAAAAAGGTGGATATGGCCTGCTTTTACTTTGATGGGCTCACTTGGGGGTTCTTTTACTAAAGCTTAGCTCAAGTTATCTGCAGCAGGGCCCAAAGGAATAAAATGGGTCCTGCTGCAGATAACTCAAGCTAAGCTTCAGTAAAAGACCCCCCAGATGTGCAGCATAACTGATATCCTGGTAGGCTGCACTGAAAGGACATGCATCCAGCTTACCAACTTGATGGGAGCTGTAGTAGCTTAAAACTAAGGGGTTGATATTCATGCAGAAGTGCTCAGCGTTTCCTGACTGCTGCCAGCATTATGCCCAGGCTGTGTCTGGAGCCAAGCACTGAGTTTCCAGGTTTCTGGAGCTGGCTACACCACAGCCAGTTAAGTGCGATATTCAGCACTTAACCGCTAGACATCACATAAACTTAGGACAATACAAATCAGTCCTGTTTATGCAGTGACACTGGCTGGTTAAGTACTGAATATCAGCACTGAACTGGCAAAGTGTCAAATTCACCCCCAGAATGTTCCCAAAATAGCCAGTTTTGTTTTAGGCGCTAACCGGTTGTATGCCACAAACTGACTGGTTAGCACCAAACAAGCAATTTAACCAGTCAGGATTCATTGCTGGCACGTAAAATCTCTTTGAATAATTCAATATGGCCAAAGAATATCAAAACTTGAGCAAATTGATGATGTAGCTGTGTTTTTCTAGTCATCAAGCGCTCTTACAGTCTGGTGTGTGCAGAATCTGCTCATCATTGTATGAGGTCTAGGGAAAAAGACTAGAAGAACTACTGACCAATAGATATGAAGAACTAATATCCTGAAATTTCTACTAAAAGTAGACTAGCCTATTGTTAAAAAAACTGCACATATAGAGAATATCAAGTTTCACATTTATAATTTACTGCCCCGCCCATCAGACCATCTGGATGGCTTACAACCTAAAAAATAATAGTATAGGAAGAGATAAAACCAAGATAGCGGAGAGAAGGGGAGAACTACAACTATTGAAAAAAGGATAGCTGGGGGGAGAGGGGGATCACATAAGGTTGCTGGCTCTGCTGCCAGGAACTCACAGCCAACGTTCACAGAGAAAGGGATTGAAAAAATCAGTGGAAAGCATCCTTGAAGAGAAATGTCTAAGTGAGCCCTGAATTGCTCTAGCGATGTCTGCAATCTTAAAAAAACTGGCATCAGGTGAGTTCATGGCCTTGAACTGAAAAGATGGAGTGGCGAGTATGTTCATGAATTATTTCTCTGAAGCTGGGGACTATCAAACATTTTGTACAGATGACTTAATTGACCTTGTAGGAGAATAGGGTGTCAGGAAGCATGAAAGCCGGGTTTACCTGAAATTTAAATTTTAAAGACTAAAAGCAGTATTATATGATGAGAAACGGAAAGTCAGCGAGCTGTCTTGGGGGTGGGGGGTTACATGATCATATTTCCTCAGACCGCTCAAAACACGGCAGCCAGGCTTATATTTGGAAAAACGCGTTTTGAAAGCGCAAAACCCCTCCGTGAAAAACTACACTGACTCCCCATCAAAGAACGTATTGCCTTCAAAATATGAACCCTGGTTCACAAAATTATCTATGGTGAAGGCCTAGGACACAACAGACCTTTGAGACCTACCAACCAGAAACATATCCGAATCAACACGATCATATCTAAATCTAAACTACCCAAGCTGCAAAGGACTTAAAGGTAAAATTATGTATCATACCTGATAATTTTCTTTCCATTAATCATAGCTGATCAATCCATAGACTGGTGGGTTGTGTCCATCTACCAGCAGGTGGAGATAGAGAGCAATCCTTTTCCCTCCCTATATGTGGTCATGTGCTGCCGGAAACTCCTCAGTATGTCGATATCAAAGCTCCATCCGCAGGACTCAGCACTTAGAGAATTACACCCACAAAGGGACACTCTGCCCAGCTCACCACCGCCGAAACGGGGGAGTGGAATTAACCCAGCTCATCCCCACACAAGTGGGGGAGGGGAATCCGTCCAGCTCATCCCCGCGGAGCGGGGGAGGGACACCACACCCGCCGATGCGGGAGGATCTGGCTTATCCTGCAACCGCGGGAGGAGCTGACTGACCCTAACACCGCCGAAGTGGGAGGGGTACAAAGCTGCCCTACAGCCGCACGAAGCGGGAGGGAGCGCCGGCAGAATTTAGGTCTCAATCCAGCCCCGTAAAATGGGGGGGGGGGGGGGGGAGAGGAATGCAGCAGATCACTGTAACACAAAATCGTCTCAACTCCTGAAGAATCCAATTGAAAAAAACTTGAACACAAAGTCTTCCTGAACAGGAACTGAAGACTAAACTTGAACCTGAAATGCAACCAGAATATAAACAGTAAAGATATCTGGGAGGGGCTATGGATTGATCAGCTATGATTAATGGAAAGAAAATTATCAGGTATGATACATAATTTTACCTTCCATATCATCATGCTGATCAATCCATAGACTGGTGGGATGTACCGAAGCAGTACTCACCCAGGGTGGGACACAGAAATCCCTGACCGCAACACTGAAGCTCCAAACCGGGCCTCCTCCCGAGCAGCCACAGTCAAGCGGTAATGTCTGGAGAAGGTATGAGCCGATGCCCAAGTTTGCCGCCCTACAAATCTTTTCCAAGGAGACTGACCCGGCCTCTGCCATCGAGGCCGCCTGTGCTCTAGTGGAGTGAGCCTTCAGCTGGATAGGCGGCACCTTCCCTGCGGCCACATAAGCCGCTGCAATGGGTTCCTAGACCCATCGTGCCACTGTAGGCTTGGCAGCCTGCAGACCCTTACGAGGACCTGCGAACAGCACAAACAGATGATCCGACTTCCGGAATCATTGGTCACTTCCAAGTATCTGATGATGACTCGTCTCACATCTAGATATTTGAGAGCAGAGTACTCCTCTGGGTAGTCCTCCCTACGAAAGGAGGGTAGACAGAGCTACTGATTCTCACATGGAAGCGAGGACCAATCTTGGGCAGGAAGGAAGGCACTGTGCGAATAGACACTCCTGCCTCAGTGAACTGCAGAAAGGGCTCTCGACATGATAGCGCCTGGAGCTCGGAAACTCTTCTGGCTGAAGTGATAGCCACCAAAAGACTGCTTTCAACGTCAATTCTTTCAGAGATGCCTTCGACAAGGGTTCACAAGGCGGCTTCTGTAAGGCTCTTAGCACCAGATTGAGATTCCACGCCGGTACCACCGCGTGCAAAGGAGGGCGCAGGTGAATAACTCTCTTGAGAAAGCGCACCACATCTGGCTGCAATGCCAGGGAAACACCCTTCAGGTGACCCCTGAAGCAAGAGCCGCTACCTGGACCTTAAGGGAACTGAGCGACAGGCCTTTTTCCAGACCTTCTTGCAGGAACGCCAACACTGATAAAATTGGAGCAGTGAAGGGAGAAAGTGAGCTTGCCTCACACCACGATGCAAAGGTACGCCAAACCCTGGCGTAAACAGTAGAAGTAGAGCGCTTCCTCGCTCTCAGCATACTGGCGATGACCTTGTCTGAGAAGCTCTGCTTGCTCCGACGCTGCCGCTCAATAGCCAGGCTGTAAGACCAAAGGGGGAGGGATCCTCCATCACCACAGAACCCTGATGCAACAGGCCCCGCTCCGCTGGCATCTGCAGAGGTCCGTCCACTGAGAGCCTGATCAAGTCCGCATATCAGGGATGTCTGGGCCAATCCGAACTCACCAGGATTATCCGGCCCGGATGCTTTGCCACCCGGCCTAGCACCCTGCCCAACATGGGCCAAGGCAGGAACACAAAGAGGAGCTCCTGTGTCAGCCACTGTGGGAGAAGAGCATCTACTCCCAGAGATAGAGGGTCCCGTCCTCTGCTGAAAAAGCGCGGCACTTGGCAATTGGCTGAAGAAGTCATCAGATCTAGGCTCGGCTGGCCACAGCGCTTCGTGATGTCCAAGAACGCCTGAGCAATATTCATGACTCCCACAAAGTGGGCCGCCAACAGCTGTTCCAGGTTTGCTTCCGCCCACAGGCACAGCTTCATGGCCTCCTTGGCTAGAGGGGCGCTCCTGGTACCTTCCCGGCGATTGACATAGGCCACAGCCGTGGCATTGTCCGACAGGACCCGTACTGGCTTCAGCGCCAGACCCGGGAGAAACTCCAAAGGTGCCAACCGAATGGCTCTGAGTTCCGGGAGGTTGATAGACCACTTTGCCTCTGCAGGGGACCAGAGCCCCTGTGCTGTCCTTCCCAAGCAGTGGGTTCCCCAGCCCCACAAAGAGGCGCCCGCCGTGACGAAAACCCACTCCGGGGTCACCAGAGGCATTCCTGCGGACGGCTTGTCTGGCCTCAGCCACCAGCTCAGCGCCTTGCGCACCGCTGGATCCAAGGGAAGGGGCACAGCGTAATCCTCCGAAGCTGGAGTCCATCGCTGCAGCAGAAACAGCTGTATAGGTCTCATATGGGCCCTGACCCAGGGCACTACTTCCATTGTGGCCTTCATAGAGCCCAACAGCTGCCCATAGTCCCGAGCCCGAAGAAAAGGCGCTGCTAGGAACTTGTCCACCTGAGCCTGAAGCTTGACAATCCGATTGTCTGGCAGGAACACTCTGCCCACTTGGGGGTCGAATTGAACTCCCAGATACTCCAGGGACTGAGTCGGGCGCAGCTGGCTTTTCTCCCAGTTGATGATCCACCTCAGGGAGCTCAAAAGAGCAATCACCCGGTCTGAAGCTCTGCCGCACTCTCCATAAGAGGGGGCTCGGATCAACCAGTCGTCCAGATAAGGATGGACTTGTACTCCTTTCTTGCGTAGGAAGGCCGCGATGACCACCATAACTTAGAGAAGGTCCGCGGAGCAGTAGCCAACCTGAAAGGGAGGGCTCTGAACTGGGAGTGTCCTCAGAACTGCAAAACGCGGAAAGCGCTGATGAGGCGGCCAGATGGGAATATGCAAGTAAGCTTCCTTGATGTCCAAGGATGCCAGGAACTCCCCTGCCTGCACTGCCGCTATAACAGAGCGGAGAGTCTCCACTCGGAAGTGCCGAACTTCCAAAGCCCGATTGACCCCTTTGAGGTCGAGGATAGGCCGGACAAAACCTCCTTTCTTAGGTACCACAAAGTAAATGGAGTAACGTCCCTTGCCAGGGTGATCTTCTGGCACCGGAACGACCGCACCCAGGCGGATCAGATTGTCCAAAGTCTGCTGCACTGCCACAGCTTGACCGGAGACTTGCAGGGAGAGTGCACAAACCCGATTCTTAAGGGTCGGCAGAACTCTAGCTTGTAGCCATCTCTGATGACTTCCAGCACTCAAGCGTCTGAAGTTACCCTGGTCCACTCGCCCAGAAACGAGGATAGGCGTCCTCCAATCTGCTCTGGGCCATGGACCAGCGCCCCGTCATTGGGTACGAGACCCTGGGGGAGGAGCGGAGGAGGCACCTCCAGGACGGCGGTCTCTGCGAAAGGAATGCTGCTTGGGGGAGAAATTCCTTTTGATGGAAGAGGGGGCAGAGGAGCTTGACTTGCCCGGGCAATACCAACGGGCTTCCTGAAACCGTCCTTTGGAGGAACCGGGGCGGGCACCATTGGCCCAATCCCTGACCTCCGGTAACCTCTTGCCCTTAGACGTGCCGAGATTGGTCACAATCTTGTCCAGCTCGACCCCAAAGAGCAGCTTGCTTTAAAAGGCAACTTAGCCAGGCGAGACTTAGAGGCATGGTCAGCAGACCAATGCTTCAGCCAAAGCCACCGCCGTGCAGAGACTGTCTGAGCCATACCTTTAGCTGAGGCTCTCAAGACATCATACAACCAGCCTGCCAAGTAGGCCAAACCCGATTCCAGGGCTGGCCAATCACCCCTCAAGGAAGGATCCGAGGGAGAAGCCCGCTGCGCAAGCGTCAGGCACGCCCTGGCCACATAGGAGCCACAAATTGAGGCCTGCAAACTTAAAGCAGCCGCCTCGAAGGACGACTTTAAAGCCACCTCCAAACTCCTGTCTTGGGCGTCCTTTAGGGCCGTGCCACCTTCCACCGGCAACGCCGTTTTCTTAGTCACCGAAGTGATTAAAGAATCCACGGTAGGCCCAAGAAAGGCCTCCCGTTCACCTTCAGGCAGAGGAGAGAGGCGGGACATAGCCCTAGCCACTTTAAGGCTCGCTTCTGGGAAATCCCATTGAGCCGAAATCAAGGTGTGCATTCATGCACGTGGAAGGTTCTAGGCGGGCGCTTAGTCCCCCGCATAATGGCAGAGCAAACAGAGGCTGAGGGAGAGACGTCCTCCGGAGAGGAACTCTTCAAAATGCTCATGGCCTGCACTAACAGGTTGGGCAAATCCTCTGAGCGAAAGATCCGTGCTGCAGAGGGATCATCCGCTCCATCCGAGCGGGAATCCGTCTCCTCCAAGGAATCCCCAAAGGACCGTTGGGAGAACTCAGATACGCTGCCCTCATCTACATCAGAGGAGACCGAGTCCTCTAGGGCCTGGAAGTCCACCCGAGGGCGTTTGCTTCCAGAGGCCTCAGCCCCTTGATCAGAGGGGGGAGCCGGGGCAGCGTTTATCATAAGAAAAGCCTGATGCAGCAGCAAAAAGAACTCAGGGGAGAAACCCCCTAGACTGTGCACTTCTGCCGCCTGAGCCACGGCCCTAGACGCATCCTCAACCGGCGCTCGCAAGAGCAGGGGAGAAACATGCTGCGCATCCAAAATGGCGTCCGGCGCGAAACTCTGAGGAGCCACGTGGGAAGAACGGCGCTTAACTTTCGCCGTTTTCTTGCCGTCGCCCAAATCAAGGGCGACCATAGCATTAATGTCTCCCAGCTCGAGGGCGGCCCAAGAAGAAGCCGTCCGAGCAGAGTGGCCGGCCAACATGGAGTGGGCGAGCAGCGGGGGATGGGCGCTTATGGCGGGAAAAACCGCCGCACCGGAGGAAGAACTGGGACACTGACCGGAGTCCAAACTGATGCCCAACAAAGGCGATTCAGGCTTTGAAAACCCCTGCATCCCCGCTAGACTCACACACGCGGTCCGGGGAGCGAATCTTCGCGCCCTCACCCTCCGACGCCATAAGCCACATGGAGACCGAACGGGGAACCCCCTGCCCGCTATAAAAAGGTAAAATTACCTGCTTCTCGCTCCAAGCTGTAACAAACTGGTGTCCCAGTGAGCAGCTGCAATAAACGTTGATATAAACGTTGAAATAAACGCCCTTAAAGGGCGTCCAAATTTTTTTTTTTTTTTTTTTAACGGAGCCAGCGGGAGGGGGAGAAAAGGAGGGACCTGGCACCACCAGGTTTGCACTTGCTCAAGAAGAGCCCTCAACCCCAGGTACTCAACAAAACCTAAAGACTAGGCTTGGAGACCTAGCCAGAGCTGCTGCTGTGTGTGACCACCACCTGCTGAGATAGAGAACATACTGAGGAGTTTCCGGCAGCACATGACCACATATAGGGAGGCAAAAGGATTGCTATCTCCACCTGCTGGTAGATGGACACAACCCACCAGTCTATGGATTGATCAGCATGATGATATGGAATACAAATCAACTTACGCATCCAGTTTTTCCTACATAAGCACACAACTGTGGAACGCATTACCAAAAGATTTGAAAACAACGTACGACCACCTAAACTTCTGGAAATCACTAAAAACTAACCTGTTTAAAAAGGCATACCCTACCAATCCACTTTAAATGCCTGATCTCTGCCAACACAACAAAACTAAAGTACGTAATGGACACAACACAACTCTTCCACTGACTGCTCCACATGAACTTTATTTTGCCACATCACCACTTTGTATTTGCTCACACCGGAGTCTGTGAACGCATCTCCGGTACTATGTAAGCCACATTGAACCTGCAAATAGGTGGGAAAATGTGGGAAACAAATGTAACAAATTAATAAATAAATAAATCTTGATGGCTGAATTTTTAGCTAGCTGTAGAGAGTAAAGTCCCTTATACAGAGAATTGCAATAATTCACTTGGCTGATCATTAGAGAAAGTATGAGAAAGTTTAGTGCCAGAGGGTGAAACAAAGATTGGACAGAATATGAAGCAAGCTGGAGCAGATCACTTACCCTATATATATATACACAGATATTACTGCCAGCAAGAAGAGAACTTTACAGATTAGGTGCATCTCTACAGTTTCCATGGGTTAAAAAAAAGCAGCCTCATGAGCTGAGCTATAACATTAAGACCCCCATGAAGCTAAATATCTTTTCATCAGGTGTTTGATATGCCATAACTCTTGCCTGCATTTAAACATCAACTGAGGATACAAAACTAGGTTTCCATTAATACTCCTATAACAAGCCACTATCACACAGCTATATCTTGATTAACCATTTAGGCCACCAAATAAGAACATGAATAAGTAATTTAACAGGTCTCAGACAGTACAGGTAAATGGGTCTAATTACTTATAATTACCAGAGGTACTGATGTTAGATGTTTTAAGTTTTGTTATAACTTTACAACTGATGTCTGATGCTGTGATGGTCGGTAATTAAAAAGACAATTAATTCTCTCTAATTCCTGTACATTTTTTCCTATAATATTTGATAGAATTCGTGTTTTAGCAAATAGCAAACCAAATTGCGTAGCCTAGCACACCTTGAATATACCAGGATACAAGGAAAATTGTACAACTTTATAGTGGATTCCTTACTAGCCACTACTAAGACAACTTCTACTTTTTAAGAAAGAGAGATGCTACCAGCAAGTGTTCAACATCCATGCTGGAAGAACCAGGCACCTTTTCTCCTTCATCTCTTTCATGTATGTGTCACAGTGTAAAAAAGGTTTGGACAAATTCCTGGAGGTAAAGTCCACAAAATTTATAAAAGTAGAGCTGAGGAAGTCCACTTCTTATCCCTGGGGGTAAACAGCTTGGGAACTATCTACTTTTTGTATTCTATCAGGTACTTAAAACCTGATTGACCACTATTGGAAAGAGGATACTGGGTTTGATGGACCTTTAGTTTGACTTAACATGGCAATTCTTATGTTCTTAACTGAATTCCTCTTTCTATCCTTTTTTTGCTCCTACCCTTTTCTAGCCACATTTATGTTTACTTGTTTGTCCATCTCCCTTTCCTCATACTCATGACTGTACCTCAGTCCTGGATGACTAGTTACTGCCTTTGTTGTGGGCCTGTTCTCCTCTGTGTAGAAGTTGAAAAATGAAGCTAGAAGACTTGTGTCTTAAGTGGAGAAAGTGTATTATTAAAGGTGGTCCAAGGGGTGGTTACTCATGCTGAGAATATCTGATCTAAAAATTCAGTTCCCCCTCCCCCCATTAACTATCTTCTCCATCGATAAGCAGACTTAATCAGCTGATAGTGCTGACATAGGTCGTTCTCTCAAAACACAGAAAAATTGAGCAGGGTTTTCTGACACTGAATAGGGACTTCCCATGCAGTCAATTTCTCATGAGTTCTTTAGTCTTTTTTTCATCTGCGCTCATGTTCTGATTTAGTGCTTATTTTTAGATTCTTCTGTGTCTGCTTCTTTTGTTTTTCTTTTCTGTTTTCCTCTTTAAGTCTACCTCCAAGTTCCACTTAAGTCCCGCCAAAAAAGGCTACATTTGCTAAACACAGCAGCTATGATCATTTTATTTTGGTCTAAATACAATAGAGCAATTCCACTTTGAAGTATTTTGATTGGCTCCCTGTAGCCACCCATATTGAGCTCCAAATTTTATATTTTGTTTTTAAATTATTATATGGAAACTGTCCTGCTTATATTGTATCCTGGAAGAAAGTTAGATTTGGTCTTTCCATGACTATAGGACCCTGCCAAAAAATTCCCCACCCACTTGGAAGTGGAAGCAGAGGGCCTGCCAGGAGACACAGAAGATTCATGTACCACTAGGATTGCCAGGAAAAGGTGACTGGTCACCATCTGCAGGATCCTGCCTACCAAGGGCCAAAATGGAAATGTGTAAACAAAATCAGGCTCCTGCCTGGGCCAAGGCTGCACCAGAGTGTTGATACCCAACAGAAATTTCAGCAGGAATCCAAGCCAAAGTATCAGCCTGCCTGTCTGACACTGCTGCCTGGATGTCTCACCGCCATCTTAAACTAAACATGACCAAGACTGAGCGTCTTATCTTTCCCCCTAAACCAACCTTTCCTGTTCCCCCATTCTCTGTGGATAATACTCTCATCCTCCTTGTCTAATCAGCTTGTAACCTTGGGATCATCTTAGACTCCTCTCTCCTTCTCTGCACATATTCAGACTGCTAACACCTGTCATTTCTTTATCACCAAAACTCATCCTTTCCTTTCTGAACACACTACCAGAACCCTTATCCATACTCTTATCACCTCTCACTTATTGCAAATTCCTACTCACAGGTCTCCCACTAAGCCATCTCTCTCTCCTTAAATCTGTTCAAAATTCTGCTCCACGACTTATATTCCGCCAGTGTCATTATGCTCATATTAGCCCTCTCAAGTCACTTTATTGGCTCCCTATCTGTTTCTGCATACAGTTCAAACTCCTCTTATTGACTTACAAGTGTATTCACTCTGCAGCTACTCAGTACCTTTCCACAATTATCTTTCACTACACTCCTCCCTGGGAACTCCATTCACTGGGTAAATCTCTCTTATCAGCACCCTTCTCCTCCACTGTCAACTCCAGAGCATATTCTAAAGCATGGACTAATGAGACAAAGTCAACATGGATTTAGTAAACGGAAATCTTGCCTCACCAATCTACTACATTTCTTTGAAGGAGTAAACAGACGTATGGATAAAGGTGAGCCGGTTGATATTGTGTATCTGGATTTTCAGAAGGCGTTTGACAAAGTACCTCATGAAAGACTCCAGAGGAAATTGGAGAGTCATGGGATAGGAGGTAGTGTTCTATTGTGGATTAAAAACTGGCAGGTTCAGTGCTATGATGGAACAGAGCTGACTGTGCTAGATGCTGTTACCGTGATAAATGATAAATTGGCACAGTAACACACAGAGCACTGCATATTAAAAAATGTAAAAATCATTTTTATTTAGGTAGATTAAGTACACTGATGTTAATTGTATACTAGAGCACTACTAAGCTGTCAGCTCCAGCTCAAAGGCACTTACACAGACCCAGCATCAGGTCAGATAAAGAGCACCCCACTCTCCTCTCATTGAGACCAAGCTGCACTGAATTTAATGGACCCCAGACTGACCCCTGACATAAAAATTGTCCAAAGGACTCCTGTCTCTGCAATTCTCTCTGCCCTTCCCCCCTCCCCAAGAAACATTAAACAGCCAAACAGAACCAAATCTAAATCTTTATTTTTTCAAGATGCTCTGAGGTAGCTGGAAGAGGGGTGGAAACCTACGCCCCTTCCCCCCTGCCGGCAGGGGCCTATAGGGATAGGTGTCAGCCCACCATAGTAAGCTAACACCGGTGGGCTGAAGCTTGGGGAAGAGGAGAAATAATCCACCTAACTCTACAGGGGTAGGGACCATAGCCTGAACCCCAGGAGCAAAAGGCACACAGGCCACAGACTGCACCTCAGGAAGATAGGTCTATTCTACATAATCCTGTTGAAGTTAGAAACTACTACTACAGGTTGCAGCCACCATTTTGAACTCAGAGCCAGCATAAGCAGCAGCAACTGGGGGATCGCTGCTGCACTCCCTAACCTAGACCACACTAAGGCAGCTTTCAAGCAGGCCCATGGGGTCCTACAGCAATTGAGGGCAGATACTCTTCAGTGAGGCAAGATGGTTTTCAGGAGGGAAATGCATGCACTTGGAGCTCCTTGTGGAGAGAGGGGGAGAGGAATGTTTCTAAGGAGCTTTGGGTGTGGATGCTCAATGCATCCCGAGGAAGTCAAATGTTCAAAATCACCGTTAACACTGGTGTGTTAATCGCACATAAGAACTGCCACACTGGGTCAGACCAAAGGTCCTTCTAGTCCAACATTCCACTTCCAATAATGGCCAATCCAAGTCACAAGTACCTGACACACATTAATGGCGATTAATCAACAAAACTAATAAAAATATAAAGGATGGCTGTCATATAAAAGTGTCATTTGTGAATCTATGTAAAACATGAGTAGAGGGATTCTGTATAGCTTCTATAAATGCTAGATCTAAAGGACAACCTATATACCTACACTGCACTCAGGTTAAGTGCCAGGTTTAATGCCAAGGAGTGAAGAGTGATGCACTTGGGGTGCAGAAACCCAAACGAGAGATACCGAATGGGAGGGGAGAGATTAGTAGGAGAGAGACCTTGAGGTGTTGGTGTCTGAGGATCTAAAGGTGAAGAAACAATGCGACAAGGCGACGGCCGTGGCCAGAAGGATGCTAGGCTGCATAGAGAGGGGCATAACCAGCAGAAGAAAGGAGATTTTGATGCCCCTCTACAAGTCGTTGGTGAGGCCCCACTTGGAGTATTGTGTTCAGTTTTGGAGACCGTATCTTGCTAAAGATGTAAAAAGACTGGAAGCAGTGCAAAGAAAAGCTACAAAAATGGTATGGGATTTGCGTTGCAAACCATACGAGGAGAGACTTGCTGATCTGAACATATATACTTTGGAGGAAAGGAGAAACAGGGGTGACATAATACAGATGTTCAAATATTTGAAAGGTATTAATCCGCAAACGAACCATTTCCGGAGACGGGAAGGTGGTAGAATTAGAGGGCATGAGGTTGAAGGGGGGTGGATTCACGAATAATGTCAGGAAGTATTTTTTCACAGAGAGAGTGGTGGATATGTAGAATGCCCTCCCACGGGAGGTGGTGCAGATGAATACGGTAATGGAATTCAAACATGTGTAGGGTACACACAAAGGAATCCTGTTTAGAACGAATGGTTCCATGGAATTTTAGTGGAGATTGGGCAGCGACGCCAGTAATTGGGAAACAAAACATGAGCTGGGCAGACTTCTACGGTCTATGCCCTGATCTTGACTGGATAGGAATAGGTTGGAGTGTAAATTTTAAGGGGCTTCAACGTTAGCTACAGAACTTAGTACAAGTACAGTATTGGGCAGACTTCTACAGTCTGTGCCCTGAAAATGGCAAGGACAAATCAAACTCGGGTATACATATAAAGTATCACATACCATGTAAAATGAGTTTATCTTGTTGGGCAGACTGGATGGACTGTACAGCGAATGATACTTACCTGTAGCAGGTGTTCTCCGAGGACAGCAGGCTGATTGTTCTCACGACTTGGGTTGACGTCCACGGCAGCCCCCACCAACCGGAAGAAAACTTTGTGGGTGGTCCCGCACGCAGGGCACGCCCACCGCGCAAGCGTGGCCATCTTCTCGCCCGTGCGCGACCGTTCCCGCTCAGTTGAATGACAAGCAAAGGAATGAGTAAAACACAACTCCAAAGGGGAGGAGGGAGGGTAGGTGAGAACAATCAGCCTGCTGTCCTCGGAGAACACCTGCTACAGGTATGTATCATTCGCTTTCTCCGAGGACAAGCAGGCTGCTTGTTCTCACGACTGGGGTATCCCTAGCGCTCAGGCTCACTCAAAACAAGAACCCAGGTCAATTGAACCTCGCAACGGCGAGGGCATAACAGAAATTGACCTACGAAGAACAACTGAGAGTGCAGCCTGAACAGAATAAAATCGGGTCCTGGAGGGTGGAGTTGGATTCAAACCCCAAACAGATTCTGCAGCACCAACTGCCCGAACTGACTGTCGCGTCGGGTATCCTGCTGGAAGCAGTAATGTGATGTGAATGTGTGGACAGATGACCACGTCGCAGCCTTGCAAATCTCTTCAATAGTGGCTGACTTCAAGTGGGCCACTGACGCTGCCATGGCTCTAACACTATGAACCGTGACATGACCCTCAAGAGCCAGCCCAGCCTGGGCGTAAGTGAAGGAAATGCAATCTGCTAGCCAATTGGAGATGGTGCATTTCCCGACAGCGACCCCCTTCCTATTAGGGTCGAAAGAAATAAACAATTGGGCGGACTGTCTGTGGGGCTGTGTCCGCTTCAGATAGAAGGCCAACGCTCGCTTGCAGTCCAATGTGTGCAACTGACGTTCAGCAGGGCGGGTATGCGGTCTGGGAAAGAATGCTGGCAAGACAATTGACTGGTTAAGATGGAACTCCGACACCACCTTTGGCAGGAACTTAGGGTGAGTGCGGAGTACTACTCTGTTATGATGAAATTTGGTATAAGGAGCATGAGCTACCAGGGCTTGAAGCTCACTGACTCTACGAGCTGAGGTAACTGCCACCAAGAAAATGACCTTCCAGGTCAAGTACTTCAGATGGCAGGAATTCAGTGGCTCAAAAGGAGCTTTCATCAGCTGGGTGAGGACGACGTTGAGATCCCATGACACTGCAGGAGGCTTGACAGGAGGCCTTGACAAAAGCAAGCCCCTCATGAATCGAACGACTAAAGGCTCTCCAGAGATGGCTTTACCCTCTACACAATGATGGTAAGCACTAATCGCACTAAGGTGATTCCTTACTGAGTTGGTCTTGAGACCAGACTCTGATAAGTGCAGAAGGTAATCAAGCAGGTTCTGTGCAGGACAAGAACGAGGTTCTAGGGCCTTGCTCTCACACCAAACGACAAACCTCCTCCACTTGAAAAAGTAACTCTTTATAGTGGAATCCTTTCTAGAGGCAAGCAAGACACAGGAGACACACTCAGACAAACCCAACGAAGCAAAAACTACGCCCTCAACATCCAGGCCGTGAGACCCAGAGACTGAAGGTTGGGGTGCAGAAGCCCTCCGTCGTTCTGCGAAATGAGAGTCGGAAAACACTCCAATCTCCACGGTTCTTCTGAGGACAACTCCAGAAGTAGAGGGAACCAGATCTGATGGGGCTAAAAAGGCGCTATCAGAATCATGGTGCCGTGGTCTTGTTTGAGCTTCAGCAAGGTCTTCCCCACCAAAGGTATGGGAGGATAAGCATACAGGAGGCCGGTCCCCCAATTAAGGAGAAAGGCATCCGACGCCAGTCTGCCGTGCGCCTGTAGTCTGGAACAGAACAGAGGCAGCTTGTGGTTGGTCTGAGAGGCGAAAAGGTTCACCAAGGGGGTGCCCCACTCTCGTAAGATCTTGCGTACCACTCTGGAATGGAGAGACCACTCGTGCGGCTGCATGAGTCTGCTCAGCCTGTCGGCCAGACTGTTTACACCTGCCAGGTATGTGGCTTGGAGAAGCATGCCGAACTGGCAAGCCCAACGCCACATATCCTGACGGCTTCCTGACACAGGGGGCGAGATCCGGTGCCCCCCTGCTTGTTGATATAATACATTGCAACCTGATTGTCTGTCCGAATTTGGATGATTTGGTAGGACAGCCGATCTCTGAAGGCCTTCAGTGCGTTCCAAACCTCTCGGAGCTCCAGGAGGTTGATCTGAATATCTTGTTCCTGGAGGGACCACAGTCCCTGGGTATGGAGCCCATCGACATGAGCTCCCCACCCCAGGCGAGATGCATCCGTCGTCAGCACCTTCGTGGGCTGCGGAATTTGGAATGGGCGTCCCAGGGTCAAATTGGTCCGAATCGTCCACCAGTGCAGCGAATTGCGGCAACTGACAGACAGGCGGATGGCATCTTCTAGATTCCTGGTAGCTTGGCACCACTGGGAAGCTAGGGTCCATTGAGCTGGTCTCATGTGAAGACGTGCCATGGGAGTCACATGAACCGTGGAGGCCATATGACCCAGGAGTCTCAACATCTGCCGAGCTGTGACCTGCTGAGACGCTCTGGTCTGGGAAGCTAGGGACAGGAGATTCTGCGCCCTTGCTTCGGGAAGAAAGGCCCAAGCCGTCTGAGAATTCAGCAGAGCTCCTATGAATTCCAGAGATTGGACTGGCTGGAGATGGGACTTTGGGTAATTTATCACAAACCCCAGCAGCTCCAGAAGGTGAATAGTGCACTGCATGGACCGAAGAGCTCCTGCCTCTGAGGTGCTCTTGACCAGCCAATCGTCAAGATACGGGAACACGTGCACCCCCAGCCTGCATAGATACGCCGCAACCACCACGAGACACTTCGTGAACATCCGTGGTGCAGAGGCGAGCCCAAAGGGCAGCACACAATACTGAAAGTGCCGTGTCCCCAGACGGAATCTGAGATAATGTCTGTGAGCTGGCAGTATCGGGATGTGAGTGTAAGCGTCCTTTAAATCCAGGGAACATAGCCAATCGTCTTTCTGAATCATGGGTAGAAGGGTGCCCAAGGAAAGCATCCTGAACTTCTCTCGGACCAGATATTTGTTCAAGCCTCTCAGGTCTAGGATGGGACGCATTCCCCCTGTTTTCTTTTCCACAAGGAAGTACCTGGAATAGAATCCCTGCCCTTCCTGCCCGGGTGGCACGGGCTCGACCGCATTGGCGCTGAGAAGGGAGGAGAGTTCCTCTGCAAGTATCTGCTTGTGATGGGAGCTGAAGGACTGGGCTCCCGGTGGACAATTTGGTGGCGTGGAGACCAAATTCAGGGTGTATCCGCACCACACTATTTGGAGAACCCACTGGTCAGAGGTTATGAGAGGCCACCTTTGGTGAAAAACTTTCAACCTCCCCCCGACCGGCAGGCCGTCCGGCACGGATACTTTGATGGCGGCTCTGTTCCCATGGATCCAGTCAAAAGCCCGTCCCCTGCTTTTGCTGTGGAGGCGCAGGGGGCTGCTTAGGCTCACACTGTTGACGGGAACGAGCGCGCTGGTACTGTCCCTGTGCCTGAGGAGGCCTTCGGGCCGGCTGGGTGTACCTACGCTTGCTGTAAGCGTAGGGTGCAGCCTGCCGGGCCTGGGAAAAACGTCCACCTGCAGAGGTGGATGCTGAAGGCGCCCGGTGGGAGAGCTTGTCGAGAGCGGTTTCCCGCTGGTGTAGTTGGTCCACCAACTGCTCGACCTTCTCGCCGAAAATGTTATCCCCCGGCAAGGGACATCCGCCAGCCGCTGCTGGGTGCGGTTGTCCAGGTCAGAGGCACGCAGCCAGGAGAGTCTGCGCATCACTATACCTTGGGCCACAGCTCGGGATGCCACATCACAGGTGTCATAGATACCCCTGGACAGGAACTTTCTGCACGCCTTCAGATGCCTGACCACCTCATGAAAAGGCCTGGACTGCTCCGGAGGGAGCTTGTCGACCAGGTCCGCCAGTTGCCTCACATTGTTCCACATGTGGATGCTCGTGTAGAGCTGGTATGATTGGATGCGAGTCATGAGCATGGAAGATTGGTAGGCCTTCCTCACAAACGAGTCCAGAGTGCGAGATTCCCGCCCAGGGGGCGCCGAGGCGGTATCCCTCGAACTCCGTGCTCTCTTGAGAGCAGAGTCCATGATCGCCGAGTCATGAGGCAATTGAGGCCGCATCAACTCTGGGTCTGAGTGGATCCTGTATTGGGACTCCGCTTTCTTGGGGATGGTGGGATTAGATAATGGCTTCAACCAGTTCCGAAGCAGTGTCTCTGAGGACATTGTGCAACGGCACCGTGGAAGACTCTCTAGGTGGTGATGGATAGTTGAGGACTTCGAGCATCTCCGCCCTCGGCTCATCCACAGAGACCACAGGGAAGGGAATGCAGATGGACATATCCCCGACAAAAGAGGCAAAGGAGAGGCTCTCAGGAGGCTAGAGCTTCCTCTCCGGTGAAGGTGTAGGGTCAGAGGGAAGGCCCACAGACTCCTCTGAGGAGAAATATCTGGGGTTCTCCTCCTCCCCCCACGAGGCCTCCTCCTCAATGTTGGACATGAGCTCTCTCAGCTCAGACCTCAACCGAGCCCGTCTCGGCTGCGAGGAACCACGTCCTCGATGGTGGCACTGAGCGGTGGACTCCCGCGCCGGCGGGGACGAAGCTTCCCCCATCGACGTCTACTTCACCTATATGGCAGTCGACACCGGTGCCGCAAGCGGCATCGGAGGCCTCGGCATCGGGCCAGAGCACACCGGTGCCTCCATCAACGGCGCCGTGCTGGCAGAGCCTGGCGCATCAGCCCTTCCAGGATTCCGGGAATGATGGCTTGGAGGCACACGTCAAGGCCCGCTGTCGGGAAAGGCAGGGGGGCCGGTGTGGGTGCCGGAAGCTGCTCAGGTCCAGGAGACGGTACCGAAGTACCCGTGGACTGACGCAGCGACACCTCTTCAACCGAGGGGGAACGCTCCTCCTGGCACTGCCGCTTCCTGGGCGTCAAGTCATCCCTCGAATGTACCGGAGCTGGCAGTCCCGTGCGCCATGGGCGACCGATGACTGTTTCTTTGCTTTCTTTCGATGCCCGTCATCGGCGCTGGGTGGAAGAGACGAGGAGGTAGAAACCCCCCCCCCCCCCCGGCCTCGAGGAATCGGGCCCGACAGGGTTTGGTCCCGATGGCCCTGGGTAGAGGGAGTGGCCGGGGCAGACTGCCCGCGCGGCCGCTCACCCCCGCCGTCACCGGCAGGCCGGCGGGCCAACGGTACCTGTACTCCTGGGGTCGGTGCCGGGGTCGGCGCCGATTTCATCGACATCGGTACCGAAGACCCGGCCGTCGACATCGATGCCGTCGAGGTCGACGTCGAAGGGCCGGCGCAAGTTCCAAAAAGACGGTCCCGAAGAACTTGCCTCGCCACCTGTGTCCGCTTCCTCAAGCCGAGAAACAAGGTGCACGTCTTGGAATTGTGCTCCGGCCCGAGGCACTGGAGGCACCAAGCGTGAGTATCCGTCTGCGAGATCTGCCGGCCGCACCGACCACACTTTTTGAATCCGCTCGGGACCTTCAAGGGCATCGACGGAAAAATCGCGTCAGCGAGGTCAAAGTTGTCGATGGTGGCGGTGAAAAGCACAACCGAAAAAGAAACGACCGCGCGGCCACAAGGCCGCGACGAAGCGCCCTCGCAGCTAAGAATGACGAGGACACTTTTTTGGGGGGGATTTCTAAGAAAAAAAAACGCGAACGCATACGCGAAACAAGAAAAAAGCCGCGGCTAGGCCGCAATCCGGTTTCCGGGGCTGACAAAGAGAGAGAGACGATAACACGTCTCTCTCCAGCGCGGAATAGAAAAAAACTGAGCAGGAATGGTCACACACAGGCGGGAAGACGGCCACACTTGCGCAGTGGGCGTGCCCTGCGTGCGGGACCGCCCGCAAAGTTTTCTTCCGGTTGGTGGGGGCTGCCGTGGACGTCAACCCCAGTCGTGAGAACAAGCAGCCTGCTTGTCCTCGGAGAAAGGTCTTTATCTGCCGTCATTTACTATGATACTATGTAGGTGGCACAAACCCTGCACATAACCAATGTAACCCTTTCTAAACTATCTTTGCAAGGGGAGAGAATCCTATATAATAAAAAGCATCTCCAACGTTCTGAAGCCAGAGCCAAGGGCAACGCTCTGGCTCTGAAAACAGCAGCAGTCAGTCAGACAGGAACTAACTCCCTAACTCTCCGCAAATTCTTTGTTCAAAATAAATTTTATGGTTCACAGATTTTTTTTTTTCAAAGTGAGGACAGAAAGAGAACCAAGCAGAGAGCACAGAATCCTGTCAGATGAGAGTACAGGGTGAGGCAGGGACCTTGCAGTAAGGTATGCCCCCAAATGTGACTGAGGGAGGGAGGGGGGGGAGGGCGACCCTGGAACTGGGAGGTAGGGAGGCCCAGGAACTGGGAGGGAGGGGGACGACCCTGGGAGGGAGGCCACTCTGTAACTGGGAGGGAGGCGGGGGCCCTGGCACACACTCTCATTCTCACAGACACACTCTCTCTCTCACAGACACACTTGCACCCAGTCTCTCTCACTCTCTGTCGCACACAAACACATTCACTCTCTCTCACACAGCGCCACTCTCATACACACTCTCTCAAACATACACACTCCGAGGAAAACCTTGCTAGCGCCCATTTTATTTGTGTCAGAAAATGGGCCTTTTTTCCTAGTTCCATAATAAAACGATCCCTGGGGTCTAGCCATTTGCTTTTTTTTAAATTTGCTTTTTATTCACACCTTGTTCAATTGAAACTCAAGGCAAGTTATATTCAGGTACAGTAGGTACAGAAAACTAAATTCATTTACAATATTTAGCTTGAAGGAAAGCAGTTTAGAATTTAAAGTAAATTAATAAACTTAGACGTTATATATTTATGTATACATACCTTAACAAAGACAGCAAGGCTATGGTTAGCATTTTTTGAAGCCTCTGGATTCTCTTTATATTTTTGTGTAATGTGCGGCATCAGCATGTTAACAAGTGTTTCCACAGCATGGTGGTAAGATGCAGGAAACCTTTGATTTCTTAACAACTAAAAAAAATATATATAAAAAAGTCACACAATAAAAACATGGATTTTCATGAGAAAAAAAAAGTAATTTTGTTTATGTGGCAAATGTACAACAATAAAATTCTAACATTGTTTAGATATTATTTGACAACACACACAAAAAGACAAAAACAGTTATTTATGATATTTATACACCACATTATCCCGAACTGGCTCGGGCTCAATGTGGCTTACAAACAAACACCACCGACAAACAATAAAAGCTTAAGTTAACTGTAAGGGTAGAATATAAAATCACACCAAAAGACAGATTATTACTATTAGAGAAGCATTGACAGATAATACCATTAACAGTTGAATCATATTTTGTCATTAATAAAAGCAGTACTCATCAAGAATATTTTCAGCGTTTTGTGGAAGGACATATAGAAGTCTATTTTCAAAGTACTTACAAGTTCCATAGGTTAATATGGAATTTTGTAAGTCTACGTGATTTGAAAGTACGCCTCATAGTCTATTAGGGATCTAAGATGTTAAGCTAATAAATTCCATTTCTTAATGCTTTGATAAGAAAAGCCTGTAGTATGAATAGATTTGTAGATAACTTTCTTACAAGGATAGCGAAAAAAGTGGTACAGTATTTCAATTAGCCAGTTCAATGAGGTTTTGCATATATGAAGGAGACTTACCTTTAAACTATTTATATTTGAATACTAGATCTTGTATGGTATTTCTGGCCTTTAATGGAAGCCAAATTAATTTTATAAGTAAAGAGGAGGCTTTCAAGTAACATGGTACCTATATTCAGGTATACTGTGGACAACAGAAGCATGAGGTGGGGCCTCAATAAATTATTAATATTCCTAATCTCACTAGCAAACTTTTATATTCCTCTTAGCAACTACCATTTGACAGGCCCAAAACTACTCTTAAAAGGATCATTACCACAACTAACTATGGATGACATTCTGAATATGAGTTGTAAAGATAATCTAAGGTGATATTTTATTACAACGCTTGAATTGAAAGACTCCAGAGGAAATTGGAGAGTCATAGGATAGGAGGTAGTGTCCTATTGTGGATTAAAAACTGGTTAAAAGAAAACAAGTAGGGTTAAATGGTCAGTATTCTCAATGGAGAAGGGTAGTTAGTGGGGTTCCCCAGGGGTCTGTGCTGGGACCACTGCTTTTTAACATATTTATAAATGACCTAGAGATGGGAGTAACTAGTGAGGTAATTAAATTTGCTAACGACGCGAAGTTATTCAAAGTAGTTAAATCACGGGAGGATTGTGAAAAATTACAAGAGGACCTTACGAGACTGGGAGTCTAAATGGCAGATGACGTTTAATGTGAGCAAGTGCAAAGTGATACATGTGGGAAACAGGAACCCAAATTATAGCTACGTCATGCAAGGTTCCTCGTTAGGAGTCACCGACAAAGAAAGGGATCTAGATGTCGTCGTCGATGATACGTTGAAACCAGGGGCTTAGCTACGGGTGGGCCTGGGAGGGCCCAGGCCCACCCAATTTCAGCTCAGGCCCGTCCACCGAAGCATGCGCACACACTGTGCAGCAGCGTAGCGACCACGGCAGAAACGGCACCCGCTCGCTCTAGCTCAGCTGATCTCTCCAGGGCAGGCTCCAGCCCGATTTCAGCTCAGGCCCGCATGCCCGCCCACCGACCCACCCACGTGGCAAGCGCACACACTGCAGGAACGTACCACGTCGCGCAGTCATGGCCATCCGCTCAGGGCCGGCTCAGCTGATCTCTCCAGCAGACTCATCCTGCCTACCGTCGGCTCGGGGGGGGGGGGGAGGGCGCAGGAAAATGCACTCGTTGCAGCAGCAGGTCTCGTCGCGGCTGCGCAGCGCGTTGTAGTTCCCTCCATCCATATGATCCTACGCGGTAGAACTTTATGACGTGGCTGCTGTGCGCGGCGGTGTGCGCCGCTCGCATCTGAGGGCAGGCTAAAAAAAAATAGCTGCAGGTGCACGCAGGCCAGGTTGAGTATTGAACTAGAGCCTCAGCCTGGCCCTGCCCTGTGGAAAATGGAAAGGTTCGAGTCCGAGTGAGATCATTTGAGAATCGAGTTCCTGCCAGTGCCAGCCCAGCAGGTAATACAATTGTATATGCTTTTTTTTAAATCATAATTTTTTAATATATATATATATATATATATATATATATATATATATATATAGTCCACCCATATTATCTCTGGGCCCAGCCAAAATGTCAGGTCTGGCTACGCCACTGGTTGAAACCTTCTGCTCAGTGTGCTGCGGTGGCTAAGCAAATAGAATGTTAGGTATTATTAGGAAAGGAATGGAAAACAAAAATGAGGACGCTATAATGCCTTTGTATCGATCCACGGTGTGACCGCACCTCGAATACTGAGTTCAATTCTGGTCGCTGCATCTCAAAAAGGATATAGTGGACTTAGAAAAGGTGCAGAGAAGGGCGACGAAAATGATAAAGGGGATGGGACGACTTCCCTATGAGGAAAGGCTAAAGCGGCTGGGGCTCTTCAGCTTGGAGAAAAGACGGATGAGGGGAGATATGATAGAGGAGGTCTATAAAATAATGAGTGGAATGGAATGGGTAGACGTGAAGCGGCTGTTTACACTTTCCAAAAATACTAGGACTAGGGGGCATGCGATGAAGCTACAAAGTAGTAAATTTAAAACGAACTGGAGAAAATGTTTCTTCACTCAACATGTAATTCAACTCTGGAATTTGTTGCCAAAAAATGTGGTAAAGGCAGTTAGCTTAGCAGAGTTTAAAAAAAGGTTTGGACAGCTTACTAAAGGAAAAGTCCATAGACCATTATTAAATTGGACTTGGGGAAAATATTTCTGGGATAAGCAGCATAAAATGCTTTGTACTTTTTTTGGGATCTTGCCAGGTATTTGTGACCTGGATTGGTCACTGTTGGAAACAGGATGCTGGGATTGATGAACCTTTGGTCTGTCCCACTATGGCATACTCTTATGTACTTATGAATTGCAAGGATACTCAAAAGTAGTGTGACCCCCAACCCATCTCAGTCGTAATTTTTTTAGACCAACTGTGCAGATTGGCCAGCTATCCTGTGCTCTTCTGGACTTTCTTTGCTGCTTTGCTTCAGAGATTGCTTACGACACCCCCCTGCTGGACAGTGTTATTTAGTCATTCTCAAAGGTGTAAGCCTTCAGCGGAGCCTCCACTGGCACACTTACCACTAGAAAGCCACATCAAATGGCACTTTCTATGGCCTGTAAGGTAAAATTATGTATCATACCTGATAATTTTCTTTCCATTAATCATAGCTGATCAATCCATAGACTGGTGGGTTGTGTCCATCTACCAGCAGGTGGAGATAGAGAGCAAACTCTTGCCTCCCTATATGTGGTCATGTGCTGCCAGAAACTCCTCAGTATGTCGATATCAAAGCTCCATCCGCAGGACTCAGCACTTAGAGAATTACACCCACGAAGGGACACTCTGCCCAGCTCACCACCCGCCGAAACGGGGGAGGGGAATTAACCCAGCTCATCCCCACACAAGTGGGGGAGGGGAATCCGTCCAGCTCATCCCCGCGGAGCGGGGGAGGGACACCACACCCGCCGATGCGGGGGATCTGGCTTATCCTGCAACCGCAAACCGCGGGAGGAGCTGACTGACCCTAACACCGCCGAAGCGGGAGGGGTACAAAGCTGCCCTACAGCCGCACGAAGCGGGAGGGAGTGCCGGCAGAATTTAAATCTCAATCCAGCCCCGTAAAACGGAGGGGAGAGGAATGCAGCAGCTCACTGTAACACAAACTCGTCTCAACTCTTGAAGAATCCAAGTGAAAGAAGAACTTGAACACGAAGTCCTCCTGAAGTAACTGAAGGCTAAACTTGAACCTAAAATTCAACCAGAATATAAACAGTACAGATATCTGGGAGGGGCTATGGATTGATCAGCTATGATTAATGGAAAGAAAATTATCAGGTATGATACATAATTTTACCTTCCATATCATCAAGCTGATCAATCCATAGACTGGTGGGATGTACCGAAGCAGTACTCACCCAGGGCGGGACATAGAAATCCCTGACCGCAACACTGAAGCTCCAAACCGGGCCTCCGCCCGAGCAGCCACAGTCAAGCGGTAATGCCTGGCAAAGGTATGGGCCTTCCCCGCGGCCACCTAAGCCGCTGCAATGGCTTCCTTGCCCATCTTGCCACTGTAGGCTTAGAAGCCTGCAGACCCTTACGAGGACCTGTAAACAGGACAAACAGATGATCCGATTTCCGGAAATCATTGGTCACTTCCAAGTATCTGATGATGACTCGTCTCACATCCAGAAATTGAGAGCAGAGTATTCCTCTGGGTAGACCTCCCTACGAAAGGAAGGGAGACAGAGCTGCTGAATCACATGGAAGCGAAAAACAATCTTGGGCAGGAAGGAAGGCACTGTGCGAATAGTCACTCCTGCCTCAGTGAACTGCAGAAAAAGCTCTCGACATGAGAGTGCCTGGAGCTCGGAAACTCTTCTGGCTGAAGTGATAGCCACCAAAAAGACTGCTTTCAACGTCAGGTCTTTCAGAGATGCCCTCGACAAGGGTTCAAAAGGCGGCTTCTGCAATGCTCTTAGCACCAGGTTGAGATTCCACGCAGGCACCACTGAGTGCAGAGGAGGGCGCAGGTGATTAACTCCCTTGAGAAAGCGCACCACACCTGGCTGCGAAGCCAGGGAAGCACCCTTCAGGCGGCCCCTGAAGCAAGCCAGAGCCGCCACCTGAACTTTCAGGGAACTGAGCGACAGGCCTTTGTCCAGACCTTCTTGCAGGAACGCCAACACTGAAGAAATTGGAGCAGTGAAGGGAGAAAGTGAGCCTGCTTCACACCACGCTGCAAAGATACGCCAAACCCTGGCGTAAGCAGTAGAAGTAGAGCGCGTCCTCGCTCTCAGCATAGTGGCGATGACCTTGTCTGAGAAGCCCTTCTTTCTCAGACGCTGCCGCTCAATAGCCAGGCCGTAAGACCAAAGGGGGAGGGATCCTCCATCACCACGGGACCCTGATGTAACAGGCCCTGCTCCACTGGCAGCCGCAGAGGATCGCCGACAGAGCCTGATCAAGTCCGCATACCAGGGACGTCTGGGCCAATCCGGACCCACCAGGATTACCCTGCCGGGATGCTTTGCCACCCGGTCTAGCACCCTGCCCAACATGGGCCAGGGCGGGAACACATAGAGAAGCTCGTGTCGGCCACCGTTGGAGAAGAGCATCTACTCCCAGGGATAGAGGGTCCCGTCCTCTGCTGAAAAAGCGCGGCACTTGGCAATTGGCCGATGACGCCATCAGATCTAGGCTCGGCTGGCCCCAGCGCTTCGTGATGCCCAAGAACGCCTGAGCAGACAGCTGCCACTCTCCGGGCTCCAAGGTATGGCGACTGAGAAAGTCCGCCTTGACATTCATGACTCCGGCAATGTGGGCCGCTGACAGCTGTTCCAGGTTCGCTTCCGCCCACTGGCATAGATTCATGGCCTCCTTGGCTAGAGGGGCGCTCTTGGTACCTCCCTGGCGGTTGACATAGGCCACAGCCGTGGCATTGTCCGACAGGACCCGTACAGGCTTCAACACCAGTACCGGGATGAACTCCAACAACACCAACCGAATGGCTCTGAGTTCCAGGAGGTTGATAGACCACTTGCCTCTGCAGGAGACCAGAGCCCCTGCGCTGTCCTTCCCAAGCAGTGGGCTCCCCAGCCCATCAAAGAGGCGTCTGTCGTGACGACAATCCACTCCGGGGTCACCAGAAGCATTCCTGCAGACAACTTGTCTGTCTGCGTCCACCAGCTCAGCGCCTTGCGCACTGCTGGGTCCAAGGGAAGGCGCACTGCATAATCCTCCGACATCGGAGTCCAGCGCTGCAGCAGAGATTGTTGTAGTGGTCTCATATGAGCCCTGGCCCAGGGCACTACTTCCATCGTGGCCGTCATAGAGCCCAACAGCTGCAAGTAGTCCCAAGCCCGAATAGGAGAGGCTACTAGGAACTAGTCCACCTGAGCCTGAAACTTGACAATCCGATTGTCTGGCAGGAACACTCTGCCCACTTGGGTGTCGAATCGAACTCCCAGATACTCCAGGGACTGAGTCGGGCGCAGCTGGCTTTACTCGATGATCCACCCCAGGGAGCTCAAAAGAGCAACCACCCGGTTCACAGCTTTGCCGCGCTCTGCATAAGAGGGGGCTTGGATCAACCAGTCGTCCAGATAAGGATGGACTTGAACTCCTTCCTTCCTCAGGAAGGCCGCGATGACCACCATTACTTTGGAGAAGGTCCGCGGAGCAGTAGCCAACCCGAACGGGAGGGCTCTGAACTGGAAGTGTCGGCCCAGTACTGCAAAACGCAGAAAGCGTTGATGAGGAGGCCAGATGGGAATATGCAAGTACGCTTCCTTGATGTCCAAGGATGCCAGGAACTCTCCTGCCTTCACTGCCGCTATAACAGAGCGGAGGGTCTCCATGCGAAAGTGCCGAACTTTCAAGGCCCAATTGACCCCTTTGAGATCGAGGATAGGCTGTACAGAACCTCCTTTCTTTGGTATCACAAAGAAAAAGGAGTAACATCCCTTGCCAAGCTGATTTTCTGGCACCGGAACGACCGCCCCCAGGCGGATCAGATTGTTCAAGGTCTGCTGCACTACCACAGCTTTGACCGGAGACTTGCAGGGAGAGAGTACAAACCCGTCTTTTAAGGGTCGGCAGAACTCTAGCTTGTAGCCGTCTCTGATGACTTCCAGCACCCAAGCGTCTGAAGTTATTGTGGTCCACTCGCCCATAAACGAGGACAGCCGTCCTCCAATCTGCACTGGGGCGTGGACCAAGGCCCCGTCATTGGGTACGAGACCCTGGGGAGGACCGGAGGGAGCACCTCCGGGACGGCGGTCTCTGCGAAAGGAATGCTGCTTGGGGGAGAAGTTCCTCTTGAAGGAAGAGGGGCAGAGGAGCCCGACCTGCCCGGGCGGTACCGACGGGCTTCCTGAAACCGTCCTCTGGAGGTACCAGGGCGAGTACTAGCCCGAACCCTGACCTCTGGTAACTTCTTGCCCTTAGACGTGCCGAGATCGGTCACGATTTTGTCCAGCTCGACCCCAAAGAGCAGCTTGCCTTTAAAAGGCAATCTAGCCAGGCGGGATTTAGAGGCGTGGTCAGCAGACCAATGTTTCAGCCAAAGCCACCGCCGCGCAGAGACTGTCTGAGCCATGCCTTTCGCTGAGGCCCTCAAGACATCATACAGCAAGTCTGCCAAATAGGCTAAGCCCGATTCCAGGGCCGGCCAATCAGCCCTCAAGGAAAGATCCGAGGGGAAAGCCCGCTGCACCATAGTCAGGCACGCCCTGGCCACATAGGAGCCGCAAATTGAGGCCTGCAAACTTAAAGCAGCTGCCTCAAAGGACGACCTTAAGGCCGCCTCCAATCTTCTGTCTTGGGCGTCCTTTAGGGCCGTGCCACCTTCCACCGGCAACGCCGTTTTCTTAGTCACCGCAGTGATTAAAGAATCCACGGTAGGCCACAGATAGGCCTCACGTTCCCTTCAGTCAAAGGATAGAGGCGGGACATAGCCCTAGCCACTTTAAGGCTCGCTTCCGGGACATCCCATTGAGCCGAAATTAAGGTGTGCATGGCATCATGCACGTGGAAGGTTCTAGGCGGGCGCTTCGTCCCCAGCATAATGGCAGAGCCAACAGGGGCTGAGGGAGAGACGTCCTCCGGAGAGGAAATCTTCAAAGTGTCCATGGCCTGTACCAACAGGTTGGACAAATCCTCTGAGCTAAAAAGCCGCGCTGCAGAGGGGTCATCCGCTCCATCCGAGCGGGGATCCGTCTCCTCCAAGGAATCCGCAAAGGACCGTTGGGAGAACTCAGATACGCTGCCCTCATCTACATCGGAGGAGACAAAGTCCTCCAAGGCCTGGAATCAACCCGAGGGCGTTTACCTCTGGGAACCTCAACCTCTTTACCAGACGAGGGAGCAGGGGCAGCGTTTTGCATAAGGAAGGCCTGATGCAGCAGCAAAACAAACTCGGGGAGAAACCCCCAGACTGTGTACTTCCGCAGCCTGGGCAACAGCCCTAGACGCACCCTCAACCAGCGCTCGCAAGAGCGGGGGAGAGACATGCTGCGCATCCAAAATGGCGTCCGGCGCGACACTCCGCGAAGGAGCCGCGCGGGAAGAACGGCGCTTAACTTTAGCCGCTTTTGTGCCGTCGCCCAAATTAAGGGCGTTCATGGCATTAATGTCTCCAACCTCAAGGGCAGCCCAAGAAGAAGCCGTCCGAGCCGCGTGGCCGGCCAAGATGGTGGAGGCGAGGAGCGGGGGATGGGCGTTTATGGCGGGAAAAATCGCCACGCCGGAGGAAGGACCGGGACATTCATCGGCCACGAAACTGTCACCCAACAAGGGTGAATCAGGCTTTAAGACCCCCGCATCCCCTCTAGAAGCGCCCAAGCGATCCGGGGAGCGACTCTTTACGCCCTCGCCCTCCGACGCCATATGCCACGTGGAGATAAATCGGGGAACCCCCTGCCCGCTATAAAAAGGTAAAATTACCTGCTGTCCGCTCCGAGCTGTAACGACCTGGTGTCCCAGTGAGTAGCTGCAAGAAACGTTTAAATAAACGTCGAAATAAACGCCTTTAAGGACGTTCAAAATTTTTTTTTTTTTTTTTTTTTAACGGAGCCAGCGGGAGGGGGAGAAAAAGGAGGGACCTGGCACCACCAGGTTTGCACTTGCTCAAAAGAGCCCTCAACCCCAGGCACTCAACAAAACCTAAAAATTAGGCTTGGAGGCCTAGCCAGAGCTGCTGCTGTGTGTGACCACCACCTGCTGAGATAGAGAACATACTGAGGAGTTTCTGGCAGCACATGACCACATATAGGGAGGCAAGAGTTTGCTCTCTATCTCCACCTGCTGGTAGATGGACACAACCCACCAGTCTATGGATTGATCAGCTTGATGATATGGAACTCTGTTTAATTCTAAGGTAGTTATTGTGTTTACGTGCATTGGAACGATAGAATGCATGGAACATAATAGAGGAGTAGCACAATCAAAACTTCTTATGGCAAAAAAAAAAAAAAAAAAAAAAAAATCTATCTAGCAGCACAATCCTGCAAAAATTGCAGCTTTGCTTGAACAGTCAGATGAATGGCAGCATAAAGGGCACTACATTAATCTACTTCAAGATAATCATTTGGACCAATACTCTAAACTGGTCAACAAAGAATAATGTGAATGGGTATATATATTAAAGAGTATAAACAAAATTTCTGAGCCTAAAAAGATATTACAATTTGATTACTAGAGGGCAAACGCGAAGTTACCCACCTGTAGTAGATGTTTTCCAAAGGATAGCAGGACATGTGCTCTCACATCTGGGTAACGCCACCAATGTAGCCCTGGTACAGACGTTGCCCAGTGTTAAGAAGATTCTTGAACCTTTTGGCAGGTCCAACTGCACATACGCACATGCTTTTCTGCCTACCCAACTTCTACAGGATCCGTAGTTGGATAAAAAACACTACTCCTAGGGGAAGTGGGAGGGTGTGAGAGAATACTTGGCCTACTGTCCTTGAATACCTGCTACAGGTGAGTAACTTCACTTTCACAGAGGACAAGCAGGACATTGTGTCTTCACATCTGGGAATCCCTAGCTACCAGGTTCAATGAAAAAGAAACAGCCAGGGACCTGCAACAGCAAGGCCAACGTGAACCAACATCATCAATAACAAAGGGGCCCTTTTACCAAGCTGCAGGAAAAAGGGCCTATTGAGGTGGCAATAAGGGCTCCTGCTGTAACCGGGCAGTGCGCAGCGATGCCCAATTACTGCTGGACTAGTGCCACGCAAGCCATTTCCGGGGGTTTTATTCCGCCCTCCCCCCCCCCCCCCCCGGAAATAGCGCATGCTTGGGGCGGGACTACCGCCGGGGGCCGCATTAGGCCGGTGGTAGTTCCAAAAGAGTGAGCGGTAAGCCCACATTGGGCTTACTGCCACTCTTTAAAAGGGCCCCAAACTTTCCTGTTGTGAGGGTGCAGGCTGGAACAGAAAAGAATGGGCCTAGGAGGGTGGAGTTGGATTCTAGACTTCAAACAAATTCTGCAGCACTGCCTGACAAAGCTGGCCATTGGGTCAGGTTTTCTGCTCAAGGCAGAGTGAGATGTGAAGGCCCCATCGCAGCTCTGCATATCCCCTCAATGGAGACTGACCTTGTGTGCAACTGACGCTACCATGGCTCTGACATTCTAAACCGTGACTTAGCTCTCCAGAGTCAGCCTAGTCTGGGCATAAGTAAAGGAGATGCAATTGGATAAAGTGCATTTATCAATGGCTGCCTCCATTCTGTTTGGGTCAAATGAAAGAAAAAGCTGGGTGGACTTTCTATGGACTTGAGCCCATTCCAGATAGAAGACTAAGGCCGACTTGCAGTCCAAGTTGTGCAGTGCACTTTAGCCAGGATGGGCATGAAGTTTCAGAAAAAATGCTGGCAGGATCACTGACAGATTAAGGTGGAATTCTTGACACTTCCATAGGAAGGAACTTAGGATGTGTGCAGAGAACTACTCTGTTATATTGAAAATCTGTGTAGATGGATCGACTACTAGGACCTGGAACTCACCGACTCTGCAAGCTGAAGTAACCGCTACCAAAAACAAGACCTTCCACAATAATGGTAAGCACTTACCACACTTACAGAGCAGTGACCCTTACCGAGTTGGTTTTTAAACCAGACTCGGAGGTGTAGAAGGTACTCAAGCAATTTCTGTAGGGCAAGAGAAAGGTTCTAGGGCCTTGCCATCATACCAGAGGGTAAACCTCTTCCATTTGAAAGTATAACACCTCATAGTGGCATCTTTTCTGAAAGACAGGACCTTGGAAACACCATCAGGCAGTTGAAAAGATGCAAATTCTGTGCTCTCAACATTCAAGCTGTAAGGATCAGGGACTGGAGTTTGGAATGCAGAAGAGACCCCTTGCTCTGCATGATGAGAGTCAGAAAACACTCCAATTTACAACGTTCTTTGGAGAACTCCAGAAGAGGAGGAAACCAAATGTGCCTTAGCCAATAAGGCACAATGAGAATCATGGCTGCCCAGTCCTGCTTGAGTTTCATCAGCGTCTTCCTATTAAAAGATATGCATACAGATGGAATCCCCCTCCCCCCAAAAAAAACAATTAAGGAGAAGGCATCCAATGCTAGCACGCTGTGTGATCTGAGTCGACAGAAGTATTGAGGAACTTTGTTGCTGAGATAAGTGGCAAAGAGATACGCCAAAAAGGTGCCCCTCTCTTGGAAAAACTTGCGGGCAACGCCCATACTGAGAGACCACTCCTGCAGTTATATCACCCTGCTCTGTCCACAAAGCTCCGAGTACCATGCTGTGGCTGATGGCCCAGTTCCACATACCAACCATCTCCTGACACAAGGGGTAGG
Organism: Microcaecilia unicolor; assembly: GCF_901765095.1. Classification (NCBI taxonomy): domain Eukaryota; kingdom Metazoa; phylum Chordata; class Amphibia; order Gymnophiona; family Siphonopidae; genus Microcaecilia; species Microcaecilia unicolor. The sequence goes on along the minus strand of NC_044034.1, from coordinate 239,805,126 downwards.
ATCTCACCCCCCCCTTTGCTGAGATAGTACATGGCAACCTGATGATCTGTCTGGATCAGAACAATTTGGTTCAACAGCAGATCTCAAAGCCTTTAGAGTGGTCCATACTGCCCACAGCTCCAGGAGACTGATGTGAAGTTGGGTCTCCTAAGCAGACCTGAGAGCTTGGGTGTGAAGCCCATCTACATGAGCACCCCACCCCAGGTTGGATGCCAACTGTGGTCAAAATTTTCTGGGAAGGAAGAATTTGGAATGAAAGTCCCCAAGTTAAATTGCTCCGGACTGTCCAACAGAGAAGGGACTGCCATAACTCTGGGGTGACATCTTTCAGATTCCCAGTGGCCTGACACAACTGGGATGCCAGAGTCCACCGGGCACCTTGCAAATGGAAGCGTGCCATGGGTATGAAATGCACAGTGGAGGACATGTGGCCTAACAACTTCAACATCTGCCAAGCTGCAACCTGTTGGCTGCTGCAAACCTGAAAAGCAATGCAAATAAACGCATCTGCCTTTATTTGAGAAAGGCAGACAAGCTTGAACCATGTCTAGCAGGGCTCCTATGTACTCCAACCACTACTGGGAGCAGGTGTGACTTTGGGTTGTTGATTATGAACCCTAGTAACGTCAACATCCAATATGTGCTCTTTTCCAGCCATTTGTCCAGATAGGAAAATATGTGTACTCCCCAGTCTGTGTAGCGATGCTGCAACTACAAGACATTTTGTAAACATGATGGTTGCAGACATAAGGACAAATGGCAGAATGCAGTACTGGTAGTGATGTTTCCTTGTGCAAAATCTGAGATACCTCATGTGACTTGGATGTATCTGGATGTGGGTGCAAGCATTCTTAAAGTTCAGAGAGCATACCTAAACATTTTTCTGAATCACAGGAAGAAGGGTGCCCAGGGAAGTCACTGTGAATATTTTCTCTCCAGATATTTGTTCGAGGCCCGTAGGTCTAGGACAGGACACGATTAACCCATCTTTTTGAGCACACAGAAGTACTTGAAATAGAACCCCTTCCCTTTTTACCCTGGTGAAATGGGTTCTACCACATGAACCTTTAGAAAGAAGAATTCCTTTGTGAGCACTTCCTAAAGCTGAGAGCTGAATTTTGAAACTCTTGGTGGGCAATTTGGAATGGGGTTGATGCCAATATAGGGTGTAACACAATATAACAGTGATATTTATATACTGCTATAACAATAAAGTTCTCAAGTTCACACTTTCATCAAGAGAACGGGACAACCTTGGTACGCCACTGGGTCAGCAAATCTCTCCTCATATGTCTTGTAACGCAAATCCCATACCATTCTTGTAGCTTTTCTTTGCACTGCTTCAATTCTTTTTACATCCTTAGCAAGATACGGCCTCCAAAACTGAACACAATACTCCAGGTGGGCCTCACCAACGACTTATACAGGGGCATTAAAACCTCTTTTCTTCTGCTGGTCACACCTCTCTCTATACAGCCTAGCAACCTTCTAGCTACGGCCACCGCCTTGTCACACTGTTTCGTCACCTTCAGATCCTCAGATACTATCACCCCAAGATCCTTCTCCCTGTCCGTAAATATCAGACTCTCACCGCCTAACACATACGTCTCCCGTGGATTCTACTCCCTAAGTGCATCACTTTGCATTCTTTGCATTGAATTTTAATTGCCAACCTTAGACCATTCTTCTAGCTTCCGCAGATCCTTTTTCATGTTTTCTACTCCCTCCTGTGTTACAAATCTTAGTATTATCCGCAAAAAGGCAAACTTTATCTTCTAACCCTTCGGCAGTGTCACTTACAAATATATTGAACAGAATCGGCCCCAGCACCGATCCCTGAGGCACTCCACTACTCACCTTTCCCTCATCTGAGCAAATTCCATTAACCACCACCCTCTGGCGTCTGTCCATCAACCAGTTCCTAATCCAGTTCATCACATCAGGTCCTATTTTCAGCCTGTCAAGTTTATTCAAGAGCCTCCTGTGGGGAACCGTGTCAAAAGCTTTGCTGAAATCTAAGTAGATTACGTCCTACTTAGTGCCAATGAACTTCAATAATTGATTGTTAATGCTCATTAACTAATTACTTTGCATGTGGATCTGGGATCCATGCCGAAATTTGGATAGCCTTTATAGGTTCCAGGGACATATGCCTTAAGATGGACATGTTTCACCCAGTGGTATGCCAGATATTCAGAAGACCTTTCCTCCTGTTCCATTTCTTACCCTTTAGAAACATAGAAACATGCCTTTCATAATGTAAATAGTTATGATCATCACAATTTATAATACTGTTCCTACATTTCCTTGTTTTACTGTATTCTTTACCATGTAAGATGCTTTCTTTTACTATGTAAGCCGCACTGGACCTGCTGTATGTGGGAAAGAGCGGGGTATAAATGTAAAAAATAAATAAATAAATAAACCTCCCAGTAATTACAATTGTAACGGTATCAGTTTATTACTGAAATATGTAGCATATTTGCTGGATATATATACAGCAATATATTTGTGTATCTTTAAAAATATATATTTGACACAGCAGCAGAGAAAATAGTCCTCAGTCCAAAAGCCCTCTTCCCTCCCCTTTGGGGCCTCATCTTGCCTTTTCTCATTCCTCAAACAAAAGACTTAAGACTGCTTTAAAGTTTAAATTGACTCTATTCCTCTGTCCTCCCACCTAACAAAAGATGGACTAAGGTGGGCACCTGAATAAACAAAAGAACTCAGAGGAAGCGTAAACAGGACATTTGCTTGTCAAAGGTATACCTGCCCCTCCCATCAGCTTCCAGATCTGCCCCAGAGACTGAACAGGACATCAAAAGACATTTGCCAGCAAAGTCCAGACTGTAAGTCTCGTGATGTCATAAGACATGGGACCAACTCAGGGGTCGTGTGCAGACCAAGATACCACAATGCTTTGCAAAATGCCCAAGGGTCGTGTGGAAACCAGGAAATCAGAACAGGGATCCACATGGCATACCCTCCTGCAGCTGCAAGGTATAAAAGCAAAAGCTGTTTCCCCAAGAGTCAGATTCTCATCAACTGCCAGCAAGTCAAATTCTCTTCAACTGCAAGCAACTCGGATTCACTCACTGCAGAAGCCCTCCTGTCCTCAACATGTGCTCATCAGTCCTGCTGGACCACAGCATGCTTGTAACAAGGACTTGTAAGTTGATCTAGACCTGCTACTTTGTTCTATTTTAAGCACAGATTACCTGTAAAGATTCCTCTTTAAAACCTACCTCTCGTGTGCAATTGTATATTAAATCAATCTTTTTGAAGCTAAAAATACGGTCTCTTTGTGTTCTGAATATATATATACTTAATATATTAATTATTGCAATTATCACCTTTGGTGATTGGTGGAGAAATCAATATAAATACAGCACCTGCTCTTAAATTATAAGCAGTGGCGAGTTGCTCTAGAGCTATTTTCCCCAAAATAACTCATTTCTTCCAACATATTAATTGCTGGAGAAGTGGGTAGAATTTCTTGTAACATATTAATTGCTGGAGATGCGGGCAGCAAGTCTAACATATTAATTCGTGGCGAATGTGGGCAGCAAGTCTAACACAATAAGTAAAATTAAGCAACAATCCAATTACTCTAGTAATTTAGCCAAGACAAACTTCTGAAAAAGGTAAGTTTTGAGATTCCTCCTAAATAAAGCATAGGAATTAGATTGAGTAAAGCATATTTATTTATTTTATTGCTTTTGTATCCCACATTTTCCCACCTATTTGCGGGCTCAGTGTGGCTTACAATATATTGTAATGATTGTAGTACAATAAATTATTATATGATTATGGTTACATTATGAGTTGAGTTAAAACAATGTCCAGGTATCGATCAGGGGGAAAGAACAATAGTGATGAGAAAAAAGGTTGGGTGTGTAAGAATTATGGGGATAGGTATACTAGGAGAATGTGTTGTGTTAGAATTATGGGGATAGGTGTGCTAGGAGAATGTGTTGATGCGTTGCCAACTGTGTGTGTGGACTTCATGTGCTTTGATCCTTTTGATAGATCTTTTCAAAGAGATGAGTCTTTAGTAGTTTGCGGAAGTTGGTTAGTTCATAGGTTGTTCTTAGGTTTCGTGGTAGTTTGTTCCAGATTTGCGTGCTCATATAGGAAAAGGTTGATGCGTGCATCACTTTGTATTTTATGCCTTTGCAAATTGGGAAGTGGAGGTTAAGGAAAGTTCTGGATGATCTTTTGGCATTTCTGGGTGGTAGGTCTATTAAGTCGGACATGTAGGCTGGGGCTTCACCATTAATGATTTTGTGGACTAGTGTGCATACTTTGAAAGTGATGCGTTCCTTGAGTGGGAGCCAGTGTAGCTTCTCTCGTAGTGGTTTCGCACTTTCGTATTTTGGTTTCCCGAAGATGAGTCTGGCTGCAGTGTTCTGGGCTGTTTGAAGTTTCCTCAGTATTTGCTCTTTGCAGCCTGCGTATAGTGAGTTGCAATAGTCAAGATGGCTGAGTACGAGTGATTGCACTAGGTTGCGGAAGACGGATCTTGGGAAGAAAGGTCTTATTCTCTTCAGTTTCCACATGGAGTAGAACATCTTTTTGGTTGTGTTGTTTGCGTGGGTTTCAAGTGTTAGATGGCAGTCAATAGTGACTCCAAGGATTTTTAGGGTTTCTGAGATTGGAAGGTTTAGGTTTGGTGTGTTTATTGCGGTGAATTCAATAGTGTTGTATTGGGAGGTAAGTATCAGGCATTGGGTTTTTTCTGCGTTCAATTTCAATCGAAATGCATTAGCCCAGGTGTTCATGATTTGTAAACTTTGATTGATTTCGTTGAGGATTTCTTGTGTGTCCTGTTTGAAAGGGATATATATTGTTACGTCGTCAGCATATATGTACGGGTTGAGGTTGTGGTTTGATAGAAGTTTTGCCAAGGGTGTCATCATCAGATTGAAAATAGTTGTGAAAGGGGTGATCCTTGAGGTACTCCACATTCTGGTGTCCATGCTGCAGATGTGGTTGAGTTTGATGTGACCTGGTATGAGCGCAAGGTTAGGAACCCTCTAAACCAGTTTAGGACATTGCCTCCGATGCCAAAGTATTCAAGTATATGTAGTAGGATTTCGTGGTCGACCATATCAAGGCACTTGACATGTCAAATTGTAGTAGGAGTATGTTGTTGCCGGTTGCGATGATTTGTTTGAATTTGGTCATTAGGGTAATTAAAACTGTTTCTGTGCTGTGGTTCGATCGGAATCCTGATTGGGCGTCATGCAGTATCGAGAACTTGTTTTGATAGTTTGTGAGTTGTTTAGTTACGATCCCTTCGGTGATTTTGGTTATTAGTGGTATGGATGCTATTGGTCTATAATTAGTTATTTCGCTTGCACTTTTTTTTGTGTCTTTGGGTATTGGAGTAAGTAAAATTTTTCCTTTTTCTTTTGGGAAAAGTCCGTTTTGTAGCATGGAGTTTATATGGTTCGTTAGGTCTATTATGAACTGTTGAGGGGCTGATTTCATGAGGTTGTTTGGGCATACATCTAGTTTGCAGTAGGATTTGGCAAATCTTTTGAGTGTTTCAAAGATGAGCTCTTCTGATATTAATTCAAATGCGGTCCAAATTCTGTCTGCTGGGTATATTCCATCTTCTGGGTCTAGACAGTCTAGGAGTGTGGTGTACTCATTGGGGCTGGTGGGTATTTTCAGTCGTAGTTGTATAATTTTCTCTTCGAAGTATTTTGCAAGGTTGTCTGCACTTGGTACGTCTTTGTTGTTGTTTGTAACTGGCGTGGTGTCTAGCAATTTATTCACGAGGTTGAAGAGTTTGTGTGTGTCTTTGTAGTTTGGTCCAATCATTGTTTTGTAGTGTAGTCATTTAGTCTGTTTATGGTGTATTTGTATTTCCTCCGAAGTAGTTTCCAGGCAATTAGTGTTTGTTCATCTTTCTTCTTGTACCAAGCGCGTTCTAATTTCCTGACTTGTGTTTTAAGGTCTTTCAGTTATTCGGTAAACCAGGAATTTGTTTTTTTTCCTGTGTGTTATTCTGGTTTGGATTGGTGCGATTTTGTCTAATGTTGTTTTACATATATCGTCCCATGTTTGGAGGAATTGGATGGTGTCTGTATCCGTTGGCCATTCGTTTTGATAGATCTGTTGCCAGAATGTTGTGGGATCTATTTTTCCTCTCGTGGTGTATGTTGTTCGTTCAGGTTTGCTGATTGCGTTTCTATTTGTTGTTTGCCAGTGAAGGGAGACATTTGCTTTATGGTGATCTGACCAAAGTGTTGGTGCCCATCTTGTGTCTGTAAGTAGGATTGTTGAGTCTAGATCTGCATATCCTCGGAGCCTTTGCCGGAGTGACTCCTAGGTCCGTTCCGATCCACTCGGGGCCTCTGCTCAAGGTGCCGCCGAAAGCTTTCCTTCTAATAAGTTCTGGGAGAAGAGGATATTTCTCTGGTAAGTGAACAAATTTTGCTTGTGCTTTCGGAACTTGAAGATTGGGGTTTAAAGGAGGAACTGTAAGTTAGTGATAGGCTGATATCCTTAATACTTTAGCAAGTTTTAAATTACGGAAAAACTCAAAAAACACTAAGATGGAGTCAGCAGTCCAGCAGCGAGAGGGGTGCTATCCAGTCTTTTGCATTGAGTGTCACATGTATGATTATCTCCCAATTGGTGAGGTGTCATATGTGTGTGCCCGATGCAAAGAGCTCCTAGCTCTCAGAGAACGTGTCCGTTCTCTAGAGGCTAGAGTAGCAGACTTGATGGAGCTGAGGGAGACAGAGAGGTACACAGAGGAGACCTACAGGGATGTTGTAGAGAAGTCCCACCTCCAGTCAGGTAGCCCCTGTGCTACCTTGGAGGAGGGAGGTCTCCTAGAAGGAGAGCATCACCCTGGTGAAGTAGGAAGTACTCCTGTAGCCAGGACCTGCCCACCAGGGGATGTATTATCCTTTCGCACCGAGGATATATCTCCAAATGTTGCCCGGGAGGGAAAGGTTAGGACAGCTGTTGTACTTGGTGATTCGATCATTAGGCATATAGATAGCTGGGTGGCTGGTGGACGTGAGGATCGCCTGGTGACTTACTTGCCTGCCTGGTGCGAAGGTGGCGGACCTCACGCGTCACCTAGATAGGATTTTATATAGTGCTGGGGAGGAGACTGCTGTCTTGGTACATGTGGGTACTAATGACATAGGAAAATGTGGGAGAGAGGTTCTGGAAGCAAAATTTAGGCTCTTAGGTAGAAAGCTGAAATCCAGATCCTCCAGGGTAGCATTTTCTGAAATGCTACCTGTGCCACGCGCAGGGCCCAAGAAACAGGCAGAGCTCCAGAGTCTCAATGCGTGGATGAGACGATGGTGCAGGGAGGAGGGCTTTAGATTTGTTAGGAACTGGGCAACATTCTGGGGAAGGGGGAGCCTATTCCGAAAGGATGGGCTCCATCTTAACCAGAGTGGGACCAGGCTGCTGGCATCGGCGTTTAAGAAGGAGATAGAGCAGCTTTTAAACTAGAAATGGGGGGAAGGCCGACAGTCGCTCAAAAGAGCATGGTTCGGGATAAGGTATCTTTCAAAGATATCACCATAACAGGGAAGATAGAGTATCCTGATAGTGAGGTTGCAAAGAGATTGTAGTAGATCGGGTATCTTTAAATAACAATAAAATCAGACAAAAGATTGCCAATTAATACTGTCAAGTACTAAGCATGATGTACTTAGGAACAACAAACATAGTTTGAAATGTCTATATGCGAATGCCAGGAGCCTAAGAAATAAGATGGGGGAGTTGGAATATATTGCACTAAATGAAAAATTAGATATAATAGGCATCTCTGAGACCTGGTGGAAGGAGGATAACCAGTGGGACACTGTCATACCGGGGTACAAATTATATCGTAGTGATAGGGTGAATCGGATGGTGGAGGGGTAGCATTGTATATTAACGAGAGCCTTGAATCAAATAGATTGAAAATTCTGCAGGAAACAAAACACTCCGTGGAATCACTGTGGATTGAAATTCCATGTGCAAAGGGGAAAAGGATAGTGATAGGAGTGTACTACCGTCCGCCTGGCCAGGACGAACAGACGGATGCGGAAATGTTAAAGGAAATCAGGGACGCAAACAAACTGGGCAACACAATATAATGGCGGATTTCAATTACCCGCATATAGACTGGGTTAATGTAACATCTGTACACGCAAGGGACATAGGATTTCTTGATGAAATCAAGGACAGCTTCATGGAACAGCTAGTTCAGGAGCCGACAAGAGAAGGAAAAATACTAGACTTAGACCTTAGTGGTGCTCATGATCTAGTGCAGGGGGTAACGATACGAGGGCCGCTTGATAACAGTGATCATAATATGATCGGTTTTGATATTGGCATTGAAGGAAGTGAAACTAGGAAATCAAGTACGCTAGCGTTTAACTATAGAAAAGGTGATTACGACAAAATGAGAAAAATGGTGAAAAAAAGACTGAAAGGAGCAGCTCGCAGAGTAAAAAACTTGCATCAGGCGTGGATGCTGTTTAAAAACACCATCCTGGAGGTTCAGGACAAATATATTCCACGTATTAGAAAAAAGGGAAAAAAGACTAAACGTCAGCCGGCGTGGCTAAACAGTAAGATAAAGGAAATCATTAGAGCCAAAAAACAATCCTTCAGAAAGTGGAGAAGAGAACCAACTGAAAGTAACAGGATAGATCATAAGGAATGCCAAGCGGAGATAAGGAGGGCAAAAAAAGGACTTTGAGAAGAAATTAGCGTTGGAAGCAAAAATACATAGTAAAAATTTTTTAGATACATTAAAAGCAGGAAACCGGCCAAAGAGTCGGTTGGGCCGCTGGACGAAAATGGTGTTAAAGGGGCGATCAAGGAGGACAAAGCCGTAGCGGAGAAATTAAATGAATTCTTTGCTTCGGTCTTCACCGAGGAGGATTTGGGGGGGACACCGGTGCCGGAAAGAATATTTGAAGCGGGGGGGAGTCGGAGAAACTAAACAAATTCTCTGTAACCTTGGAGGATGTAATGGGTCAGTTCAGCAAGCTGAAGAGTAGTAAATCACCGGGACCTGATGGTATTCATCCCAGAGTATTAATAGAACTAAAAAATGAACTTGCGGAGCTACTGTTAGAAATATGCAATCTGTCCCTAAAATAGAGTGTAGTACCGGAAGACTGGAGGGTAGCCAATGTTACTCCGATTTTTAAGAAGGGTTCCAGAGGAGATCCGGGAAATTATAGACCGGTGAGTCTGACGTCGGTGCCGGGGCAAGATGGTGGAGGCTATTATTAAGAATAAAATTGCAGAGCATATACAAAAACATGGACTGATGAGACAAAGTCAGCACGGATTTAGTGAAGGGAAGTCTTGCCTCACCAATCTAATGCATTTTTTTGAGGGGGTAAGCAAACATGTGGACAATGGGGAGCCGGTTGATATTGTATATCTGGATTTCAGAAGGCGTTTGACAAAGTGCCGCACGAAAGACTCCTGAAGAAATTGCAGAGTCATGGAATCGGAGGTAGGTATTATTATGGATTAAGAACTGGTTGAAAGATAGGAAGCAGAGAGTAGGATTGCGTGGCCAGTATTCTCAGTGGAGGAGGGTAGTTAGTGGGTCCCGCAGGGGTCTGTGCTGGGTCCGTTGCTTTTAATGTATTTATAAATGACCTAGAGATGGGAATAACTAGTGAGGTAATTAAATTCGCCGATGACACAAAATTATTCAGGGTCGTCAAGTCGCAGGAGGAAGGTGAACGATTACAGGAGGACCTTGCGAGACTGGGAGAATGGGCGTGCAAGTGGCAGATGAAGTTCAATGTTGACAAGTGCAAAGTGATGCATGGGGTAAGAGGAACCCGAATTATAGCTACGTCTTGCAAGGTTCCGCGTTAGGAGTTACGGATCAAGAAGGGATCTGGGTGTCGTCGTCGATGATACGCTGAAACCTTCTGCTCAGTGTGCTGCTGCGGCTAGGAAAGCGAATAGAATGTTGGGTGTTATTAGGAAGGGTATGGAGTCCAGGTGTGCGGATGTTATAATGCCGTTGTATCGCTCCATGGTGCGACCGCACCTGGAGTATTGTGTTCAGTACTGGTCTCCGTATCTCAAAAAAGATATAGTAGAATTGGAAAAGGTACAGCGAAGGGCGACGAAAATGATAGTGGGGATGGGACGACTTTCCTATGAAGAGAGGCTGAGAAGGCTAGGGCTTTTCAGCTTGGAGAAGAGACGGCTGAGGGGAGATAGGATAGAAGTGTATAAAATAATGAGTGGAATGGATCGGGTGGATGTGAAGCGACTGTTCACGCTATCCAAAAATACTAGGACTAGAGGGCATGAGTTGAAGCTACAGTGTGGTAAATTTAAAACGAATCGAGAAAATTTTCTTCACCCAACGTGTATTAGACTCTGGAATTCGTTGCCGGAGAACGTGGTACGGGCGGTTAGCTTGACGGAGTTTAAAAAGGGGTTAGATAGATTCCTAAAGGACAAGTCCATAGACCGCTATTAAATGGACTTGGAAAAATTCCGCATTTTTAGGTATAACTTGTCTGGAATGTTTTTACGTTTGGGGAGCGTGCCAGGTGCCCTCGACCTGGATTGGCCACTGTCGGTGACAGGATGCTGGGCTAGATGGACCTTTGGTCTTTCCCAGTATGGCACTACTTATGTACTTATGTACTTAGATCAAATTTGTGTGTGATGATATCTAGTGTGTGTCCTTTTTTTGTGTGTTGGTTGAGTGTTAGGTGCGTGTAGATCCCAAAGTTTTAGAAATTCTTTACATTCTCGTGTGCCTGTTAAGGTGTCGTCTTCGAGATGTAAGTTGATATCTCCTATTATGAGGATGTTTGAGGCAAGGACACATGTATTTGAGATGAAGTCCATGAGTTGTGTTTGGGCGTCTTGCCATTTACCTGGTGGTCTATAGAATAGGATTGCGTTGATGTGTCCTTGTAGGTTTGGGTGACTGATTCTGGTCGAGGCAATTTCTAGTTGAGGTGAGGTGGATTCACCGGTGGTTGTGATGGTAAACTCGGATTTGTAAATAATGCCTTTTCCGCCGCCTCGTTTTCCATTTCTTGTCCAGTGGGTGAATTTTTATTCTGGTGGGCATGTTTCTAAGATGGCTGGGTCTGTAGGGCTGTGGAACCAGGTTTCTGTAATGAATAGGAGGTCTAGATTGTCTGTGGTGATCCAGTCTAGTATATCTACTGAGTTGCTTACTGCTGATCTTGCATTGATGTATCCTAGTTGGATTGTGTAGTATGGTTCTGTTGGGGGGTTCGATGTGCTTATTTTTATTAGATGTCTGTTTCCTCGTTGGTTGAATTTTTTGTTATTGCTTTTTTGTTTCTCTGTTAGTTTGCGGTTTTCGTATGTGGGGTGTTTTCCTTTTGGTTGGTTGTTGAGTCTTTGGTCTGGTGGGCTGTTGATAGGTTGTACACAGCGTTGGTGTGCTGTGGTTGGGTCGTTATGTATGTTCTTTGGGGTGGACATTTTGTGTATGTTAGTGATGTATGATTTGTGAGTTATGGGTTTGTAGTTGTCTGGGTCATGGGTTGTGTTTCCGTGTGTGAGTAAGGTGAGACCGTAGATGGTTAGGATTGTTGTGCAGGTAATCATGTCAGTGTTTAAGGCGCTATTACGATTGGTTTGCTAGTTTACAGTTAAGCGAATCAGGGTATGCAGTTTCATCTAGGCTTAGCATCAATTCATGCTAATTATGCTTAGCAGTTAATCATATCAAAGCAGAGCCTGCGTTTACAATTCAGCATAATAATAAGCGTTACATGAATGTAAGCCTGTATTTAAAATTAAGCATATTAGAACAATCAAAGTGGGATAGAGCCTGCGTTTACAGTTCAGCATAATAATAAGCGTTACATGGGAGTAAGCCTGCATTTAAAATTAAAGCATATTAGAACAAGCAAAGTGGGATAATTGCATTTAAATTTGGGCTACTAGTGGTGCAGGTAACAGTTTATGAGGAATTCAATGCATTTACATTCAAACAGTGTAGAGTACAGTTCTATTAGGCGAGTCAGTTTATTTGCTTTCTATTTAAAGCTAAGGAAAGCAGAGTGAAGGACTTTTAGCTGCGAGCTGTGCATGCAGTTAAGATAATCTAGCGGTGCATGCAATTGGGAGCAAAGAAAGCAAGCAGAGCATTTGGTGAGTCCGGTGTACCTGGTCATGGTCCGACCAGGGTGTTCATCAGCCACATGGTGGGTCAATACTTGTGATTTACCTCGGTTCTCCGGCAGTCTCGGGTGGTCCTTACCAGTCGGGGGTGCAGGCTTGTGACGATCAGTGGGCAGGCCTGCACATCGGTTATGAAGTTTGTAGTTAGTTTTCCACTAACCTCGTTGGTTGTCCATGCGCAGGGCTTTGGGCTGGGAGTCGATTCTCGGTTCGATGCACTCGGTGGGGGTCAGATTCTCGGGCTTTTTCGGAGGGTTCGTCCTCTGGTCACTCTCGTTGGGATGTGCGCTGGGGCCCTCTGGTATATTTGCTAAGCTCAGTTTGACCCGGGTTCAGAGGAGTAGACCTCGCGGTAGACTTCGTGGCAGTCCCCCACGAGGCCGTCAGTCAGTTCGGCACAACTGGGTTACGATCGGGTTGGGGATGCGTGTTGGGTCTTTGTCCGCACTGGAACTCTGGTAGTTCTACTTGCACTGCCGGTGTTCTGCCGGTCGGTTGGACCGCCGGTGTTCCACCGGTTAGTTTCAGCTGTAGTTTCAGCTGTGGTTTCAGCTCCTGGTTCAGATTGAATCAGGCAGGCTCATCTGTTGCTGTGTGGTCCCTCTCCGTCTGTCGAGCGACCGCATGCTGGGCCCTCTACTGCTTTGCGACCTGGTCAGGTGGGCCGTTCTCGCCGCCAATTGAAAATTCTTGCCAGAGTATAGGGGCTTGATATGCCAACAATTCATGAATTTTCAATCTCTTACAACCTTTAACTGAAGGGAAACTAAAAGGAGAATTAGTAGTTCTATTCCTTTTTTTTTTTTTTTTAATTTATAAAAATTTTTATTGAAGCTTCAATTGAACAACTTTCTGGAATACAAGACTCCTAAAACAATTCAAACTCCATTTTACAAACAGTTCCATAACCCAGTTTTCCCCCATTTAACCCCTCCCCACCTGCCCCCTCCCCCCCCCCTCTGTCCTTGATGAAACAACCCTCAGCCCTTAAGTTCCTTCCAGGATTATCTCCAGATGTGTACATTCTTCTGCATTTAGGTTCAACCTCCCTCTACGTCTATCTGTCATCTTTTCCAAAGCCGCCACCACCCTAAGTTTCTCTATCCAATCTTTCCCTGAGGGACCGCTCTGTTGCTTCCATTTGAAGGCCACCAATGTTTTTGCCGCCGCCAACCCCATGCGTTTGATCCTACATTGCCACCGTTTCCCTCTCCCATTTCCCCATCCCAATAGGCACCATTTCGGGTCACATGGGAATAGAGTGCCCAATGCTTTCGTAAGCATTCCTGTTACCTCTTCCCAGTATTTCTGTAGTATCGGGCATGCCCACCATATATGAAAGTACGTGCCTCTCTCTCATCTACATCTCCAACATGTATCTAAGGAAGTCGGGAACATAGCTTTTATTTTATCTGGTGTGTAATACTATCTGCTCAAAATCTTATAAGCATTTTCTTTTATGAGAACACAGATGGAGGCTCGTTTAACCTCCAGGCACACTCTTCTCCATTCAGCCTCTGTGAGCTCCGTGTCGAGGTCCCGCTCCCAAGCTACCATAAATGGTAATTTTTCAAATTCCCGTCCCCTTATATAATCATAAATTTTTGTTATCCCCTCCCCTTGCAGATCTATGTCTCCCCAGAGATTCTCAAACTTTTCACCTATGATTGGTCCATCCTTCATTCCCTTCTCTTTGATAATATAGTCCTTCACTTGCAAATATGCATACAAATCTGTCTCTGGTAAGTCACAGTCCACCTTGAGGTCTGCAAACTTTTTAATTGATCCATTATCTAAGAAATCCCGAAAACGGATTAGGCCCTGTTGATACCATCTGAGGAATATTCTATTCCCCCCACCCCCCGGGAAGCTTGGTTCCTGAATTATCCATGCATAAGAGGACTTATTCAGTGTGCCCCTCAGTTTCTGTTTGAGTTCCCCCCATAGCGTCAATAAATGTGTCACAAAGGGATTTAAAGACAGCTTTTTGTAGTCTCCTACATGTATAGATCCCCACAAGAATGCATCCAGCCTCCCCCCCTGCACAAAGATCTGTTCTTGCCTAGTGATCTGTGAAAGGTCTACTTTGCTCCACTCTCCAATTTGCTTCAACTGTCCTGCCCAATAATACCAAAGGATATTTGGCATACCCCTGCCTCCTAGTTCTACAGGTCTCCATAGGATCTTCCGAGATAATCGTGCCTGATGTCCTCCCCATATAAAGCCACCCAACTCCACTTGTATCTGTCTTATCTCCCCCCCTCCCCCCCTTGGTACTTGAATGGGCAAGGTTTGAAACAGGAACAGCAGTCTAGGCAAAACATTCATCTTTATGGCTGCAATCCGCCCCCACCACGACAGCCATCCCTGTTTCCACCTATTCAAATCCTTTCGAATCGCTTTGAAGAGAGGTACATAGTTCAGTTGGTATAGTTTATTAAGATCACATGGTATCCAAATTCCTAGATAATGGAAGCTAGCCCGAGCTACCTTAAATGCATAGTTCCTCCCTAACTGCTCAAGCTCTTGGTCAGATATCGTGACCCCCATTAGTTCTGATTTATCTATGTTCACCTTAAATCCCGACATGCCTCCAAATAATTTTAGTTCCCTCATTATGATGGGTAATGTCAGGAATGGTGAACCAACATAAAATAGAATATCGTCGGCAAATAATGCCATTTTGTGTACTCTCCCTCCCATTCGTACCCCTCTGATATCCTCTCTAATTCTTCGCGCCAGTGGCTCAATAGAGATAGCGAACAATAGCGGGGACAGAGGGCAGCCCTGCCTGGTTCCTCTCTGAATGTCAAATTGACGGGACCATCCCCCATTTACTTTAATTCGGGCAACCGGCTTCGTATAAAGACCCTTCACCCACCCTACAAACAAACTACCAAAGCACATCTCCAGCATAACTTCCCATAAATACTCCCAATCCACCCTATCAAACGCTTTTTCCGCATCTATCGTTACCAACGCCAAGGAATCCCCCCTTCTCTGTGCCCCCCAAATGATGTCTAACGTTCTTCTGATGTTATCAGCTACTTGTCTGTGCGCTATAAATCCAGACTGATCCTCATGTATAAGTGAGGGAAAAATCCCCTTCATCTATCTGCTATAATTTTAGCTAGAATCTTAACATCAATATTAAGCAAGGAGATCGGTCTGTATGATCCACAGGCCGTGGGATCTCGGCCAGGTTTTAACAATACCGAGATCCCTGCCTCTCTCATGCTTAGGGGTGTGGTGCCCTCCACAAAGCATGCATTATCTACCCTCACCAATAGTGGGCTGAGTTCATGTTGGAACACTTTATAAAATTTTGCTGTGTACCCATCTAACCCGGGTGATTTGCCACCCTTCAAACCTTTAATAACTGAACGTACTTCCTGTAAACTAATTGAAGCTTCCAAATCTGCCCTCTGTGCCACCGTTACCTTAGGCAAATCTAATCCTTGCAAAAATTCCTTGATGTTCTCTTTCTGCAAAACTGGGCCTTTCGAATATAGTGTAGTATAAGTGCACAAACTGCTCTCTTATTTCCTCATCCTGGTAGTATGTTACAAATTTTGCTCCTCTTATTTTTACTATTGTATTTTTAACCCGCCTCTCCCTTAATCGCCTAGCCAGCATAGTCCCTGCCCTGTTGCTGAATTCAAAGAATCTCTGCTGCATTAATTTCCTGTGGAATTCCATCTTTTTCATTTGTATATTCTGTAGCTCAGTTTTCCATTTGAGAAGTTCTTGTAAATTACGGGTACCCCTCTCTCTTTGGTGTCTAGCTTCCTGTCTCGCCAATTCCCTCCTCACCAAAAGTTCATGTTGTTCTCTCTCCTTTTTCTGAAAGGCCCCTTTTCGAATCAGATGTCCCCCGAATCACCACCTTCAGAGCCTCCCATAGTGTCCCTTCTCCTACCTCTCCCTTATCATTAAATTGTAGGTATTCTTTAATGGCAACTCGTATATCTTGACAGTCCCTCTACTGTTCTAACAAGGCTTCGTTAAGTCTCCAAGTCTTCTCCATTCCTTACCGTCCCATACCCTTCAACAGGATCCATACTGCAGCGTGATCGGATGCATGAATGCTTTCGATCTCTGCCTTATGGGTTGCTCCCCATAATGCTCTACTACACCAGAGCACATCTAGCCTGGCATAGGTGTTTTGTGCATGGGAATAATGTGTGTATGTCTTCTGGCCTGGATGTTGGAGCTGCCACACATCAATCAAATCTAAGTCCCTCACCATTTTATGTAACAATAGTCTATTAGCTCCTCCCCCACCAACCCGTCCCTTGGAATGGTCTATCTCTTCCACCGGAAAATTAAAGTCCCCGCCTAAAATTACACAGCCTTCCACAAAATTCAGCAGCTCTTGCCGAATACGGTAATAAAACCTCCCTTGCCTTACATTAGGGACAAATATTTATCAAAGTGATTATGCCTGAATTTATCCTCCCCTTAATTGCTATACATCTCCCTTCCCCATCTTTATAAATCGCCTCTTTCACAAACTGTAAATGTTCTTTCACATAAATGACCAATCCTCCCGTTTTACCCCCCCCCCCCCCTTGGGATCTGACAGAGTATACCCTTCCCCAACCCTTTATTCACAATCAAATGTGTACCTTGCGCCCTGATACGAGTTTCTTGCAACATAGCTATATCCAAATTCAATTTCCGAATCTCCCTAAAGATAATACTTCTTTTATTTGGGTTGTTCAAACCATTTATATTCCATGACCCTACCCTCAACCCCCCTCCCCCCTTTCCCAAATCCTCCCTTACCACCCTCACATCTACGGGCCTCACCCCCAACTGGCCATCGCCCCTACTTGCCAGTTGCGCCCCTTAGGAAGTGAGCCTGCCCCAGAGACCAGTCCAATAACTTGGTATCCCAATGTTAGGCAATCCCACTCAGATATTCCCACTTATAAATCCCTCCAAACAACCGTGTTCAGACTGTCTTCAAAGTGCCAGGCAAAACTACCCTCTGGCAAACACTTTGTCCTCAAAGAATAAGTCTTAAATAACTCAAGTGCCATCTTCGCTCTCAGGTGCAGGCCTCTCCTCCCGCTGAGATAGGCGCTCCTTCCGCCCCGTCACCTTCTGCCAGCCATTCTGTTCTTTTCTGACAGCCACTCTTGGAGCCTGTTGCGGAGATCCCGCCTTCTCTTTCAGAAGATCTGTGCATCCCATCTCACGTAAGATTTTCCAGGCCCCCAGGTGGGAATGGAGCCTGCGTGTAGTATTCCCCATTGTTATTTGTATTCCAAACTGATGAAGCCACCAATATCGCAGTCCAGCTTGTTGAAGATAGGTCTTGAACTCTCTCCGCCGTTGCAAAGGTTTCCGTGCTAAGTCCTGGAATACTTTGATTTTCGCGGATTTCCACTCGATTTCACCCAGATTCCGTGCCTTCCGCCATACCGTCTCTTTCACAGTGAATTTGTGGAAACCTGCAATTATGTCCCTAGGTATTCCACCTCTTTGCGGGCCTAGACTTCTGTGGGCCCTTTCTATTTCCACTGTTTCCACTCCTGCAGGTACACTTGAGCCGTTATCTGGCTGTAGCAAAAAAGCACAGAGTTCCTTAACTGTCTGTACTGCATCTTTAAATTGGTCGTCTTCTGGGACTCCCTTAAAGCGCAGATTACAGCGCAGAGTACGATTTTCTAAGTCCTCCAGCATTGTTTCAAACTCAATTTTTGCCTGTTGCTCAGCTTTGAAAGAGTTCTGAAGCCCCTGTACCTCCTCCACGAGTACCTCAGCTTTTTCCTCCGTTTCGGCCATCCTGTTGCCAATCTCCCTCATTTCTTCTCTCAGCTCCGTGACTGCAGTGTGGATACTGCGCCTCGTGTTCACTAACTCCATTTTAATTGCCTTGAACCAGCGTGCAAAGTCCTGTTTGCTGATCTCCGTATCGCTAGCAGCCTGTTCCTCAGATTCCAAATCAGCGCTCGAGATCCCGCTCCCTTATCGCCGCTCTGGGTTTCGGAGGTAAATTTGAATTTTGCCAATTTCTTCCTCGCAGCCATGGCCTCTGTACGTAGTGGTTTTGGAGTTATTTCGCTATGTTTTTGTGGGATTAGCGTCTCTTTTCACTCCAGAGTTGACAGAGCTCTGCAGTTAGGCTGCCATCTCTTAGAGCGGACGTCACTTCCCCTCTAGTAGTTCTATTCCTGTCAGAGCTGTGAACTGAAAATTATCCAACATATATTCTGGAACACCCCTATTCTAAAATTTTAAATAAAAACAAGCAAACTTAAAACCCTGGTCTCTATCGGAAGCCAATGCAATCTTACAAAGTAACCTGAAATTTTATCAAAGACAAGATCAGACGCGCTGCTGTATTCTGTAGTCTGAAGCCTTTTTAACTTATTCTTTGAACTTTCCAAAAATATTAGATTACAATAGTCTAATTTTGACAATACCAGTGATTGGACCAAGAGTCTAAATTTATCTATTTCAAAAAAACATCTCACTCATTTCAGTTTTCTAAGCAAGAAAAACGAGCTTCTCACTAAAGCATTGATATGAGAGTCCAGAGAAAGGGTATTAACATTAACCTCTAAAATCTTAATTACAGAAGAAAGTGTATTTTGTTTGATTAACCTGAATACAACCCAATAAAGGGACAGGGTTATTAGACAGCAGCAAAAACTTAGTTTTTTCTGTGTTCAGTTTTTAAGTTTAGGATTCAACATACAGGATGTAATAAGATTTAAACACTGATCAACTAACAAAGTAACCTGACTTATTGGTAAACAGGGATCATGACAGTAATATCGTCAGCATAAATAAAACAAAAAAATCCTGAGATTCGAGCCTAAACTACGCAAAAAGACAGTAAACTATGTCGGAGACAGTGGAGACCCCCGTGGAACACCACACAAGTAACTCCAAGAATCTGAATAATCCGATTTTTGTTTGACCCTATAAGGATCTGAAAAGAAGAAAGCCTCTAAACCACCCACTCCTATATTCTCCAATTCCAACAACATAATCTGATAATCCACCACGCCAAAGGCACCTGAAAGGTCAAACTGAAAAATCAGAGTTTTATAATTATTTCATAACAGAGATCTTGCCTTATTGTTATGACTCTGCTAAACAGGCAGGGTAATGGCTGGAACCTGCTCTGCTAAACAGGCAGGGGAATGGATGGAACTTGCTTCTCATTGGCTTGTCAGGGATTGAGCTGATGTCTGTAGCTGCAGACGTCAGAAGCCAAGATCTACTTAACCTTACCTTTCCCTACAACCTTTGCTTTAGTGTTTGATTGCTGTCATCTGAAGCCTGCTTACTCTCTCTCTCTGTGCTAGGGCACTTTGTGTATACGTTGGAGTTTTGCTTACTTTCCTCGTAGCTTGTTGATTCTGTGTGTGTGTGCTGGGTATTCCCAGCATGAGCTTGATTGCCTCACTATACTGCACCCGAGTCTGTTCCCTGCTTGCTGCTGTAGTGTGGTTTGTGGTAAGCTTGTACCCTGTATTGTTCCAGTTCGTTTAGTTCCTCTTTCCTCAGTGTAACCCTTTATGTGCTGAATCTAGTATTTGCCTTCTGTAGTCCTGCCTCTGACGGCAGCCTCCCTTGTCCTTGTATTTGCTCCTGTTCATTTAAGTTTTCCTTTGCTTGCCTTACCTTTGTCTGCCGTATTTGACCTGCTTCCTGCTGTTTGGTGTCCCAGAAGCAGCCTTCTCTTTAGCCTGTTTTTTCCCTTTGTTTGCTGAGTCTGTCTCCTGATTTTGGTGAGCTTTGCTTCTTGTCTGATCTGTATATGTTAAAGCAACTTTCTCTGTTTGCTACCGTTGTGCGCTGTGTGGCACAGACTTGTGTATTCCTATAAGCAGCTTCCCTTTACCCTTGTGCGCTATGAGGTACAGCCTTGTGCATTCCTATAAGCAGCTTCCCTTTACCCTTGTGTGCTGTGGGGCCAGCCTTGTGCATTCTTCTGTGTGGATTCCCTTTACTCTTGTATGCTGTATGGTACAGCCTAAAGTATTCCTTTGAGTGGCTTCCTTTAGTCTAGACTACCGTGTGGCACAGCCTTGTGTATTCCTATAGTAGCTTCTGGCTGTTGCCCTTTCCCTGGTGTCTCTAGCTTGCACTGTGTGCGTTGCTTGTGCTCCAGTTCCTTTGGGACCCCTTGTTGCTCCTTCTCCCTTCCTAGTGTATGACTTGGTTCCTGTTCAGCCGTGAGGCCCGCACGCTTGGACTTGTACGAGTGGGTTCCTGTTCGGCCCGCCTGAGTGGTCTATCTCCCTTTTCCTGGTGTTGCTAGTTGCTTGTCCTGTGTGTGCGGGGCTTGGTGGCTGGGGTTGTGTGTGGTGCCTGTTTGGTCTGCCCTAGGCCTTGGTCAAGATCCTTCTTAGGCCTCGGCCTGGGCTCAAGGGCTCACGAACAGATTAACACTTATCTAATAATGAACCCAGAACTGTTTCTATGCTACAGTTATCTTGAAATCTTGACTGAGAGGTGTAAAATATTATGATACCATCTGGACTATTTGAAGTACCCACCGGTCTGTGGTTACAAGGTGCCACCTTTCTTTGAAAACATTCATCTCCCTCCAACCAGTAGGTCAACCGAGATGGATACTTTGATGTTGGCTATGTTCTGCTAGAGCCAGTCAAAGGCTCACCCCTTGCTTAGGTTGGGGAGCTGGATGAGATTTCTGGATACTCTGCCACTGGAGATAGGAGCATGAGGCCTGAGACTGAGGGGAGGGCAAGTTGAGGAAGCGAACCTATGTCTTTGGGAGTAGTAACCCTTCTGACTTCTGCCCAAAAACCTCCAAGAAGTGGAGGCTGCAAAAGGAGTGGACCGAGACAGGGACTTAATGGTGTCAGTCCATTTCTTTTTTTTTTAAATGTTTATTTATATAGTTTAACATACACTTCAAAGTATATTGCTGTAATTTACATATGAACAATCCCATATCCCCTCCCCCCTCCCTCCCTTCCCCAACTCCCTGCCCGTATGTCTCTTCTATTTTCATTCTGCAATAGTCCCGATACTGCTGCCCCCGTGGTTAAATTTATGATGTATTTCGGTCCTTGCACGTTTAATGGCGTTCAGAGCAGTGGTGTCATCAGCTGGGGCGCATCAAGGTCGATCCCTGCCCGATGCCTCCATTCTTTGTAATTATCCCAGATTTTTAAGAACTGGGCTAATTGTCCATTCTTTATCGCCGTCAATTTAGACATTTGGTAGAAGTAGTCCATTTTATATATCACTTTCATTGCTGGGGGAGTCGATTGTTGCTTCCATGCGGATGCCACTGCAATCTTGCTCGCTGCCAAAAACATGGAGGCCAATCGATGTAGAGGTTTCGAAAGTCCTGTGGGTCGAAAGTGTAGTATGCAATGGTCCATTGTCAGTGGATACTCTTTGCCCAGTATTTGTTTAAGCATGCCTAACAGTTCTCTCCAGTATCTTTGTATTTTTGGGCACGTCCACCAGATGTGTAGCATGACTCCCTTCACTGTACATCCCCTCCAGCATTGATTCGACGCTTCTGGTATCATTTTGGCTAGTCTGTCCGGGGTGTAGTACCAGCGATATAGTATCTTATATCCATTCTCTATGATGGCACTACTCACAGAGCTACTTAACAAGAAGCCCCATGCCTTCTCCCAGCTGTGTATATCATGTCTAGTATCTGTGTCTTGTTCCCATCTCTGTGTGTATTTCAATATGGGGGTTCTATGTGCTAATAATGCTGCATATATTTGTGTTATACATCCCTTGGTGCTACTCCCTCCCATTGCCCGTTCCAACTCTGTTTCCTCACCCTGCAACTCTGCCCTCGCTTTTCGAAGGATGTAGTTTCTAATTCTGGAGTAGTAAATTAAATGCTGTGGTTGAAGGTCATATTCCTCCTGCAGCTCATCATAGGAACGTACTACCCCCTCTTCCCATATTTGTCCTAGCTGTTTTAGCCCTCTCTGTTCCCATTGTTTATACACTGTATCTCCCTCTTCCCATGCAAAACCTGGTGCTCCCCTAATGTGCATCTTTCGGAAATATGTTCTATTTGGGCAAAACTGCTGACGTATCGTGTTCCAGGTTAGGAGTGGTAATTGAATTGCCATTGGCAAAAGTGCCGCCATTGCTCTAATTCGCTTTCTAAGTTGCCATAGCAGCATGGCTGGTTGATGCATACCCACCCACTGTTTTTCTATCTGAAGCCATGGTTTTGTTTCAGCGTTAACCCAAGTTACCAGTATCCTCAACTGTGCTGCTTGATAATATCGATAATCTGGTACTCCCATACCCCCTTTTTTTTTTTGATTGATAGAGCATTTCCGCTCGAACTCGCGGCGGTTTATGTTTCCATATATATGCAAATGTTTTACGCTTTAGTTGACGGAAAAATTTATTGGGGATCGGTAGTGGCAGTGCTATGAAGAGATATAATATCTTGGGTAAGATCATCATTTTTATCGCTTGTATTTTGCCTATCCATGATAGCTCCAATCCCTCCCATTGAGCTAGGTCTTTGAATAGCTCCCGCATTTTGGGGGGAAAGTTTGCTTCATATATATCCGATAAATTGGGTGTAAGATTGACTCCCAGATATCGCAATGAGTGAGTTGCCCATCGCAATGGGTATTGCTGTTTTATGGCCTTGGTGGTTTCTCCGGACAGGTTCAGGCCCATTAGTTCTGATTTAGTCATATTTATTTTAAACCCTGCTATTTTCCCAAATTGCTGCAGAATTTGTGTTATGCCCTCCATGGAGCCCTGGGGATTTGTCACAGTGAGCAAGATATCATCTGCGAATAACATGATTTTATGTGTCTTTTGTCCGATACGGACGCCTTGTATATTGGGGTGTAATCGAATATCCTGGGCTAGGGGTTCTAATGTTAGGGCAAAAAGCAGAGGTGACAGGGCGCATCCCTGTCGTGTCCCTCTTTCCAGTGTAAAGGTTTCAGAGCATTCCCCATTAATAATCAGAGCCGCTAGTGGTTGTTTATATAGTTGTCTTATCCATGCTATAAAGCTGCCTGTTATCCCCATTTTCTTTAGTACTTCAAACATGTAGGGCCAGTGAACTCTATCGAACGCTTTTTCGGCGTCAAGTGACAGAAGTACCACTGGTTGCTGCGTGCTATTGATCTCCTGTATGAGATGTATAGCTCTTCTTATGTTATCAAATGTCTGTCTACCCTCTATAAACCCCGTTTGGTCATCTCGTACTAGTTGCGGCATAAACATCTGTAAGCGCTTAGCCAGAATCTTCGTAAAGATTTTGTAGTCTGTGTTTAATAACGATATTGGGCGGTATGAACCGCAGTGTTTCGGGTCTTTCCCCGGCTTTAGCAGTATGATTATATGTGCCAGCCTCCACGAGTAGGGCAGTTCTTCCTGATGCTCAATCCCATTTAAAACTCGGGTCAGTAAGGGGGCTAATAGATTTCTAAAGCTCTTATAAAATTTATTCGTAAACCCGTCTGGCCCTGGCGCTTTTCCATTTGGTAGGTTACTAATGGCCCACTTTATCTCTTTTAGTTCTATCGGCGCCGAGAGCATGGCGTTTTGGTCTGGGGTGATTTGGGGGAGCTCTACCTTTTCCAGGTAGGTCTGTGTTGTTTGAGGGTCTGTGTGAATCTCGTCTCTATACAAGTATTTATAGAAATCCATAAAGGCCCGGCTAATTTCCTTAGTTGTGGTTGATCTTTGCCCTGTGTTTTCTTCTATTGTATGGATATAATTTTTGCTTTTATGCTGCTTCAGTTTATATGCTAATAATCGGGACGCTTTATTACCAAATTCAAAATGGCATTGTTGAGTTTTTTGCAGGGTTTCCGCCACTTCTGCTAGCTGGAGTTCCCTAAGTTCCATTTGTACCTGGTGGCATCTCTCCGCTGCGTTAGTTGGCAGATTTCCATTGACCATTGTTGTTTGCAGTGTTTCTAGCTCTACATGTAATTGTTGTGTTTTTGCTTGCTTCTGTCAGTTCCTATGGGCCTGCAGTGATATAATTTGGCCTCTTAGGACTGCTTTTAGGCCCTCCCATACTACCTTATCTCCTACTTCCCCCGTATCATTTTCGCTAATGTAGTGTTTTATATCTTCTTCTAATTGTTTTATAACATTTTGATCTGCTAACATACTATCATCCATGCGCCATGTCAGGGGGGGCAGTCTATTAGTTGCACATTTTAGTTGTAGGGTAAACGGGGCGTGATCCGACCACGTTCTATTCTGTATTTGAATTGTTTGCACCTGTTGCAGTACAGCTCGCCCTCCTAGCCATAAATCTATTCTGGAGTATGATGCATGTACTGCTGAGTAATATGTGTAGCTGCGAGATGTGGGGTTATAATGCTTCCATATATCTATCATCTGCCATTTGGATAAAAACGTATGTAGTTTAGCTCAATCTGTTCGTGCATAGCGTAACCCTTGTGTGGAATTATCCATTGATGGGTGGGGCGTTAGGTTAAAATCCCCTCCAATCAGTAATTCTCCCTCTATGTGTTTTGCTATAAGTTCCGATAGTTCCTCATAGAAGGAGCCCTGATGCTCATTTGGGGCATAGATGTTTAACAGGGTAAAGACCTCTGTCCCCAAGCTTATTATCAGTAATATATATCGGCCATCTCTATCTCTCACCACTCTCCGCACCTGCCACATATATCTATGTGTCAGTGCTATCAGTACCCCCTTTTTTTTGTTCTCTATGTGACTAGATGCAAAATATATATCCTTATATCGTCCATGTTTACATAGCTTTTCATGTTTTGGTAGCAAATGCGTTTCTTGCGCAAAAACTATATCTGCCCTGAGACGCATTGCCTCCTTAAAAAGGAGTTGGCATTTTGCCAGGGAGTTTAAGCCCTTCACGTTGATAGTGAGTAAGTCAATGGTGCCCATCATGTCCTTCTTTGTTAGTTTCTGCCATATCCTCTCCTTCCCTGGTACTCTCGCAACCCCTCTGCCTCAAAAGACCACATCTATCTTGGTGCAGCAGTATCAGTGAATATTTCCCCCCTCTATCCCCATGTATCCCTCTCCCATGACCGTTATCACCTGTCATATTTGGATCAGGTGTGTTGGGGTAAAATGTGACCGTCCCATGTCCCTCTGCTTACCGGTTAGCTATTTCGTGTACTGTTAGCCCAGTATGTGTTTAAACATAGTTGAACATTTTAAACTCTCCTCTGGTGCAACATTAACATATTAACCTTTATATTCCTGCTTTAACTTAACAGTGGCATTTCAGTTCACTTACTACCTCTCAGTCCTTAATAGTAGCTATTCTGTGTGCGCCATCGTGCAGCTTCCATTGCAATGCCTCCTGGCCGATTGATTCTGTGTTATCGATTTAAGTTCAAGTAGTCACCCGACCTCCACTTCTCAGTGTAGTATCCGATTGCTGACGCTGTAGCCGTCCTTTTCCTTTTGTCACTCTCTGCCATCTGGGTCTCTCTCTCTACGCATTGTCCCTGTTTCCCGCCTTGGCGCCATCGTGGAGTGCAGCTCTTTGTCTGGAAATATCAATGCCGCTTCTGCCACCTCTCTGATTTGGTGTAATTTCCCTTCTTTATAGAAGCGCAGGGCGAAGGGGTGACTCCATCTATATTGAATGTTCTGCATGCGTAAGTATTGAGTGATCGGGCGTAGTTCTGCCCGTCGTCGCAGCGTAGATGCCGCCAGATCTTGATAAAGTTGAATCTGGTGTGTATCCCATTTGAAATTCGGCTTTTCTCGTGCTGCCTGCATTATTTTCTCTTTCAGCTTATAGTCCACAAAGCAGGCTATCATATCTTTCGGCTGGTTGTTTCTGGGTGCTCCAAGCGCTCGGTGTGCCCTCTCGATTTGTATCTCCGAGGGGTCTTTATCTATTTGTATTTCCTTTAGGATGGCGCTTGCTATTTGCTGCACTGTATGTTCACAATCTGCATATAGGGGAGTCTCTGGAATACCTCGGATTCTGATGTTATGACGTCTACTGCGGTTTTCTATATCCTCCATTTTGTCCCATATTTGTTGGATGTTTTTCCCTTTCCTCCGCTTGTTGCTCCGTTACAGATTGCAACAGTTCGCTTTGATCATCTAAGCGCTCTTCCGTTTCTGCTACTCGAGTTCCTAATGCAGCGATATCACCTCTGAGATCCGCACCTAGCGTGATTAAATCCGAGCGGAGGGCTTTCAGTTCTCCTGTTATTTCTTTTAGCCAGTCTCGAATCTCTAGGATTGGTTCATTTTCGCCAGTTAGCGATTCCTCTTGTGTAAAGAGGATCTGGGATTCCTGCGGTATCTGTTCTTGTTGAACCGGCCGCTCCTCCGCTGGGCCTTCCGCCATGCTGTTTTTCTTTTTTTTGTACCGCGGCCTGCTGTGTCAACGCGCTGGATCCCGTATACGCTAAACCCGCCAGCGAGCGCTTTATTGTTCGAGCTGCCATGCGTTTTTCGATCACCTGATGTTCCGCTGTTATCCGCGATCGCTGATTTTATTGTAGCTTCGCGCTAACTGCTTGTATTTTCCACTTTTCTTCGTGGGACAGCCAGAGCTCTTTGCTCAAGCAGCCATCTTGGCTCAGTGAAGTCACTTCCCTCCGTCAGTCCATTTCTTAATAAGGTCAGCGATCTCTTCCTCCTTGTTCCCAAAAAGACAGTCTCCTCAGCAAGCGACATTCAACTTTTTTTGAACCATTGGTTCTAGGTCTGAAACACACCTAAGAGTCTGCCCATGCCAATACCTATGGTAGCAAGTCTGGATGCTACATCAAAAGCATCAAAAGTTGCCCAGGTTATGTGCTTTCTATACTTCTTCTGCTTACCTGAAGCAAGATGGCCGACAGGTAAGGAGCTCAGATAAGGAGCTCCTCGGGTCAAAAAGAAACAGACCTACCTGGACCATCCAACGCCGTCCAAAACCGGACTGAAGTGGACCAGAACTAACCACAGCCGACGGGGAACTGCGGGGTGGCATTGCTGAACCCGAATCCGGCGGAGGCGATCTGCCTGTTGAACCTCAAGGCCGCGCCGCATCCCCGACCAGACATGACCGCATGGGCTTAGCTGAACTGCCCAGGTCAGCCTGAACCAACCGGGCTGAACTAAAGCTTGACGCCGCTCAAAGGCCGAGTTCGCTGACCCCGGGAGCCGCGCTGCGAACCCGGATCCGAGGATCGGCTCTCCATCGCTCCCGCTGCGGTGTAGGGGCTCAGGGTGTGAGGCGGCCTCGCAGTGCCGGTCGCCGAGTCTGCCGGATCTGTCCGTGCTCGCCCATATTCACCGCGCTCCCCGGCAGGAATTGCCCGGGACCGTCTCAGGCCAGTGCAGCCGACCCAGGTGGATATAACAAGGGAGCGCTCGTCCACCTACGTCGCGGCGCGACCGGCCCTGTAGCCCGATCCCCACACTACCCGACCAGCCACGTGGTCGCGGCCTGCCCCCATCCGCATGTAGTGAGTGACAATCCTTTGGTCCCTGCGGCGCTGACTTCCACGAGCACTCAATCTGCTCTCTTGCTCTGAGGGCGGCGTGTGTGGCAGCCCAGCTGCTCCAGCTTGCTCCGATCCGCACGATCCAGCTTCTCCCTGCTTGCCTGCCCCGGTCCATCTACCCCAGCTTGCTCCAACCTGCCTGATCCTGCTTCTCCAGTCCCTGGCTGCTCCAGTCCAGCCTGCTCCAGCCTGCCAGATCCTGCCTCTCCCTGCCTGCTCCAGTCCACCAACTACAGCTTGATCCAGTTTACCTGATCCAACATCCTCCTGCTTGCCCCGGTCCAACTACCCCAGCTTGCTCCAGCTAGCCTGATCCTGCTTCTCCCTGGCTGCCCCAGTCCAGCTTGCTCCAGCCTGCCTGATCCAGTCCATCGGCTCCAGCTTATCCCATCGGCTCCAGCTTGTTCCAGTTCAACTGATCCAGCCTCTTCCTACTTATTCATCTTCTCCTGCCAGCCTGATCCTGCTTCTCCCTGGCTGCTCCAGTCCATCGGCTCCAGATTGTTCCATCGGTTCCAGCTTGTTCCAGTTCATCTGTTCCAGCTACTTCCTGCCTGTTCATCTACTCCAGCCTGCCCGATCCTGCTTCTCCCTGGCTGCTCCAGTCCATCGGCTCCAACTTGTCCCATCGGCTCCAGCTTGTTCCAGTTCAACTGATCCAGCTACTTCCTGCCTGTTCATCTACTCCAGCCTGCCTGATCCTGCTTCTCCCTGGCTGCTCCAGTCCATCGGCTCCAGCTTGTTCCAGTTCATCTGATCCAGCTACTTCTTGCCTGTTCATCTACTCCAGCCTGCCCGATCCTGCTTCTCCCTGGCTGCTCCAGTCCATCGGCTCCAGCTTGTTCCAGTCCGTCTATTCCAGCTTCCCCCGGCCTCTCCCAGTCCGTCTGCTCCAACTTGTTCCAGTCCCCTGACCCAGCTTCTCCCTGCTCCCTCCAATCCATCTGCTCCAGCCTGCTTGCTCCAGTCCATCAGCTCCAGCGTGTTCCAGCCTGCCTGTCCCAGCTGCTCTAGCATGTTCCAGTCCAGCTGCTCCAACGTGTTCCAGTCTGCCTGAACCTGCATCCCCTGCTAGCTCCAGTCCATATGCTCCAGCCTGCCTGTTCCAGTCCACATGCTCCAGCCTGCTTGTTCCAGTCCATCTGCTCCACCATGTTTCAACTCGCCTGATCCAGCCCCTAGCCAATCAACCTGTCTGCTAGCCAATCACCTGTTCCCGCCTGCCTGCTAGCCAATCAACCTGCCTGCTCAGCCATTGACTTACCTACCTGCCTGCCAGATTTTCAGCCATAGACTTACCTAATCGCCAACCCAAACCAGCCATTGACTTACCTACCTGCCTGCCAGATTTTCAGCCATAGACTTACCTAATCGCCAACCCAAAACCTTGCTTCAAGCCCTATCTATCTGCCTAATACTTCAGTCATTACAGACTCACCCACCAACACTTGTTAACTGCTCAACACCTCAGTCACTATATAGTCACCTGCTACACCTCAGTCACTACCTATGGCCCCTGTCCATGTTCTCTTCCTTGCCCTGTCCCTTCCTAATCTTCTTTCCCCCCCACTCCCACTGTCTACCATTAGAACTACCCGCTGCCCTCCCACCCTGCCCGCAACCACAATACCCTATTCACCTCCATCCCTCACCTCACCATCCCTCTTGTCCCCCTCCTCCTTCCTGGCTCTCAACCTTCAGCACTTCCTTCCTGCCATTAACCCATCCCCTTTCCTCCTAAGTACACCCCGTCTTCGTCGCCTTCGTCGCCCGACCTCCCCCACCCTCCTCCGCACTCTCTTGCTCCTCCTCCTGCTATCCGCAGGAGACATTAACCCTAATCCGGGTCCCCCCCACCTGTCCCCATCCTATCCTTGTGAACGGTCCTGGGATGTTTCCAATCTCGTCTCTATTCCCCTCCTTCCCCCCTCCTCCCTCCCCTTCTCATGCGCCTTGTGGAATGCCCACTCAGTCTGCAACAAACTGCCTCTCACCCACGATCTCTTTATCTCTCGCTCCCTTCAACTGCTCGCCCTAACCGAAACCTGGATCTCCCCGGAAGACTCTGCCTCAGTTGCAGCCCTCTGCCATGGAGGCTATCTCTTCTCCCACACGCCCCGCCCAATCGGCCGCGGCGGAGGCGTTGGGCTACTACTATCACCCTCCTGTAGTTTCCAACCCCTCCACCTACCGCAATCGCACTGCTTCCCATCCTTCGAAGTCCATTCCATCCGGCTATTTTACCCGCTACCACTCAGAGTGGCAGTCATTTACCGCCCCCCGGATAAATCCTTCCCTTCCTTCCTTACCGACTTTGATGCTTGGCTCTCTGTCTTTCTTGACCCCTCATCTCCGTCCCTCATTCTCGGAGACTTTAACGTACATGCTGATGACCTATCCGACCCCCATACTTCTAAGTTCCTCACCCTAACATCCTCCTTCAACCTCCAGCTGTGCTCCACCACCCCTACTCACCGTGACGGACATTGTCTTGACCTCGTCCTCTCCTCCTCCGGCTCACCCTCCAATTTCCACGTCTCAGCTCTTCCTCTCTCCGACCATCACCTGATCACATTCACCCTTCTTCACTCCCCCCCCCTCCACCCCGTCCAACTTTAACCACCACCTCCAGGAACCTCCAGGCTATTGACCCCTCCACCCTATCATCTACTATCTCTAATCTCCTCCCCTCCATCACGTCCCTCGTAACTGTCGACACAGCGGTCTCCGCTTACAATACCGCTCTCTCCTCTGCTTTGGACACCCTCGCGCCATCCATCTCCCGTCCCACAAAGCGCACCAATCCCCAGCCCTGGCTGACTCCTTGCATCCGTTACCTTCGCTCCTGCACCCGATCCGCTGAGCGCCTCTGGAGGAAATCTCGTACCCTTTCAGACTTCCTCCACTACAAATTCATGCTATCCTCCCTCCACTCCTCCCTATTCCGTGCAAAACAGGACTACTACACCCAATTGACCAATTCTCTCAGCTCCAACCCTCGTCGTCTCTTCACCACCCTTAACTCCCTCCTAAAAGTGCCCCCCGCTCCTACTCCCCCTTCTCTCTCTCCTCAATCACTGGCCGACTACTTCCGCGACAAAGTGCAAAAGATCAACCTTGAGTTCACGACCAAACCTCCACCTCCCCTTCACCCTTTAACCCTCTCCCTCAACCAACCTACCCAGGTCTCCTTCTCCTCCTTTCCGGAGATCACCGAGGCTGAAACTTCCCGCCTTCTTTCCTCCTCGAAATGCACCACCTGTTCCTCTGATCCCATCCCCACCAACCTACTCAACACTATCTCCCATACTGTCACCCCCGCCATCTGTCGCATCCTCAACCTCTCTCTCTCCACGGCGACTGTCCCTGACACCTTCAAACACGCTGTTGTCACACCTCTCCTAAAAAAACCTTCACTTGACCCTACCTGCCCCTCTAACTACCGCCCCATCTCTCTTTTACCCTTCCTTTCCAAATTACTTGAGCGCGCCGTTCACAGCCGCTGCCTTGATTTTCTCTCCTCTCATGACATCCTCGATCCACTTCAATCCGGTTTTCGCCCTCTGCACTCGACAGAAACAGCACTCTCTAAAGTTTGCAATGACCTGCTCCTGGCCAAATCCAGAGGTCATTACTCCATCCTCATCCTCCTCGATCTTTCCGCCGCGTTTGACACTGTCAACCATGATTTACTTCTTGCCACGTTATCCTCTTTTGGATTCCAAGGCCCTGTCCTCTCCTGGTTCTCATCTTATCTCTCCCACCGCACCTTCAGGGTACACTCCCATGGATCTTCCTCCACTCCCATCCCACTATGTGTTGGAGTTCCCCAGGGATCTGTCCTTGGACCCCTTCTCTTCTCAATCTACACCTCTTCCCTGGGCTCGCTGATCTCGTCTCATGGTTTCCAGTATCATCTTTATGCCGATGAGACACAGCTATACCTCTCCACACCTGACATCACCGCGGTGACCCAGGCCAAGGTATCGGCCTGTTTATCCGACATCGCGGCATGGATGTCCAACCGCCACCTGAAGCTGAACATGTCCAAGACCGAGCTCCTCGTCTTTCCTCCCAAACCCACTTCTCCTCTTCCTCCACTCTCTATCTCTGTTGATAACACCCTCATCCTCCCCGTCCCATCTGCCCGCAACCTCGGAGTCATCTTTGACTCCTCCCTCTCCTTCTCTGCGCATATCCAACAGACTGCCAAGACCTGTCGCTTCTTCCTCTTCAACATCAGCAAAATTCGCCCTTTCCTCTCTGAGCACACCACCAGAACTCTCGTCCACGCTCTCATTACCTCTCGCCTTGATTACTGCAACTTACTCCTCACCGGCCTCCCACTCAGCCATCTATTCCCCCTCAATCAGTTCAGTACGCTGCTGCACGTCTTATATTCCGCCAAAACCGATATACTCATATCACCCCTCTCCTCAAGTCACTTCATTGGCTTCCAATCAGATATCGCATACAATTCAAGCTCCTCCTCCTTACCTACAAGTGCACTCAGTCTGCGGCTCCTCACTACCTCTCCACCCTCATCTCCCCCTATGTTCCCGCCCGTAACCTCCGCTCACAGGACAAAGCCCTTCTCTCAGTACCCTTCTCCACCACTGCCAACTCCAGGCTCCGCTCATTCTGCCTTGCTTCACCCTATGCCTGGAACAATCTTCCTTTACCCATACGCCATGCCCCCTCCCTACCCATCTTCAAATCTCTGCTTAAAACTCACCTCTTCTATGCTGCCTTCGGCGCCTAACCGCTCTAGATAGACAGAATGCCCCTATCTATCCACTCTATCAGATTAACTGTTCACTCGTCCTCTAGATTGTTCACTTGCCTTTAGATTGTTCTCTTGTCTTTTAGATTGTAAGCTCTTTGAGCAGGGACCGTCCTTCTATGTCTAAATTGTACAGCGCTGCGTAACCCTAGTAGCGCTTTAGAAATGCTAGTTAGTAGTAGTAGTAGTAGTTATTTGTCAGCTGGCTGAGTTCTGTGGCCTTCTCCTGAGGCAGAATGTCCACAAACTCCAGGACACTGTGTACCAAATTTACAAGTAGCCAAAAGCAGAAAATATTATGATACCATCATCATTATCAGCTGCTCCCCACAACTGTGCAAACCTAAGTATCACTGGGTGGGAGACACATTGTTGCTAATCGAGCTGGGTCAATGTTGGGTAGCAAAGCTGGTATTCTTTCCCCCCCCCCAGCCTTTCAGCTACTGGAGCAAAGTATTTTGCAATGAGGATGAGAAAAAGGGAGAAAGTTTTAGAGGCATGCAATACCATGAACTAAAAAATCTCCCTTTTAAAAATTACTTTACCTTGGCTGTTCTGATATTGAGCAGGGCTATGGTCAGGTATTCAATTGATATTAACACTGTTCCTGTTCTTCACAAAATATAAAAATATTATTCCCCCATTATATACCACAGGAGGTAGAAATGGTGGGCTTAATGGAGGCACTGTGCTATGTAAGCCTAAAGTAGCAGCACAGGACAACATTACCCAAATTCTAAGAAAAACTAACTGTATTTGTTTTTATAAGAACCAAGAGTTAATTACTTTGTATCCTGCAAAAGCTATTTTTAATCTACCTATATTCAGATGGATATGTAATTGCACATTCTAGTAGAAAAGTAATAATTAAATGAAAGAAAATAGTTCCACAGGATAGCATTAACTGAAAAGACTACAACAACCATTTCATTTTTAGCTCCTTTCTTGGTAAATAAAGCACATTAAAAATAGTACATTCTCAAAATTTTATGACAAGCATACCTCAAATAAAACCCTTTATAATGAGTTTTACAAGACAACTCTGATAGAGAAGCAAAATTCTGAAAGCTGCTGATTCATCGCAATACTTCAATTCTGAAGCTGGCACAAACATCTCAGCTGTCTCAAGTATATCCTTTTAACTCAGATTTAACCAGAGTAAAGAACAGATTTTATAGTTAACACATAGCCCTGTGCTTCACTTCATGGCTCCAAAAAGAGTGGAACTGGCTGACAAATACTTGGTCCACATTATGCATTCTTGCCTACCAGTTTATCCTCCTAGTAATCTAAGAAGGTTATCTATATTCACTGTATTAAAATTAACTTTGCTAGGACAGAAAATATCACAATATTAAGGGGTTGCCTAAAACTAGCATATGTTTAAAGACCAGAAATTAAGGACTGACCTAAAATCTTGCTGCTTCACCTCTAAATCTTTAAGTGTTAAATTTTTAAGTAAACTTTCACCCGGTACCAAATTTTGGCCTTAAGTCAAAGCTGCAGTATTTCTGAATTAAACAGGCTCATTTATAAAATTTTCAGCAACATTTTTCACCATATCATGTGCATAATGGAATATACAAATAGGATTCCTGTGTAAAATAAGGGGTTCATTTAAATATCCATAAACATGAATACATGCAATTCAATCTACATTAAGTAAAACAAATTCCATTATTCTTAATGGAGCCTATTATCTATGCCAGTGGTTCCCAAATCTGATCCTGGAGGCACTCCAGTCAGCCAGCTTTTCAGGATATCCACAATGAATATTCATGAGAGAGATCTGCATGCACACAGGATGCAAATCTCTCATGAATATTCACTGTGGATATCCTGAAAACCTGACTGGCTGGGGTGCCTCCAGGACCAGATTTGGAAACCACTGATCTATGCCCTTAAATCAAAACTAATGCTCAATAACTGTTTAATTCATATCAGTTAATGAGGCCTTACGTTTAGCACAAGCATAAAGGTCAATGTACTTACATAAGACCTGCAGTTTTGTGGGAATTTCAATCTTTTCCCCATCCTTTATTAGTGTCAACTCTTAACATTTTTAAGAGAACAGCAGCTTTTCTAACATAGAATCTGGAGGAAATTAAATTACATCCAAAAGCTCAGGCAGTTTACAGTGCCTGCTGAGGTGGTTATTTAGCACTATTTTAGGAGTATACTTCACACAGTTGTGTGCAGAGAGGAAATTAGGCGCACAGGAAAATAGTTTTCTAACATGGTGGTTCTGTTCAGCAAAGCATTGTAGAAGCAAAACTATGCTTACCTTTACTTTACCATTCTCTATCAAATGTTGAGCCATTGATTTTATCAATACTTCAAAGAAAACCAGGAGTACTGCAAAGTAAACAACAGATTAGCTGTTTTCAAAGTTTTAGCTTGTCTTATAAGTAGTAAAACAGAACAGCATCGCTATACAGCTGAAACCAGCAGAAATGTGTTAGCACGTCTTATAAGTAGTAAAACAGAACAGCATCGCTATACAGCTGAAACCAGCAGAAATGTGTTAGCACAAGTATTTGCTCCCCAACAAAACTTGAAATAATCAAGGTCAGTTCCTGTGGGCAGTATACCTTTTTGCATTGCTTATTTCAGCTTTCCTTGTATGCTATAGTAGCGCTGGTCATTTATGACTGCACGTCAACTACAATGAATTGATAAACAGAGCTTTACAAGTTACCTAATTTGCTTAAAAACTCCTAAAACAAATTTAGTGTATTGCCCAACTTGACCATTTTATTACCAACAAGAAGAGCAATAACCACTAACTTTAATCTTTAAAAAATGCATTCATGCAAAATAAGCATAAAAAACATGAAAAGGAAAATTCTCTCTTTAATCCATATGCACTACTTAATAGTGTCTATTAGGAATCTTAAAGGTAAGGCTCAAGATATTCTTCCATGAGGTCAAATAACCAAACAGAAAGGAATTATCTAATTATGGCCATTCAATAAAATTCTCTTTAGTTATAATGTATTTTTACCATGTAGTAATTTTGTATTCAGAAGTTATTAACCTGTAAACTGAGATGATAATGAAGTCACAGAACAATCTCACATAAAAACAAACATCTCAATTTCAACAACGTGGCATCTATTAAGCCTGCATTTAAAGCAGCAGTGTCCGCTAGGCCATCAATTTTACTACTACTACTACTATTGATCATTTCTAGTTGAGTGATTATGAAGCTGTCTCTATTTCTAAAAATCCAGAAATCTCTCATATCAGTCTCTTTCCTCTGAAAGCAGTAACATTTTGTGCTCAGAACAGTACATCAATAGCTACTAAAGCAATGTGTCTAATTTTTGCAGTTTATGATCTTCAGCTGTACTTTGAAATAGGAGTGCTTACTCACTATCAAACAAGAATGATATGAAATGCACAGCGATTCTAGAAATGCAAAGAAAAGATCAGTTTAAAGAAAAAAGGCAGGGCAGCCCCAAACAATGCCACTGATCAAAGAGAACATTTTTCTTTTTTTGTAAATATTAAGCAAAAAAAAAAAACAGATTGTTTTAAGAAAAAGGGCACCTCTTGGGAGGCTCTGCAGCTTTTAAATCTTATTGCTAAAAGCATTCTGCTGTGCAAAAGATAATCTAATGTTCAGACCTTAAGAAGCTTGTTACTTGTAAGGAAGTCTGCAGAGGGTTTCAAAATCGTAGTCATGGCTTTGGTCAACTCCTCATGGATTGTCTTGTATTCTGAAGCAACATATGGCTCAGCTTTATAAACATACTAGGTAAAAAATTAGAAAAAAGGCAGTTAACACGCAGAAAACAATTTCTAGAAAAATGCTTTCCATAAACTGATGTCTAAAGATACTTTGCTTACCTTAACATATGACCTCAGGTAGCTCTCCAGCCCTTCTTCATGGCACTGGGAAACAACATGGATAATTACCCTAGAGAAAGATTGTATGTGATTATCACAAAAGAGAGGTTGCTTCATTTTATGAGGCATTTGGTAGTTTTCATTTAAGTAACATGTCACAGACCCACACATAACAAAACTCAATGACGAGAAACAAAATATCAAATAAATATAGCTCTTCAAAAATAAATGTCTGATAATCACTACAGGGGCAGTCAATCGTCACAATAACTTCACATATAATGATTTATATGGAGCCCTCAGTATAAACATCAGACTTAAGCACCACCCAGTGCTAAATACTACATACCATCAGTTCCACTTCCAAGACGCCAAGGGGACAAACCGGCTACAGTGTATATACCGTCATAAAATACTCACATCCTCAGCCTCTACACTGTATAGTGTGAATAGAAAGACTGCAAACAGTGTATCAGTGCTTAAATGTGCCCAAGTGAAAAAATAATTATAAATGTCCAGATAAAACTAAATCAATATTCTGAATAGACAATCTTATTCAATCCAGCAGTGGGAGACATCACAAACAGCGGTTCAATAAAGACTAATGTGCCCTGTTTTGCTTTTTCAGTCCATAAAATTATTTTAATCTGTTAATGCAAACCCCTTACCACAAGACAATCCAAATAATCTCAGGCTAACCAGCCACAAGCAGAACACGCCTTCTTGAACCTTTGGGGCACCACATGGGAAAGTTCACACAGCGCAATGATATCAGAAGGAAACATGCACAATTAGATCAAATCAGGAAACAGAAAACCACAAATGGTGACCTCACCTCCACAGTCAGTCAAAATATAGAGTTCCATTCAATCGTGTCATTTAAACCTCATTCTGTCATGGATCCTAATACTGCTGAACCTATGCTCACCAGGATACAAAACAATGTATATAAACAGAAACAAAAAGAAAAGAGGAGAAGTTACAATAATATACAATCCACTTTCACCGTTGAGCCTGTCACTAAAAATCTATCCTCCGCTATCTAAATCCTGGCATGCAAAATTACTGACACAACACTCACAGGTCAACTATGCATCATATTGTTCTACTGACTCCCAGGTAATTGGATTAATGCCCAACACCATTTCACGGACTTTGTATCAAACACCTGCACAAACCAACAAACTGTCCTAATTGGCAATATCAGTCTGCACAAAGACAAGCAGAACAACACTATCATCAAAACTCTGACCAACTTCCTAAACCAACGGAACTTCACAACAGCACAAGGCCCCTCATCCCACACAAAAGGCCACCTACTGGACTTGCTAGCCCACAGGCTACCAGCAAACATGTAAATAATGAGCATAGGTCATGAACCATGGACAGGGCCAAAGAGCAAAAACTGATAAGCATTTGAACCAGGAATTCATGATCTGATAAGACATGGTGTGCAAGCAAGCATGGGAAAGGAATAATTATGAAAAGACAAGAAAATGTGGTTTAGCAACTGAGGGGAAACTACTTTCTCTTATCTTTAATCTACTCCCCAGTACCATATTTCTACCCTCTCTAATCACTATCTCTCATTCATTTCCTTGCCACCCCCTCCTCCCCCTCTTGGCCTCTCCCACAGGGTTTCACCATTCCCATCGTCTTCCTCCCTCCACCCTTCTAACCAGCATCTGATCCCCTCCCCACCCCACCCTGGTAGCCTTATATTTTCCTGCCCCTTCTCTCTTCATTCCTGTCCTCTCCCCATGGCCCAGCATTTCCCCCTCTCATCACCTACTGTGTATCTCTCCCTCCCTCTCATCCACCCCCATGTCTATCTCCCCCCTCTCATTCTCACTGTCCACCATCTCTCTCTCTCTCTCATCCTCCCCTCTCATTCTCACTGTCCATCATCTCTCTCTCTCTCATCCTCTCCTTTGTGTTATGGGTCCAACATCTCTCTCCCCTTCCCATACAGCATCTCTACCTTCCTCCCCTCTACCATCATGTCCAACATCTCTCTCCCCTTCCCATACAGCATCTCTACCTTCCTCCCCTCTACCATCATGTCCAACATTTCTCTCTCCCTCTCCCTTGTGTTCTGGTCCAACATCTCTCGTCCCTTCCCACGCAGCATCTCTCCCTTCCTCCCCTGTACCATCATGTCTAACATTTCTCCCTTCCCTCCACCCCTATGTTCAACATTTCTCCCCCTCTCACCACCTATCTCCCTCCCCTGCACCTCATAATCAGCCGACTTCTCCCTTCCTCACCCCTTTGCTGCATCTCTCCCTTCTTCCCCGTGCAGCATCTCCCCCACCCACCATGCCTCATCTTTCCATCTTCCCTCCCCCCTGTGAAGCTGTTGTTCCCTCCCCCGTGCAACATCTTTTCCCCATCATCCCTTCCCCCGTGCACCAACTCTCACCCCATCTTCCCTCACCCTCCTTGCAAGCCCGCCCAGCAGCAGTGCTCCTGTAGCTTGCAGCGATTCTGGTCGCAGGCTCGGCTCGCAGCGATTCCCACACACTGCCTGCCGGCTGCCGCTCAACAATCTCCTTGCAGCTACTAAGCGCTAACCCGGAAGCCTCTCCTCTGCCACAACTTCCGGTTTCTGCCCAGTCAAGATGCGGCAGAGGAGAGTCTTCCAGGTTAGCACTTAGTAGCTCCAAGGAGATTGTTGAGCGGCAGGCAGCGTGTGGGAATCGCTGCGAGCTGAGCCTGCGACCGGAATCGCTGTGCAGGAACACTGCTGCTGGGCGGGCCTGACCCCAAATTGGGTGGGCCCAGGCCCGCCCGTGGCTATGCCCTTGGACAAGAGGGAAGATGGACAACCACATCTTCTGGATAACAGTGATGGCTGAACATAGAAATGTAGAACCAAATGACATCCATTTCATTAGGAACTGGGATGAAGCATGGGGAAAAAAAAAACACTGGACAAAACAGCAACACTTAAAAACAAAAACAAGAAATGAAAACACCCAAAACCAAACGATCAGCTACTGCATATGAAAAAACTATGTGGGCGACTAGAAAGAAAATGGGCCAAAAACAAAACAGAAATAAACAAAGACATATGGAGAAAAACTACAAGAACATACAAACACAATATAAAGAAAGCCAAAGCAGAATACTACAACAAATACACAAATCCAGAACAGACTAATATGAAAAAAATATTCAAACTCATGAACAATCTACTGAAAACACAGGACATACTGGCATCAACTAAACGACCACCTACTGCAGACGAGTTAGTGCAACACTTCGAACAAAAAATAGCACAAACAAGATCTAACCAATATCCATCACTGAGACTTCCTACAAAACTGCGAAACAAACACCCCCTATACTGTGGCAGACAGAATCT
The DNA here is from genome assembly GCF_901765095.1 of Microcaecilia unicolor. Classification (NCBI taxonomy): domain Eukaryota; kingdom Metazoa; phylum Chordata; class Amphibia; order Gymnophiona; family Siphonopidae; genus Microcaecilia; species Microcaecilia unicolor. The sequence goes on along the minus strand of NC_044034.1, from coordinate 239,765,471 downwards.
GGTCCGCATTCAAACCACCCAAAATGAGCACAGTAAGGGTAACTACTGAGAAAACACACACATGTGAAATGTCTGCTAGACAAATGCCCCAATCACATGATGAAAAACACACCCGACTGGTTCATCGAATGTATCAAACTCATCAGATACATGTTAGCAGAAGGACAATTCCCAAAAGATAAATGTGAAATCATTCTCATTACAATCCCCAAGAACACAACCAAGATCAGCTTTCTCACAAATTACAGACCAGTGACCTCAATACCACTACTGACCAAAACGATGGAGGGATTGGTAACACAACAACTAATGGAATACCTAACAAAATTCTCAATCCTACATAAATCCCTATCAGGTTTCAGACCACAACACAGCACTGAAATGGTCGTAACCACTCTGACAATGAAGTTCAAAAGTTTAATAAACCAAGGCCAGAATTTACTATTAATACAATTCGACATGTCAAGTGCGTTCAATCACACAACACTGATAACCCTGTTCAATTACAAGGGAGTCAGCAATACAGTGCCCACCAGGCTGCCAGTCAACGCAAGACTGATCTTCAAAGTGAGCATTATCATCTACAAAATATTATTTGGTTTGTCTCCAGAATACATGCTAGACTTGGTAGGATTATCCGCAAGAAATGCAAGACCAGAAATCAGAAGCTACCTACTTCTCTATCTACCCAACTGCAGAAACTTAACTTACAAATCTATTTACATGGCCGGATTTAACTACCTGGGCTCCAAATGGTAGTACTCAATACCAAAGATCACAAGAAGCATTACAAACTATCTTCAATTTAGAAAAGAACTGAAAACATACCCCTTAAAAAAAATTCTACAACATATAACTTAGCTATCAATGTCCATTCCAATTATTAATCATAAACCATCCTTATGTCCCAACCAAAATGTAAACTGAAACTGTAAGCCATCACTATAAGTCTCAACTGAACTGTAAAATGTAAACCAATACTGTAACTTAACCATAATATAATATGTAAGCCACTTTGAACCAAAACTTGTTTTTAGATAACAGTGGGATACAAGAATGCATAAATAAATACATTTTATTTTCTTTCGGGAGAGAACTCTGAGAAGCAAGAAGAGAACAATTTCCCTTTTTTAATGGCAAGGAAGGAAAATATGATAGAAACCAAAAACCTTTACCTGTGTGATAGCTCGGAACAAAATAGCCTGCGGGAACTCATGAGACAGTATGTCTCGTGTGTTCACAAAAACCTTCTAAAATTTTCTTACTTCTGTGAGAGCTATCTTTGTCAGCATCATTGAATATCACCTGTATGGATGATTAATCCTGCTTGTTGAGAGAGAACCAGAAACTACCTGGGTATATTTAGAATACACTCTAGCCTTTATGTTATGATTGTTATAATCCTGAGGTTGATTGGTACCTATTTCTAAGATGCAAGACAGTTTCCAAGTGATAGCAGTTAATACAATAATTGAAAAACATTAAGAAGCTATTCCTAAGGAAATACCATTTAAACCTGTTTAAACTTTTCCTACTATGAACCTAAGTGACAGTGTCAATCTAAAAACTGTTAACAGGTGTCCTTCAGGCAGCAAAAGTACTTTAAAATATACTTTAGTATATGCAAAGAACTTTCATGAATATTCATCATCCTTACCTATTTATTTTCAAAATGTATATACCACCTACACTTAAGCAGGTTCTTTCTAACATATTAAAATTACCAGACAAAACGAAATACTACATAAAAGCCATAGAACTTTCTTGACAACTAGAGTATTACACCTTGGTCTAAGTAATCAAGATGCTGCTCAGCTACTCTTCATTTGAATCCTGGGAATGCCTCAAAATGTTACACGTGAAGTATACTCTCTGTTTGAATATTTCTCAAAGGGAGGCAAAATATCAAAACTATTACACAACATAAATGCCTATTTCCTTCAGTAAGAAGTAATCAGACCAAAAAAATGTTATAATTTTTAACAACAAAACCTCAACAGCCTGGGAGGGAGCCATAAAACATCCCGAGCCCTAAAATGGCCTCTATCATAGGTTTTAGCTCTAGTCAGGAAAAGAGAAATGGAGGAAAACTCACAAAGGAGAAAAATGTACCACCCCAAAAAATCCAACTTGGCTTATTATAATTATTGAAATTGCTAGTTAGATCACTACTTACTGAACCAAAAATATGGACTTACAAAAACCAAAAAAATTATCAAAAGCAAGTCTCTCAAACAGCTGTGCACAGCAGACATTAAAGCAATCCACTTATCTTTATCAAGTTTAAAAGGACTAAATTCACCATCGGATATAATCCAAATTTCTTCAATGCTGAACACAGGATTACGACTCCTCGACGAAGAATCCTTTATGAGTGATTTTCTACCATTTCTTTTTCCAACTAGAGCTAAAACCTATGATAGAGTTTTATGGCTCCCCCCAGGCTGTTGAGGTTTTATCATTAAAAATTATAACATTTGCTGGTCTAATTTCTTCTCACAATTAGGCAAAATTTATATTGAGTAATATCTGAAGTATAACCAAGTAGATGACAGAAGAAAACCGATCCTATCCAGTTATTTCTGTCTACATTGCAAAGATTTTTTTTCACAGCTGCCAGTCATACAGCCTGACCACTTTTAAAGATACCGCTCCTTATACAAGTCAAATTATTTTCTTTATATGTATTCCACCCATTTGAGGATACAAGATCTCCCATGTAGTCTACACTCAGCACCTCCCTTCCCATATATACTACTACTACTACTATAAATCATTTCTATAGCGCTACCAGTCGTACGCAGCTCTTCACAATTGAACATGAAGAAAAGACAGTCCCTGCTCAAAAGAGCTATATACCTACCAATACAAATATAGCTGCCCACAAGATAAACTCGGGTGCTCAGAGTCTAAGATTTCTATTCACTACTGCATTTACAACCTGCCAGAAAGATTTGGCTGCTATCTTAATTCTATTATTACAGTCAGCCACCAGACAGACATGGCTGTGTGGTTGCTTGTGTCTGCTAGAGTTCTAACATTTAATTTAACACACTGTCATTCATTCTGGCAGCTCCAACACTCATTGAAACTTTTTGAGTACAACACAACAGATGCAGATGTATGCTTCCACTACCTCTTCACTTATTGCAATCAAGGATCCTTTGTGCTTACAGAAGGATTTCTTTTAATTAAGACAATTTTTAAAAAGGAACTATTATTCCAAAATAATGTTAAAAATAACTACTTTAATCTAAAAAAAAAAAAAAGCAAAGTAACTCTAGAATTACACCAAGAGAAAGCAATGTAGTCAAGAAACAGTCAATTTGACACACAAAAATTAGGTCAGAGGTATCTTGACTTTCAAAGGCTACATACAGATCTAGTTCTTAGGAAAAACATATGTAAAGTGATGAACTAAAACCACTGTATGCAAATAAATGTCAAAATATTCACTGTAAATATCATGAAAGGCTTAAGGGGCACAATCTGATACCACCGATCTATGACAGCATTTTAAGAAAGTCAATTGTAAAGTATTTACCTGGTTACATTCACTGCTACTTCTTCCTGAGTAGCTCTAGTGAGAACACAAAATAACTGATTCAAGATAGTAGGTAGGAAAGCTATCATTACATGGCCTTCCATAGCATGGAGGCTCTGAAAGCAAGGAAGAAATTATGTTAGTTCTCCAAAATTTCAGTTTTACAGAAATACATTTCAAAGAAGCACTTCAACATGCATGAGTAAAAATCAATCAAGTTCAAACTCCCTTATATTCCCACTGTAGACATACAAGATTATATTCCCTACAGGGAGAATAAAAAAATTGCCCTACAGTTTAAGGCTTTCCTTAGGTTCATCACTATTCATCTGCTAAACCTGTGACAAAAGCTACAGTGGTATCTCATCCGATACAAGAGGGTTTAATAATTCAATTATCAGCACATTCAATAATGCAATCTATCTATGTGCTTAGAAAAATGCTTCTTTCCCTTAACCTCCTTGATCTAGTATTTGCTTTTCTCATCATAACATTCTCAGAGTTTAAGCAAGACAGCAGTTTTTACATATGGATATCATCTTCAGTATAGTTCATGCTGGGAAAAAAAAGTGACTTTAAAGCTTCCTGGCATGCTGTACTGTGCATGAGGGGGGTATCACACATCATGGTGATTGCACAGCTGTGAACCCCCCCCTCCCCCACCACCAATTTTTTGTCCAAGGACCCAGCAGCTGCATTTCTTCACAGTGACTTGACTTGGTTTCTGTTTTCCTTGCATTTCACCTAGGTTAATTCATTGTAACTTGACATTTTCTGGCTTTTAAGGCTGCATTCTTGAATTGGTATCAGCACATCAAACTCCACTAGTTGGCTTATTTTTCCACAGGAGAAATTAAGACTTAACTGCTCTTTAATCATCTGTGTTTTATCTGGGGTGATTTTAGAATGGTTTAAGGCTTTTCTTTTAAATAGGAGAAAAGTACAGATTTTTTTTTTTTTGGCCATAGAGAAGGCTACTTGCTGGTGTTCCACTAGCAGATCACACATTCCTAGTAAATCTTCTGCACCTCTTGGGAATTTCTGGCATATTCTAGCCTGGTTTAAGTCTTTCCTCACAGGTCATTCCTTTCAGATTACATATGAGGGTACTCTCATTACTCTACTCTTTCTGTGGGGCACCCCAGGGCTCTATACTTGCCCCTGCTCTGTTTAGCATCTTTATTGCAACACTAACTACTCTTATTCAGTCTTTGAACTGTAGGCCATACAGTTACAGGGACAGCATTCAAAATATCTACCCTCCTGTCTTCCTCTATTGATGTGACTGATCTTAATTCTTGTCTGTCAGGTTTCCACCTGGCTGAAAGACAACTTATTTCTCAATGGCTCAAAATGCAAAGCCATAAACTTTCCTAACCTCTATTTACCTGCGCGCGCCCTCCCCATCCACCATTCAGGGGAAAAAAAAAACTTTTCCTTTTAGTGACACTATCACAAACTGACCTTCAAATGACATACTGACAAAATCTTACAGTCCTACTTTTTTTGCATTACAGCACATTTGTTCACTTAAACCATACTTCCCATTGACTTGTGTACAAATGCTGATACTTTTGTTTAGTCATTACTTGTATTACTGTAATTCATTGTTCTGAAGTTTGCCACTTTCAGCCCTTAAATACCTATATAATTTGTCCAATTAATGGTTGTTAAACTGCTCCACAGTGCACAATGCTTCCAACATGTCTCCCCCTGCTAATCTCTGAACACTGGCTACCTATATCTGCTCACATTCAATTCAAACTCTTGACCTAGTTGGTGCACAAAGGTCATCTTCCTTCTGCTCCAGACACTATCTCCAACCTCCTGGTTCCATACAGTCCCTCAAATACATTGAGATCAAGCCAAAATGCTCTCTAGCAGCTTCCCGTGCCATCTCGCCTCCGATTAGACTTCCCCCCTGAGACGATGCTTAATTATGCAGGACTAAAACTGTGGAACACAATACCACTGGAAATAAGGATAGAATGCATTTAAAACTCTGACTTAGGGCCTCTCCCCCCAACACTCTACATATTTATTTCTTCATTCTCATTATCCCCACCCCTTTCCTCCTCTCTTTCATATATAGGCACTGTTTTGTGAAACTAAACCACATTGCTGTAATTTTTAAACACAATTAGCGGTATACTTATTTTATTTATTCATTCTTGTATCCCACTATCATCCAAAAACAAGTTTGGGTTCAAACTGGCTTACAAGTTTGCAGTTAGGCAAACTTACAGTGATGTAATACAGTAACAAGTGGTGTGGAGACATCGGTATCGTGTATAGTTAGCCATAGAATTTCTTGAAAAGGTAATGTTTCTTATGACCTTGGGTATTGAATTCCACCATTTGGATCCCACATAACTAAATCTAGCCATGTAGATAGAATTGTAGGTTATGTTTCTGCAGTTGGGTAGATGAAATAATAGATAGCCTCTGGTTTCTGGGCTTGCAATTCTTGGAGATAATTCAATCAGGTCTAGCATGTAATCAGGAGACATGCCAAACAGTATTTTGAAAATCAGGGTGATAGCTTTGAAAAATAATCTTGCGTTGCTTGGGAGCCAGTGTAGCATTTCAAGCAATGGGGTTGGCTCTTTCATATTTCAATTTTTTTTAATAATAGTCATGCTGCCATGTTTTGAATGGTTTGTAGTGATTTTAGTGTGCTTTCTTTGCACCCCATGTATGATTTGCAGTAGTCTAGCTGTGACAGTATCAACGATTGCAATATTATACAAAATGATTGTCTGGGAAAATAGTCTAAGTCTTCTCTGTTTCCATAGTCCTTTGAAGCGAGTGCCGATACTTGATTTTCAAGAGACAGATGTCTGTATCAAGACAGCTATCAAGTTTGTATGTATAAATTCATCCATCATCTGCTATTCTCTTTAATTTGTATCTGGCTCCTCTGTGCTCATCACTGAAGAGTTCATAGTAGTTTAAGACACCTAGTTATCTTAACCCACAGCATATAGTTTTATTATACATGGAATTCCCATTGCAATATTCTTTGAAGCACACACTAATCTTTCCTCCTCCATTCAATGCTCTTATTCTGCAATCTTCACTCTGAGATGTCAGGATCAGAGAAACTAAACAAGTATGAAGGCATCAGGAAATGTAATTTTTTTTTACATTTGCCTTTAATTCAGTTGTGATCATTTGACAAGTACAATTTACACTTAATTGCACTTGGAAACCACCACAGAACAGAAATTCAGTTCTTAAATACATATACTTTTAAAAGCCATTTTAAGTTTACCTAAACTTACTGCAAATTATAGGTTTAAGTAAATACATTTTTATATTTGTATTTAATCCTGATTTAATCAATTAACAGTTACACAGTATTACCTTAAGATATTTCACAAGGTCATTTCCTAAAACCTGTACTCCAGACTCAGCTTTTTGACAATACTGAAAAAAATTATTCAAGTGCTGGTCCTAAAAGACAAAAAAGGAAAATTAAAATAAGGCACAAGTAAAGCATCAGTGATCAATGACCACAACCTACAATGAGCTAGGTCTCCAATCAACCCTCGAAGCAGCAGGATGCAATGGTAGCAACACAATACACCCTGTATGTACAGCAATACATAACTGCACAGCATTAGCATGTGATTAACTATATTAATGTTCTATATCCAGATGTCCATTATCTGGAAAAGGGCTCATTTTCAAAGCATTAGGCACACAAAGTACCTAGGTTATTATGGTACTTTGTATGTCTAAGTGCTTTGGAAATGAGCCCCTTAATCTCTGGAAAAAAGACCCAGCAGTTCAGACTGCAACAGTTTAAACTCACTAGTTTCTTTAATGACAAATACCTCTATGCAACAAACAATAAACATAAAATGTTTGAAATCAACAGGGGGCAGAGCAAGATGACACCGGCTGTTTGAGTAAGGTGTTGTGGAGATTCTTTACCTTTCAGTGTTCTTTTATTGCAGCCTTGAGTCCTACACTGATATGCGCAAAAGGAAAGGACACTCCAGTACTGCATCGGGAGCTGCTCTTTCTGTCCCAGTGCATGGACCCATGAATAACCGTGTTCTCCACTGCCAGAATCTGACAGAAGCCTCGGAACAGTGGCCACCGAGAGGAACACTGCAGGTTGGAGGGGACAGCAGCACCCCAGGCCCTTGAAACAACTTTAAGCCCCTAGGAACACAGGAAAAAATTCTCCTCATGCTGTGGAGTTTCTCAAGCAGGAGAATGGAGGGCACAGAGATTTTGCTTTGAATGACGTCCAACAGTTCTTGAAAATGGGCAATTTTCTTCTCCAATTTCAAATTTAATTGAATGAAGATCTCCAATAGAAGTGAGCCAATGTGTAAAATTTTGATCTAGTACCAGCTCAGTTTCAAGCCTCATCTCTGGAAAGCACCCAGTAGTTATGCTTGAACTACTTTAGGTGTCTACTGATTCACTTGAGAAGATATTAAATCAGAATTTTAAAGTGCAGTCAAATTGTCAATCTATTGCTTTAGTTACTGAACACTCAGCTAAATTTGTTATGGATTCAAAATTAGAAATTCTAAATTAAGGTCTTAAGGTGTAGTCAACTGAATCTGTTTCGATTAAGGACACTGTGATACATGTCCTTAATCAGGAAATTCTGACAAAAATTTTGAAAATTCTGCAAAAGACTCTCTTGGTGAATGGTCAGGAGGTCTTTTTTCTCAACATATACCATGCTGGATGATTCATAGCACCCAACCGTCTGGGGTTATGAGTGGCCACCTTTGCTGAAAGAGGATTAATCTGCCTTTACTGGTAGGTTGCTTGGTACGGGCAACTGGACAGTGGCAATGCTCTGTAGGAAGGAGTCAAAAACTGGGTTGTTTAGATTGAGAAGGTGTCTATGATTTCGATCCCCACAGATGTCTCAGGCATGAGTGCTGGGGCATAGTGGAAGATGAATAAAAGTATGATGCTTAGATGTATAGTAATTACAGCATCAAAAACCTCTTGCAAGTCTTCTAGAAGAGGAGGCGGCAGAAAGTTGTGACCTGGACAAAGTTTTAACAGTATCTGTATGCTTATTTGATCGGCTACCTCCTTGACTTTGTCCCTCCAACAAGGGACATCTGCCTGATGGCAGCTTCAAGGTTGGAAACTCTGAACCAGGAATGAATAAAATCTCTATAAACCTGGAAGATGTGATGGATCAATTTGTTGTTGTTGCACAACAAGCAGAGTCTGAATATATGAGTTTTCCAGTTCAATTTTTGCCTTCATGTCCATCACTAACTTATAATTTCATGTTCTGTATTTGCTCAGGGCCTGTTTGCTTGTGTGATGGAGGTGTGGTATTCTTTTAGTCAGTAGGTCCTCTGTAGGGATCTGTAGCAGTCTCATTTGGTCTGTTGCCTCAACAGCAGCATGGGTGTTTTTGGACCTGGTGACAGGAACCAAAACAGGTAACGGAAAACAGCCACAGTCCAAGAAATGGGAAAATGAGGGAAGACTAAAAAAATCATAGAAGGTTTAACAAATGAAATTTATTACATAAAACCAAAAAATACAAGACTCGACAAGAACCGTGTTTCAGCATACAAGATGCCTGCCTCAGGAGTCTGGCATGTGTGGAAAGTGCTAATGCCACTCGGCAGGAATGGTGAGATGGTCTTTAAAAAGACCGTGCATATATATCTAATGCACTGGGTGGCTGCAAGGGGGGCAGGGGAGACAGCAGAATCGCACACACTCTCTACCTCACACACACAGTCTCACAGAGACACTCTCTCTCACACACACACACACACACTCGCACAGTGCTGCAAACCACGCAGAGGGGGGAGAGAGGCAGGGAGTCCTGAAACCACTGGGGGGGGGGGGGTCCTCAGACCTCAGAGGGGGGAGGGGGTTCTGAGACCACAGAGGGAGGGGGAGGTATCTGTCACACACACACTCTCACAGTCAGTGTCTTTCTCTCTCTCACACAGTCTCTCACACTGTGTCTCACACTGAATCACATTCACTATGTGTCACACAGTCGGTCTCACACACTCGCTCAAATACACTCTCTTGGACTCACAGAGAGTCTATGCATTGCACACATACTCTCGCACACTCTCTCTCACACACAGTGTATCTGTGTGCAACACACTCTCACACTGTGTCTCACATACACACTCGCACATTCACTCTCTCTCTCACACACTTGCACATTCACTCTCTCTCACACAGTCACTCTCAAGCAAACACACTCCCAGGAAAACCTTGCTAGCGCCCGTTTCTTTTGTCTCTGAAACGGGCCTTATTTACTAGTATAGTAATATACTGTAATTTTTAGATGTATGAAATAGGGTCTTTTCTGGGAAATACAGGGTGTGGGAATTAAAGTTTGGATAAAAAATTCCTCTTACAGTCTTCTGAATACAACTTGTAGGGTCATGCAATCATTGCAGTGTAAAGTTACAGTTCATAGTTTAGAGTGAGAAGATTCAATTCCAAAAAATAAGGGTTAGTGAAGGTTGGCTGTTGATTTTAAAATGTACAGGTAAAGTTACAAGAAGGTGATATCCTCCTAGAAGGCTTACTGTTTTGTTTAAATTTGAAGTAAAAATTATTGTGAATTCAATAAAATCACAGGAACTTAAGTTGAAAAGTGTACACTTAACATAAAATGGTTCATTTCCCCTTCCTCGTTTTACAAGCACTTGTAGGTTTGTTTGGGGACTGGCTATAAGTACACAGTAAAATTTATCTGTCTTTTGGGCCTACACGTACAGAAGGATGGAGCCCCTTCCCAAAAGGCACCATAACTTGAATAAAAAAACATCTTAAAAAGGTAATGCACTGAGCACAACATTCTTTCTAGAAACACATTACAAAAGTTCATTTAGAACGACGTGCAACTTTTTAAAATCAAAATACTTACCTGTGAGTATACAGTAGAAACTAGATGAGTTGCAATTTTCAGTAACTGCTTGGCTCCATCTACCCATTTAATTTCAGGACCAGAATGCTACATTTCGAGTGATGAAGTGGGAGAAAAGAAAATTACGTTAAGTATGATATTCAATACTACGTGAACAAACCGAAGAAGAAAAGTTCTCCGCAGAGTACCCCAACAATCAAACAGTGCGGAGTTGGCAACAATGGAAGCATGATCACATATCTAAATAAAATGCCTTTATTAACTGACCTGATATGGCCAAGTTTTGGCACAATGCCTGCAGTAGGAGTCACTGTCTTACTGATAGCAAATTCCAAAACAGCATTTGTAGTGTAAGTTTCTCAGAAATTTAGATGCTACAGAGCTCCAGTGAACATTACTCTCTAAACATGAAGCGAAAGAAGTAGAGTGTTACCAGCCGAAACCAAAGATACTTCTGGTGAGCTGGAAGTACAGAAGTGTGTATATGCATCCTTTAAGTCCAGGGAGAAAAGCCAATCGTGTTTCTGAAACATGGGAAGAAGGGTGCCCAGGGAAACCATACTGAAATTTTTCTTTCATCAGAAATTTGTTCAGGGCCCTTAGGTCTAGGATGGGACGCATCATCCCCCCTCCTCCCAGTCTTCTTTTGGACGAGGAAGTACCTGGAATAGAATCCCCGCCCTTCTTCCTCTGATGGAACTGGTTCTACCGCATGGACCTTCAGAAGAGCAGAGAGCTTCCTCTGCAAGTACCTTCTCATGCTGAGAGCTGAAGTAATGAGCACTCTGTGGACAATTTGGAAGTTTTTTAAGCCATTTTAGGGCGTATCTGAAACAGGCTATTTGAAGAACTCACCAGCTGGAGGTTAGAAGGGCCCACCTTTCGTAGAAAAGTTCAGCCTCCCTCCGACCGGAAGGTCATCCAGTATGGACACTGACAGCAGCTATACGCTGCTGGAGCCAGTCATAAGCTCGTTTTTGCTGAGGAACAGCAGGGGCCTTAGGAACATGCTGTTGATTAGAATGAGCATGCTGGAGTTGAGCCTGAGCAGGCTGGTGGGAGGGGGCAGCATACCTACACCTCTGTGGGTAGTAGGCACCCCTCCCTGACTTACAAAAATACCTCCTTGATGAAGAGGCAGGTGCAGAAGGCATATGGCAGGAGAGAGAAGAGCTCGTATCATTATGTCTCTTGATTTGGTCAGTGACCTCCTCAACCTTCTCTCCAAAAAGGTTATCCCCCCCCCCCCCGGTATGGGGCATCCGCCAACCTCTGCGGAACTGAATGTTCCAAGTCAGAAACATGCAGCCATGAGTCTGCGCATTGCTGTACCCTGAGCAGAGATCCTGGATACGTCAAAAGTGTCTTAGGCGCCCCTGGCCAAGAACTTATGACATGCCTTCTGCTGCTTGGCCAATTGGTGTACCAACTCAGCCTGCTCGGGAGGGAGAAACTCCGCCAAGTCCAGCAACTTATGCACCGAGTTCCACAAGTACACCAGTATTGAAGTACGGAACATCTTCCTCCCAAAAGAGTCCAAGGTTCTAGCTTCTCTGCATGGGGGCACCGAGGCATAGTCTCTAGTACTCTTGGCCTTTTTGCGAGCAGATTCCACCAGCATGGAATTGAGAGGCAACTGGGGCCTACTAAAACCAGGTGTACTGTGGATCCAGTACTGGGTGTCAATCTTCTACAGCATGACAGGAACCGACAGAGGGAACTCCCCATTCCGATCAAGGACTTCGAGTACCTTGTGGACAGGGACAGTCACAGCCTCCCTAAGAGGAGAAATATAGTCCAGGACCTCAAGCATCCTAGCCCTGGGTTCGTCCTCCACTTCTAAAGGAAATGGAATGGCAGCAGTCATTTCCTTTACTAAAGACAGAAAAGAAAGGCTCTCTGGAGGAAACTTTCTCCTTTCAAGTGGAGGGGAGGGTTCAGAGGGGATGCCATAGGACTCATCCAAGAAGTACCTTGGATCCTCCTCCGACTCCCATGAGTATTCCCCTCATTGGTGCTGGACAAAATCTCTGCATTTGAGTGTCAAACTGAATCTGCCTTGATGTAGAGAAACCATGTCCCCGAGAGGGGCATCGAGGAGTCAGCTCCTGCCTTGACTCCAGCAAAGCTTTCTCCAGCACGTCGAGGGGGTACTGATTTGGGTGGCAGTTGACACTGGTACCATATGTGACACTAGAGACAGAGGCCACCCACAGGCTGAGGACCAAGTGGGTCCACAATGGAAGGTGCAGCAGGCGCGAGCACCCCTCGGTACTGACGCACACCATTGCATGAGGCCATCCATCATTTCAGGTAACAAGGCCTGGATATGCTCATCAAGGGCTGACATCAGGAAAAGCTGAGGTGCCAGCTCAGAGACAGGTAGCAGAACCGCTGGGGTTGAGATGGAAGCCGGGTCTTGGCTGCTCTGAAATCAGCACATCGGCACTACTTGAATGGAGGAGGAATAATCCTCTCAACGCCATCACTTCTCAGGTGCTGACTCTCTCTACGCTCCTGGCACCATGCATCGAGGAGGACTGGTGCCAATGCTTCTTAGCCTTTGCCCAAAGCTTGGCACAGAGACTACTTGGTACCGACGAAGACGACAGCGAATCCTCACGTCGCCTTGGGGGTCAGGTCAAACAATGGCCAATCCTGGGGGCCCTGTCCAGCAGCTGCCATCGAGACAGATGGAGACCAACTCAAAGCGCTACTACTCCCAGCATCCATATGTCTTGAAGCAGCCATACCTGGGACCGATGCTATCATTACAGTTAATGCCAACCTCAATGTCAATGCAAGCGCCGAGGACCTGGACCTTGCTCCAAAAATCTTTTCCCACTGAGCCTCTCTGGACAACTGAGTTCTCTTGTGCATATGCAGACAGAACACACAGTTAGCAGGGCTATGGTCGGGCCCTAAGCACCGAAGACACCAAGAATAGGTGTCTGCACCAGAGATGGTCCGATTTCACCAGGTACAGCACTAAAGCCACTGGCAAGGCACCGAGAAAAGACTGAAGAAATCCAGCCAGAGTCAAGGCCTAAGCATGGCCTACTTACCGGAAAATAAAGGAAACTTTAAGAAAAAATTAAAAAGGCAAAATAACTAAAAACTTAAAGGAAGAGAGGAAAAGGGGACTCAAATACAGGCAGAAGAAAACAAATCTTCCAGAAAATAGCCAAAAGGAACCAAAAAAAGCTCTTTGACCGGGCATGTGATACAAAAGAAACAAAACAAAAACAAACAAAAAAAACCCCACAGCCTATCTTCACCGTAGTAAAAAAAGAACTGTGGGAACTGTGAAGGCATTCGTGAATGCGCAGTGGGCCGTGTCTTGTGCGCCACAAAGCTCTGTTTTGAGCTTGTTAGAAGCTTCAGATTGGACAACGCAGAGCTGCAGTACCCACTTGTGACAATAGATAGGCCTACTTGACCTCGGAGAAAAAGGCCTCCCTTTATTTCCCATCATTCTATTTATAAACTTAAAAAAAAAAAAAAAAAAAAAAAATCAAAGAATAGATCTGCATTCCAGAAAAAAAAAACTCTTCATTTGCCAATTTCAACCCTCTTCAAGTATTTAAAGCTTACAACATGGCAGATAAAACTTTTTACTAAACTTCTTTGAAGTGATAATCTTAGCACGGTGCCATGCACCCTTCTCTTTGTTTATGGTAGACTTTCCTGCTACTTGTGATTAAATCTCTATAAGAAATTCAAAGTATCAAACATAAATAAGAATACAGGAGTTTTCTTTTTTTTTTTGGTAATAAAAAACACAGTAATTTGATGTCATTATGAGACTAGAAAGATACAGCTATCCCAACATGGAAGGTACTTCTGCTGTATAACAAGAGTGGGATAAATAGTTCTTTTATAAGAGAAGCCACAATCAAGTCAACAAGTTATTTTAGTCTAATATGGACAGATTAAATTGGTAAGGCAAAACTCTGTAGCTTAAGTCAGCTTCTATTATCTACAAATAAGAGCATCTCAGTAATAATAAATCCAACTGACACTTTGCAAATATGAAAAACTAATTTCAGTAGTTTAGGATCTGACAATGAAAATATTTTGATAAAAATTAAACAAAGTTAACACTGTAAAGAGAAACCAGTGTGGTAAAAAGTACATGTATGTTGAGCTTCACATTTTGTAATCTTGCAAATCATTTAGTTTATGTACCTTGCCCATCCCAAATTCTTGGTAATTGAGGTAGCCTGGTGGAAGATTAAAGGACACTGAAATGTGCTGTTCATTTGTCACTACCCTGCCATCTTTCAGAAGTGGAAGCCAGGCATAGCCAACTAAAAGAAAGAGGTATGCATGAAATTTCACAAAATGATTTCAAATAAAAATTACTTGCTGTTTTTAAGACTTGGATCACTAATTCCTAGATTTGAGTAAAGAAATACCTTTATAAGGAACTGCAAGACTGAACTCTGACAACAGACTTCTACTGCAGCAAATAAGATTAAGGAAAAGAAAATGCTCATTTTCTCGAAAGAAAGCATAATATATAAAATGACTTTCATTACCAAAGACTTTGTTCATAGGTCGTTAATGTTGTCCACTAATGTCTGGTTAAATTAATACCAGAAAAAAAAGTTTCTCTGCAAGTCACTAGCAATCTGATGTTTTTGCTTTATCACCTGAATATAAATCAGGGTTGTGCAACGTTGGTCAAGGGCCGCAATCCAACTGGGTTTTCAGAATTTCCCCAATGAATATGCATGAGATCTATTTGCATGTACTGCCTCTACTGTATGCAAATAGATCTCATACATAGTCTTTGGGGAAATTCCGAAAACCAACCCAGCGAGGGTCAGGAATGGACACCCCTGATCTAAATGATCTACTGTAAAGAAAACTGGATACTAAACTAGAGAGCAACAAGATACATATGTGAAATGCCCCAAAAGTTACCTGCTTTACAAATGATATATATGTACCTATGTGCCTTTATTTAAAAAGAGAAAAAAAATTGATACAGTAACCTCTAGCAGAACACAAATTCCCCCTGTACAAATTTATATCTTCTACAAAAGTGCAAAATACACGTCACAACCCTGTCCCAACATTGCCCAATATACAAGCTTGGGAATGCCTACACAGAGATCAAGACTACATGGAACATAAACAGAGGATCTCTGAGGGAGAAGAAGGGACTACAGAACTTATTAGTTTGTATGGCGGAGCAGGCTAGATAAACAACGATGGCAGATAAAGGCCATGCAGTCTATGTTTTTACGCCTGCTTCTCATGAGTACACCCAAGAGCAATTTTATAAGCCATTTTTACTCTGTGAATGGAAGGAAGTCCACTAGTAGTAGTAACATAAGACTACCAATAAGGGCCATTTTGGTGCATCCTGGTGCAGTCCTGGGTAGGAGCGGAGGGGTGGGGTGGGGGTCACTCCCACTCCGGGCCCCTGGAACTACCAATAGGAACCCCTGGGTAAGTCCCTGGGGTCATAAGGAGTGGGGGGGGGGGGGGAGGTGCTTAAAACAAAATGGGAGGATTGGAACTACAGAGATCAGGGTATTGGTATAACATCTTTGGGGAGGGTGGGGGGCCTGGCCACATTACACTAATCTGCCAATATACGTAACATGGTGCCTGTGTGCTCTCTGCCCTGTGCCCCCTGAATTTACTGTACAGGCTTTACACTTATCACTTTATTTTTGTTGTTAATATGCAGTAAGTGCAAAGCCTACCACACTTTAGCAACAAGCCCCCTAAATGTTCAGGAATTAAGTTCCATGCACCGAGATGGTGGTGCTCAAACAGAAGATTCTTAAACAGCTTACCTCTGATAAGAGGGAAGAGAACTAATTCCACTTTTGCACAGAGATTTGCCTGACATAAGGTATTCAAAAGATTATATTTTGTTATTTACACTGGTTCTTACAAGAATTTCATTTAACACTATAAATTTATACGAGAATAAGACTGACTCTACCGTATCTGAGACTAAGCATTCACAGTGACATTTAATGTGAAAAAATGATCAGGACCAACCTTGTGTTTCTATGACATCTTTCTTCTTTGTAGTCCCTTTGCTTGAACTATCACAACTAACATGGTAGAATGTGAACAACAAATGATGTTTTTCATGGAGCTGAGTGGGCAGCTCTACTTTAATCTTTAAAAAAACAAAACAAAGATTTCACCCTCTGCTCCACAGAAAACAAATCCTTAGTCTATATAAGGATATACCACATTAATGTGCCAGCATGCTTCTCAGAAGGGAGAAATAGCTCAGTTGTCAACTGAATCCAGCTTTAATATTTCTATAGTTCTGTGGTTCATGGATTTAACACCAAATGGGGGTCACCCTGCCTTTCATCCCTCAGCAGCAGATATAAAATACCAGTTTTTTAATGGTTGATTTCCAATGGTTATTTGCTGTGAATTCTTGAGGTTTGAAACTACTCTCTGACTCTTGACTGTTGGGTTTGCAATACTGTCTTATCTCCTTGAGTGCAGGATTGGATGAACAGCGTATATTCGCATTCATTATACAATAAGACTTCTGAGGCAGGTGCTTCTGCAACAACACACAGCTGTTAAGTCTTTTGGTATATTAAATAAATTTTATGTACTAACGTCAAAGGCTCTTCCAAAGAACACAAGGGAGCACAACTTACCCTACTCTGTTTAGTGTGTACTACGGTCGTAGGGACAGAGTTCCTCCACACTTTGTGGCAGATCTCTCCTGTCTGTCTTTGGCTAGATGTGCTATTGAAAAAGGCACATTATGGTTGAACCTCAAATTATCAGGGGTTTTATTTGACACATTGTCAACTAGTAACATCTTAAGATCTAGGTGAACTTAGGTATTTTTAAAGAGCGTGCCATTAAAACTGACTACAGAACCAAAGCAGCTGTCAGTCAAAGCTCCGTGGGAGGTGATCTATTCCCTTTGTCATGCCCCAGGACCAGAGTACTGAGAGAAGGTGCATACAATAAGCTGACAGCAATCAATAATAGCCAAAGTCTGCAGTGCTCTTTGGTAGGAAAAACAAATCTAGAAAAGCTTAACTTTCTCCTCAATTTCAGGCTTGAATTATAGGCCAAACTAACAAAATATCTAAATAGTTCCAAACCAGAGGTCAAGAAAGCCAGACACATGAGCATGAACATACGGGACTTTGTGAATAACAATTTTTATTATGCTTGAGTTGAAAACAAATATGCACACTTAATACCAAATTAGGCAAGTATTACAACCTAACCATTTAGGGAAAAAGGATATAAGATAAATTACAGTACATGGTGCCTATGCATTAATATCCGTGGAAGCTTAAAACGTTTAAGAGGTAATTTTATAAAAAGAGAGACATCAAAAAATGTTTTCTAGTACTTTAAGACCTTATATATAAAGGCATCATAGGCACCTAGAACCAGAACCACACAAAAATTCACATCTGTCCTAGAGATGAAATGTGTGCAACTATTCAATGGACGGACAAACCTCTACTCTCTAATCAAATAAGCAAATTTATGAAATTCTACAGGTAAAACTGGAAAATGTTTTATAAACGTTCCCTCTTTTATATGTAAGAATGTTTCTGTAAAAGGGGGTAACTATATATTTTCCACCTGTTTTACAGGCAGAAAATGGCTATTATAAAATTGGATGGGCATATGTGCATATGTATACTGAGAAGAGCATGTATACCTTTACCGTGTGTGTGTGTGTGTGTTAAGTATACACATGAACATTTGCTGCTGCCTCAAATGATAGAGATTGTTGTTAAAATGATATATATAGCCTTAACAAACAGGTGGCTTTTAAAGCATTTTTAATAGGTGCTCTTATGAAATTACCTCCATAATGTATAATATATTAATAGGTAAAAGACATGAAATATAGGTCATTGTACACATTGAGGCTTCTTAGCAAGCACAAAAATTAGCTCTAGTGTGTATGCTAAACTGGGAAGTCAGGGAATGTTTACAGCTATATATGTATCTATAAATTAGTATTTCAGCAGGCATGAAATACTACTCTTATGCTCTCCTCTACCTACAATTTACTGTGAATGGATCCATTAAAGCTTAAAAGTTAGCATCTGTGCCTCAAAAAAGGAGGTAAAAAGATTTCCAAGAGTTAAGAAAGGATGGTTCCAAGCTGGACAGCCCACAGAGAAGCTTACCAAGAGTCTACATTATCCTGGGTACATAGAGAATCTAAAATAAATTGAGGGGGCTAGAAGGTAGCAGTTGCAGCCCTAGCCCTGTTTGAGACTTCAACAGCACACAGAACAAGTACAAGATTGGTATGATTGTGATACCCCTTTATTACAGAGAGTAAAATTATTGAACTTTATTTATTGTGGAGTGCATAACAGTGTTTGAATACCAGTTGCGTGTTCTCTGGTTTGAAAAATCTGAAGGAATCTTATATAATTTGAATATTAATATCATGCCCAAACATGTAGTGATCTAAATAGCCTTCATAGCTTTTTCTTTCATTGTTCATTCATTTTGATTATAATACCTCAACATAGTTCACAAATTAAAATACCAAGACTATTTCTTTTATTCCATTTGTTCAGATTTCCACACAACTGTTGTATCCTCTATTTTATTTTTTATTTTTTTTTACTTTCAGCCAATTTTTGTTGGTTTGTTCCCTTTTCTAAATATACTGTTGCTAGGCATTTTGATAGTACAAAATAATTTGTAAAGACTGCCCTAAATAAACTGCTTAAAAAGTAGATGTTTACCTACTGATTTTGCTCTCACTTCCCCTCCATCAAGCACTTGTGCTACAGTTTAAGAAACTGGAAAAAAGAAAACTGTTGAAGTGGTAATTAAACATTTTCTTTACCTCATCATAAAATTCTGGGTTTTGTTGATGATGTAAAACAGTGGCCAAAGCATTTCTGACAAATATTGGTCCGCCTGGCCTGCCATAAATACACTAAGAATAAAGAGACAAAGTGTTATTGATTTGATTTGAAAGAGAAAATGCTGTTGCTTTACCATATATAATACAGAATTTATAAACAGTTGTGTATAATTCTCAGGTAGAACAAGTTATACCATTGACTAATGACATTAGGAATACTTTTCAAAATTTTTGAAATGGATTCTAGGGTTTCTAAATAAAGATCAAGCAAATTTTATAGCTCAATCCAACAAAGACTATACTCCTTAATAACATCTTTGAAATCTATTCTGCTACACACGATGGTGGTAATTTTTGAAACATCTAAACATGGATATAGCAACATTCATAGGTAAATGGCAATTTCAGAAAGTTGCTTCACTTCTCAGTACCCCATGACACAAATTTCAAGGGATGGGGGGAAGGGTGTTTCAACAGGCTAAAAAATTGTGTGTAGTTTAATTTCAAGCCATCCATGCTCACAGCAATCAGTTTTTAGTAAGCAAAACAACCTGCACTATACAAAACAATAAAATGAAAAAAAGCACAAAAACATTAAAATTATAAAGTTATTCATATAATTCAACCCATATAAAATCAAACCCAAAAAAATCAAAAGAAATGAATAGAAATTAAAAGATCACATTAAAAATGAGTCCAAGCAATCAAAAACAAATACATCACAAATATTAAGCAATGTTAAGATTCCTCCCACCATATATAATCCCCATTGCTTAGAATAAAAATCTATGAAAACAAATGGGATTTAAGGGTCCTGTTTAGTAAGTTGCGCTGTAGATATGCTAACTTTAGTGCGCGCTAATGCTAGACACCCCATATGTTCCTATGGGTGTCTCTAGCATTAGCACACCCATAGCGCAGCTCAGTAAACAGGGCCTTAAGCCCCTAAATTCCAGATAATTTGTAACACTGCTAAAATTATCAGATAAAGCACCCCATTTAACAGCTGCATTGAAACTAAATAGCTTATCCAAAGTTCTTTTAAAACAAAATTTATCAGTTGAAGAAAATGCCAATTACTACCACCTGAGTCCAATTCACTATTAGAACTATAATATCTTAAGCACATATGATGGAGCACATCCATTCATAATCTCTAAACACAAGCACAATAATTTTAAAATTATTCTAGCTTGAACAGGCAGCCAGTAACTCAAATACCAAGTTTGGAAAAATTGCAATTTTGATCTGTTTCACAGATTTTGCAAATGGAAAATACAAGTTCCAATATTCAAAAAAGCTGAACTAAATTTATGCTAAATTTGTGCCCTAGCTTCAGCCAAACTTAGAAGCCTACATTTTCAGCTGAAAGTTCATCTTAATTTAGGAGCTTAAAAATTATGCTTATAAATTTAGGTTTGTCATTCATTTGCCTAGATTTACGGGCCAACTGCTGAAAATCAGTACCAATCTCTTATTTCCCTACCCTACATCTGCCCCTGTTGCCACCTGCTTTTTGTGCTCCTCAATTTGGGAGTTTAATGAAACAGAGTATCAGGTTATGCACTCAGCCCTAGTAAATTTTCAGAGGCTATATTATGAGCCCAGTATGCAACAGATTTTTGCTCCTACTCTAATAATTTCCATCCTAGCTTTTGGAGGAGTAGTGGAGGAGCAGCCTAGTGGTTAGTGCAGTGGACTTTGATCCTGAGAAACGTAAACCTCCATTGCCCCAGGTACAAATAAGTACCCGTATATACTATGTAAAGCACTTTGAATGTAGTTGCAAAAACCACAGAAATGTGGTATATCAAGTCCCATTCCCACCACCTGCTCTGAGGCATGTGCAAGTGCCAGTAGTGTGCTCATTCGGAGCTGGTATCTCTGTGATTTTGGAGTAATGGTGCCAACCTGAGTGAATTCCTTCAAAAAGGTGGTAAATAAATCCTAATAAATAAATAAAACAAAACAAACCAACCTTTACCACCACCTCAAACATTCAACAAAGCTACTGGCTCCTTACCTGGTTTCTCTTTTATGTGTAGCTTTATAAAATCCAGCACATATACAAGCACCTACACTTGTAACTGTAGATGCAGGCTGCTCTTTTTCAGTGCATATAGATTAATAACATAGAACAGAGCCTTTTGCAAGATATGTATGAGGGTATTTGGGAGCAGATGTATTTGCTGGCATGCAGTGGCATACCAAGGGGGGGGGCGGTGGGTGCGGTCCGCCCCGGGTGCACGTCGTTGGGGGGGTGCCACGCGCCTGTCCACTACGTTCGTTCTGTGCTCCCTCTGCCCCGGAACAGGTTACTTCCTGTTCCGGGGCAGAGGGAGCATGGAAACGAACGAAGGGACAGGCGCGTGGCACCCCCCCCCAGCGGCGTGCACCCCGGGGGGGGGGGGGGGGTGCCGCGCTGCACCCGGGGGACGGGGCGCATCAGCGATCCGCCCCGGGTGTCAGCCCCCCTAGGAACCCCACTGCTGGCATGTACAGTCCGAGCATCTAAGACAAGTCACAGTGAACACTGAGTGATGAATTAACTATCCAATAGATCAAAGGGAAACCGTACTAAAGTATTTGCTGCAGATGTCATAGGACTTTTAAATACCCCTATGGCTCATCTTTTCATCCTGCTTTCACAGCTGAAAAATATACGTTTACAGAGCTTGGTTCTTCTTAGTCTCCAAGTTAATAAATGGGATAGCATGAACACACAATATGAAAACCACAAGCATGTATGATTGGAGGAATGGCCATCTACAAATGAGTTTTGTGCATTCTGGGACAGTAATGAGGCCTCATTCCTAAACCAAGGTATGTGGAGTATGGTCGATTTATTGCTAGCACATACTCTAGTAATCACACTATGCGAAATGCAGCTTCCTTTTGGAGTTCTTAAGATGTAACGTGTAAAAGCAAACTATCCAGGAGTGCACGAAGATTCCTATCAATCAAATCTGGGACATCCAAAAGGATGGGAAATCTTTCTGCCACATTTCCTTGGTCTCTGATTGCATTTCTTGATACTTGAGGTCTTCTTTCTTCCCCTATGATTCACAAAATAATCACTTTGGACCAACACCTCTATGATTTGCAGTGGGAAGGATGTAATGTACCAGCAAGTGACTGGGTTATCTGAAAGAATGTTTATATAAAGGGGTACAGCAACTATGTTTTTTGGACTAGAACAGGCAGGAACCAGAAATCATCCTCTCTACTTGATGAACAGTGAGAGTCTAATACAGTGATTCCCAAAATGGGCTCCACAGAACTCTAGGGTTCATCAAGAAATTAGATTGGAGAATCTGTTTATATGAGCGCCATAGCTGACTGAGGGAAGAAGCCATATGAAAAAAGAATTTGCAAAGAACTGGTGACTGATACAATTTATGCAATAACAGCACAAGTTCCTGACAAAGCCGCAACAGGTGAAACGGTAACCCTGGTGAACTTAAGTGCTGTTTCAAATTGATTTATATTATATTTTGGAAGTTTTTGTCACTATTTGAGTAAGTATTTTATTTAAATCACGTTTAAGAATTGCACACCACATTTAAAAGCAGTTTTTTTTGAGACCAATAAAAGAAATTGGACACTGACATTGTTCTAAACAGAGCTTGAAGTGCCTGAAGTTGGTTCTTGTGAATCTCTGAGGTCTCCATTTTCTCCATAAAAATTTTTTCTTGAAAGAAAAAAATATTGAAGACTCTTTGAAAAAGTATTTACAAGCATACAGTGAGTCTTAGAACTTGTTGTTTCACAACTGTGGAACATTTGCAATGTTTAAGTACCTGGGAAGTCCCAATGGGAAGATCCACTCCCTGTTGCTCATTCCCAAAAGGGAGAGAGAGCAATATCTGCCTTACAACTTAATGTGTCCTTTTAAAGTGTCAAAACCATTTTTTAAAAAGTAAGCAATACAACTAACATTTACCAAATCTTACAGCAATATATTGCGCAACTTTAATTGAGCATTGCAGAGTGAGAGATTGCGTGATGCCTTGAGCAGGAGTGGAGGCTGCCTGTTCAGCCACTCTGTCTCCCCACTGATAAAGCTACTTTTTCAGCATTTTTTTTGCCAAGACGCAGGTGGATTCAATACCTTTGTTTTGTTCTTTCTGACGGAGTGTGATTTAGGAAGATACTGTCGTTAGTATGGCATCGAAGCTGCCCCGTAAAAGTAAAGTCATGCAGAATAGAGCTTCAGCCAAGATGGTGGTTCCATCAACTCCGACAAGTCCCTCAGTAAGCACCATTTGGACTTCAGAAACTGTGTCGGGGGTGTGGGCTGTGGTGGAAGTGGCATTGGATGCAAAACTGCAGCATCTACATGATAGAACAAAGGCCGCTCGTGAGCGTTTGGATAGTGTGAATTTGGAATTTGATGAGCAGCAACACTGGGTCGAAGTGTTGGAGATTCAGGCCCAGAACTCATCTCGTGATGCGAATGAACTTCGATGCACAGCTCAGCAACTGGAATGCAAGCTAGATTATTTGGAAGCCAGAACAAGACAATAATTTGCGGCTTGTGGGTCTTGCAGAATCTTTGACCGACAGGGAACTCGTGCATACACTGAAGAGCTGGATTCCACAATCTCTACACTGGATGTCCCCTTTAAACTTGAGTGGACTTGTCACTTGGGGTCCTGGAGTAATGCTGCTGCCTCTCCCCATGTTGTAGTTCTCTGGTTTATCATTATGATTATAAGCAAGTAATACTTCAGGCACTACGTCATAGGAAAAGTTTGGAATATGATAATCAAAAAGTAATTTTTCAGGACTATACCAGCTTTTGCTCCCTTATGCACCCAATTCTATGGACGCAAGATTCCCGATGCATTACTTTATCCTGCACGACTTTGGGTCACTTATGAAGGTCAAACCCATTTCTTTTGGTCAGTGGAGGCAGTGCAATCCTTTTTGCATAATCTTCCAGCCAACATTGGCTCTTAGATAGCCGCTTCCCTTAATTTTGGATGTTTTGCTACTTTTTGCTGTTTTGATCGGTATCGATCTTGGACCTTTATTTTGTGGTGTTGACTTTGACAGGGGGAGTTCACGTGATAGTTCCCTCATAACATGGGACTGTAGGAAAGAGAAGAAGGTTTGGGTAGGTGGAGGGGGAAAATGTAAAACTTCTTGACGATTCTCAGATTATTTGAAGATTTTCTGCACTTGTGTTTTCTTTTTTAGAACTGTATATGCTTGTTCTAATTGGATTCTGTGTTCTTGTCAATAAAAAGATTTAAACATCGAGTATTCAGCTTATAGTACAATCTTTGATCTTGAGCTCCTTAGATTATTGTAACATCATTTATTTAGTAGCATCTAAACAAATTCTGAAGAAATTAGAGACTATTCAAAATGTGGCATTGTGCCTCATTTATTCACTATCAAAATATGACTCGGTTTCTCAATATGGCCTAATGGTTAGGGTGATGGACTTTGGTCCTGAGGAACTGAGTTTGATTCCCACTTCAGGCACAGGCAGCTCCTTGTGACTCTGGGCAAGTCACTTAACCCTCCATTGCCCCATGAAAGCCGCATTGAGCCTGCCATGAGTGGGAAAGTGCAGGGTACAAATGTAATAAAAAAAAAATACTATACACAAATGCATTGGTTTCCTATAAAAGCCAGACTAAGATTTAAATGTTACTGTTTCCTGTATATTATTTTATACAGTCTTACCCCTTCATATCTTATGCATCATTTTGTGGTATTACAGAAATTTAGAATTACTAGATCACTAGCATTATTTGCTTATCCATTAATACAACATTCAATGAAAAGGACTAAACTCTTAGATACTCTCTTTTTATATCAGGCAGCTTGCTTAGATAAATCTATCCAAAGCATATTATCTTCCATGATCAATTATAGACAGTTTCGGAAACAGATAAAAACCTACTTAAGAAATTTGTATTGAATCATACCAGATTTATAAGGTGTAATAGGACAGCTTTGCATCGTTTATGTATTTCTAGGAAATGACTAGTCTCTTTATTGTGATCCACACTGAACCGGAAGGTATATAGAGGAACATAAATTTTATCGTTATATTTAAAATTTCTTTCTAATCTACTATGGGTTAATTTTATGGAGTGTACCTTAGTTCTAATATTGCTTGAAGGGGTAAAATAACTAATCTATATTAACTTTTGTTACACGGCACTCAGCACATGAAAGAGGCTTACAGAATCATCTCAGCTACCTCTTCTACAAACAGAAGAGCCCCAACTTGTTTAAGCCTTTCTCCATAATAAAGCCATTCCATCCCCTTTGTCATATTTATAACATCTCTGTATCTTTCTTGATTCTGCTATATTGTTTGAGAGGAAATTACCAAAACGACACATAATACTCAAGATGTAGTCATGGTGGTATATTTCACAGGTTTAAACAAAATAAACCTAATTCATAAGATCAAGTACTCTGTACCTGTTTGTCCAAGACCACTAGTGTGGTGTGCAAAAGAATATATCCGGTTGTGAGACAAGCAATCTCAGGGCTGCTGCTGTGTTTCACAACAGCATAGCAGGATGTGAGAGCAAGCAAATGGAGCAGGTGTCTCTAAAGCAGTGTGTGTCTGAACCCAGACCTCAGGGCACACCTAATCAGACAGATATCCACAATGTATAACCATGAGAGAGATTTGCATACACTGCCTCCTTGGTATGGAAATCTCTCTCATTTACATTCATTGTGGATTTCCTGAAAATCCAAATACCTGGGTATGCCCCAAGGATTGGGTTGAGAAGCAATACTCTAATAGGTCTATCAGCCTGAGCAGCCCAAAGGCAAGATGAAAATACAGTTTGATATGGGAACAAGTGGTCAGTTGGGTATAGCTAAAGAGTGAGCATAGAGAAAATGTACTAGGGTGAAAGGGCAGCAAAACACAGAGGGGATTTCACTGCTTATTAGCTTCAGCACAAAAGCAGACATCTGGTTAATCTATTATGGTAGACTTATTAGCCTTTTTTAATCATATTAAAGCCTTGAAGGATCTTATTTCTTTCAGTCAAATCAGGAACATTTCATCGTTATTTCAAACATTTATATACAACCCACAAATTCCACAGTGGGTAGGTTCCAATGTGCTAATTTGGCAGTGTGACTTTCCAGGATATTGGTATATTCTTAACATACCACAATACGTAAAGATGACCAATACATCAATCCAAGTGTAATGGACATGGATTTGATAATGATATTTGACTTGGGACACAAAACCTGGTGGAGATTTGGTCAGAAAATATCACAATCTACCTAGACAAATCTAACTAAAAATTCATGTCTGCAGATGTTACACTGACTTGACAGCTTTATGCCTAGCCAAAATTTAGCTGCTAACTGTGGGAGGAACAAAAAGAAACCTACAGACGACGTTATAATTTTTCCAGGAAATGCCAATATTCAGCCCTTTCAGTTTAATTTTATAAAATAGGTGCAAATATTTACATGCCAACTGCATTCATAAATAGAGTACCAGCATATACATGTGTATGTGTGCAAATATGCATGCAAATGCCAAAAATCAGCCTAAGCACTTTCCTATAAAGAATGTGTATCTTACATAGTGCATTTTTGACAGGTAGGTGTACTCATGGGTAAAGGTCGGGCAAATTATGGGTGGGATTCCCATTTATACATTGACAAGTAAATCTGGATGACAATTTCTGCTACTGCATACTGCAGGAAGTGGCTTGCTATCAACAGCAAGACACCTCCTGCAGACTCCCTTTAAATTTCCATCTTTAAAACAAATCTGGTTACTTTCCATTTTCAAAACATAAGACAAACCTTTAAAGGCTGAGAATCTTCTTCATCTGAATCCCTGAATTCAACAGAAATGGCAATATTTCTAGCCTAAAGCAAAATAAGAAAAAACTATTAAACTAAATAATTTGAAAGCAGACGCTATTTACTTATCAGTGATTTTTTTTTAAACCCTTAACCAGAATTCCATACATGTTCTACATTACACACTCACCTTAGCAAATGACTTCTGACTGTCATATTTCAAGTGCTTTGGATAAACATAAAGGTGATTGTTATAGATGGTGAAAGGCTGGGTATGTTTTGGTATGCAGGGAACAAATTCCTCTACTTCAAACGTTACTACTGTCTTGGTATTGGTTTCAAACTGTTTCATGGGGATGTATGATGAGTTAACATAATCTGAAAACAAAAAATAAAATAAAATTGAAATGAAACATATGAAAAAGTTAATTTAACTATTTTTATGGCGAAAAATGAATATACTTACTTGGAAAATCTGGAGCAACATTATCTATTGTAATATCTAGATTTCCAAGAATAACAGGCAGCTTGGCCATCTTTTCAGGCCTATAAGGAGAAAGATATGCAAGAAAAATATTAGATATTTTAAGGTAGCAAATTCCAAAACTGTTCAACTGTTTGTAGATGTATATTTCCAAGGATGACATAATTTCCAACCTAGCATTAAAGAAGATTTAACATTTTGCCTGCTTATTACAGCATGTCTTGCTCTCTGCGCTCCCCAAAGCTATGCCAGAAATGCTCTGGCAAGCCTAGAAGTCAATTCTGAGCTAGTAAGCATTGCCACCCATAAGATCCAGAGGATGGGGCCAACAGCTTTTTCAACAGCCCCACATTACAACAGTTCACCAAAAAGGAATTTTAATGGGGACACCCCTCTGCAGCACAGAGCACTTTTTAACCTTGTTTGGTCCCTCTGAAGTCCTTTGGAGTGAATGTTTATATATATTTCCTGTTTGTCAAACATTCACTCCAAAGGACTTCAGAGGGACCAAACAAGGTTAAAAAGTCTTTGTGCTGCAGAGGGGTGTCACCATTAAAATTCCTGTTTCGACTTTATGCGATACTGGAAAGTATGGGGAATTTTATAGGTTACAGGGGGAAAGGGAAATAGTAGGTATAAGGATGGAAGAATGCAACATTATACTATGGTGGGAACTAATAATGGATTTGTTGTACTAATATCGGATAATGAAGGTGGCACAATATTTGGTTATGTTAGATGTTGACAATAATGCAATGTTCTGTTGAATTCATGGATAATACAAATTAATGAAACACACAGAGAAAGAAAAAGAAACACACTATCCTTGTGTAAGATAATTATTGTTTTATTATGCTGTTACAAGATAATGGAGGAACAAAAAAATACTTGTATTAGTTCTATAATGTCTATAAGATGTGGATATGTTGATTTCTTTCATAATAAAAAACAGTTGAAACATAAAATTCCTGTTTCATTTTATAAACATGTACGGCACCATTTTAAAAAATTGCATAGTGGTGTTTTTGGCCCTTGTCACAGTATATATATATATATATATATATATATATATATATATATATATATATATATATATATATATATACTGTGACAAGGGCCAAAAACACCACTATGCAATTTTTAAAAACGGTGCTGTACATTGCTTTAAGGAACCAGAAAAAATGGTTTATAAAACAAAATGAAACAGGAAACTGGAGCAACTATCTTACTCTACAAGTATGCAGTGGAATGGTGTAGCCACCTAATGATTAGTGCAGTAGTCTGACAACCTGGGAACTGGGTTCAATTCCCAGTGAAGCTCCTTGTGACGCTGAGCAAGTCCCTTAACCCTCCACACTATCCCAAGTACAAAATTTAAATTGTGAGCCCATTAGGGACAGAGAAATTACTTGCATATAATATATGTAAATTGTTTTGGTTACACCCACAAAAGGCATTACATTAAATCCATGACCCTTCACCTTACTCTCACTTACTTTTTAACACTTAAGTTGTAAAGGTACAACCAATTAAAGGACCTTAAATGCTGTTACAAATATATCATTTAGCCTTTCATTAGAAAAATGGAAAAAAAACACTTCCACATTCACAGACAACGCTGCTGGATTTGTGGGGCATGGCTGTGTCTCATGGCATTTTTACCCTAGGTCAGTGATGGCGAACCTATGGCACGTGTGCCAGAGAGGGCACGCAGAGCCCTCTCTGTTGGCATGCGCACCGTCGCTGGTCCGCCCACCCTTCCTCCAAGCACCAGGCTGCCCACCCACCGTCCCTCTGAGCATCAGGGCCCCCCCCCCCCTCCAAAATTTAAAAGGCATACCTGGTCGGGGTTAAGGTGGCATCGGCAGCGGGAGCGAAAAGTGTGTGTGCTCGGCGCGCCTTCGGTCTTCCCTTCTGTCTCTCAAGCTCTGGTCCCGCCCTTGCGGAAACAGGAAATGAGGGCGGGACCAGAGCTTGAGAGACAGAAGGGAAGGCCGAAGGCGTGCCGAACAAACAACACACTTTTTGCTGCCGACACCGCCTTAACCACGACCAGGTATGCCTTTTAAATTTCGGAGGGGGGGGCCCTGATGCTCGGAGGGATGGCGGGCGGGCTGGTGCTTGGTGGAAGGGAGGCCTGCCTGATGCTGGGTGCGAGGGAGGGAGGCCTGATGCTGGGTGCAAGGGAGGCAGGCCTGATGCTGGATGGGAGGGAGGGAGGCCGGCCTGATGCTGGATGCTGGGTGAGAGGGAGGGAGGCAGGCCTGATGCTGGATGGGAGACCTGACGCTGGATGCTGGGTGGGAGGGGAGGGAGGGAGGCAGGCCTGATGCTGGATGAGAGGGAGGCCTGCCTGGTGCTTGGAGGGCAGCTGGACATGGGTGGCTGGAGGGGAGAGGAGGGTGGCTGGACATGGATGGAGGGCAAGAAATGAAGAAGAAAGGAGGAAAGTAAAGAAATAAATGAAAAGGAAGCCCTGGAAACGGAGTTAAGAGAACATATAGAGAGCAGCAGAATCAGAGACTAGGACCAATATGGAAAGAAAAACAAAATCACCAGACAACAAAGGTAGAAAAAAATCATTTTATTTTCAATTTAGTGTTTGGAATATGTCCAATTTGAGAATTTACATCTGCTGTCTTATTTTGCACTGGGTATACTGGAGCTGTAACAGGTTACAGAAATGATTTATAATGAAAAAAAATCATGTTATTTTTTTCTCCTATAGTAGTATAATATTTTCAATGATGTCTGTTTATATGCGCCATGGCTGGTGTAAGGGGTGTGGTTATCATAGGGGTGGAGTCATATGTGGTGACCTCGCCCATAATGAGTACCGGCACATGTTATTCAGGTTAAATTGCCCTGTTGGCACTTTGCGATAAATAATTAGATTTTGGGTTGCTGTTTGGGCACTCGGTCTCTGAAAGGTTCGTCATCACTGCCCTAGGTTGTATTTTCATTAAGTCCCAATTTGTGCAAAATTTGTACTATACATAAAAGGATCCTGAGAAAGGTTTATGTCCTGAACCACAGTTTGTGTAGGGTCCATCTGTATAGCATATGCATTGTAGGATTGAGACTGCACATCTGCTGGTTTATCCATATGTACTCAGAGACTACTCAGTATCAAAACGTGAAGGCTCAACAACAGTCTCTAGTTTGAGGGGGAAAGAAATCTAATCATACTGTGGCAAGAAATAAACAGAGTTCCTCTTCTCATGACTTTGAGGCACACAGTGAAAAAGTAATCACAGATCCCCAAAAAATCCCTAAAGACGTTTTTTAATCATTTTTAACTTGCAAATCAGATTTATAGTATTTGCTGATATGTTGTAACTTTGCATATTCACTCAAAAGCCCACCTAATGTCGTGCTGCAACCAAAATACAAAAAAAGCCCGGGACTTATCTGGGGAATGCAGTATTCATATAGCAGCCACGATATCCAAACACAGAACAGTATGGTCCCGACGGAACCATTTCGCAGTAGCTTCTTCAGGAAACCAACTTAATACAGCGCTGCATATCCCTAGTAGCGCTTTAGAAATGTCAAATAGTAGTAGTAGTATTGGTTGCACTGCTACTGAAATGGCTGCTTTCCTGTGGCAGTCTGGCCTACCTAATCGATATATTAAAATATCTATAGACAGACATTCAATATCCAACATGAATTTTTAAGAATGGTTGTGCTCCACAGAAGCTCAGGGTTCCCATTATTTTCTCATTTTATTTTGATCAGCTGATGATGCAGAAATATAAGGGAAGGAGGTGAGCCAGTCCCTGAATATTCAGACTCTCTTCCTATGTCTTTATAATCCACATTACATCAACAAAGCATTTGAGTTAGCACCATCGTGGAGTACAGGAGGGTGATGTCTTGCCTCCATTTCCCCCATGCTCAAATTTTGTGATCAGCCCTGATCAAGCAGTCCACTCAAAGGATACTGCCCTATTATTAACAGTCACTTCTGTGCTTAACCCAAAGAAGAGAGAGTTGACATTGAAGTTATTTTCTAAGAATCACAAGGTTCTATTTTAAGCATGGTATCTCCTATGTAGAACTTTGTATACTGAATAAGTATAGGCAACCAAAAAGTTTCATGTTTGTTTCCAGAGGATATATTTTTTTCTTTTTCTGTTCAGGAATGATTGTCATCAGGAGAGTGCACTCTTTGCATAAGTTTCTGTGTTATGGGCCAGATTCAGTGAATGACACCCAGTGCTATTCTATAAAGGGCACTCCAGTATGAACCGAATTCTGTGCCCAATTTTGGGAATGAGGACTTACACCAACTGAAACAAGGTGTAAATCTAGGTGTGCAAGTTGGGCATGCATCCATATTATAATACAATGCTGCACACAATTTTCTAGAATGCCCAGGCCCCCCTTCCCAATGCAGCTGCGCAGGGATACACTTAGGTGCTATTGAAAACTGGGTGATTAAGTGTATATCCACGCTTATCTGCTGCTTCAGCATCTTGCATTAGTTGGAACACACATGCATCAGCATTGAATATCCTGAGTCAATTCAGCCCACTGTGCGAGTGGCAGTGGCGTATCCATTGAAGACGTGTGTGTTGCGTACACGCCCCCGTCAGTCTCTCCCTTCTCCCTCCCACCACATCTCTCCCTTCCTGGCCTCACAAAGATCTCACAATTACCTCCCTTCCCCGCTCACACATATCCCCCCATCCTGTATCTTAAAATCACCTCTTCCTGAACATTGCCACCTATAGGCTGCCTGCAGCTTGCACCAGGGCTCTCTCTTTGGACCATCCCACCCCTTCTGAAGCAACTTCCTGTCATTTCAAGGGCAGGACAGTTCAGAGACAGCGCCCCAGTGCAGAATGCAGGCTGCTGATGCTGGCCTGCCAAAGACCGGAGGTAATTTTAAGATATGGGGGGAGGGGGGAGGAAGGGAATTGCCCGATCTTTGCTGGGCAGGCCAGGAAGGGAAGGGAGAGATGTAGCTGGAGAGAAGTAGAGTGGAAAATGCAGATGCAGCCCCCCCGCCCTGGCTCTGACACCTGATACCGCTACAGAGGCTGCATATCGGGCACTAAAAGCTTCCAGTTCCACAGATTTATCAACACAACATAGTGCTACACCTGATTATATTTGCAAAGGCACAATACAGCCTTAGGATTAGACCTGAAAAAAAGTTTGCATTTGTTTTCAAAGGCAAAAGGTATTAAATAGTTGTAAACTTACTTTCTGAAATCTACTAAAAACTTAAGCATATCTTCATTTGACAGCTTGTTACTGTCTTGCTTGTAGAGAGCAGAAAACCTTGCATTTTTGTCCAGGGTCCCCAAGGTATCTTTAAACAAAGTTCTGAAAATAAAAGTACAGTGTTTTTTGCTTTGTTTTTTTTTCTTTTAAGGTTCCATTATGTTGACACACAAGTACATTCCATTGTTCTTCTCCATTGTTCTATTCCCTTAACGACACTTTAACTTTGTTTTCGCACAACCACTCACAATGTAATCCATAACCGAGTTGTAACAAACTGTATTTCCACCATTCACAATGTATTGTAAGCCACACTGAACCCGCAAATAGGTGGGAAAATGTGGGATACAAATGCAATAAATAAATAACACATTTTCAGTCAAGAATAAGTTCCCATTCTGATGACTGTATTCTAAAACAGCCTCCACTCCATCAAGGCAGAATTAAGGTATAGACAAACTAAGCAAATGTTTATGGTCTAAACATTTATTAAGGCTCTGTCCAAAGTGCTATTTCCATGCTTCACCTGCTAGGCATACTGGCCTACTACTAAAAAGGTGTGAGCAAATCCAAATAAATATGGTCTCAACTTCTTTCAATTACTTCCCCTATTATCCTCCTCTTCTCACCCATTATTAAGCTGTTCTCAGGTGCTAGCTATCATCTGCCTCAAGGAAGCATGGCTCAATTCTATATTGAAGTTTGACACTAAGAATAACTGCAGAGTATAACAGTGTAAAACTCCACCAGTATATCACCATATTTCTATCCTCTTAAGTCAGCTTCCACTCATAAGAGATGAGCAGGACCAGCACCGCTGTCACCCGCAAAAGTCTGTTCATCCTCCTCACCCCCCTGTGCACTGTTCTGCAAACAGTATGAGTTGCCAAGCAGTGCTTCTTACCTCCTGATACTTTCTTCTCTGCTGAGTTTCCTCTCCTGTCAAAACCATGTGGAAACCCGCAGTTTGCAAGACCCACCAGCATTACACAGTTCCATATAAGAGAAGGAAGCAGCAGCAGCCCATATGAATTATAGGTCACTGACTCCTGTTCGATGAAGGGGATTGGGGGAGGGGGGAAAGGATGTGATTGTATCAAAGGACAAGGGGGTTTAAAAATCTCTGAGTGCCTTATGTGCTTGTTTGCCTATGGTCCTCCAGAAAGTTTAACCTTGACCTGATATGAATATATTTTAAAAAGGCAGGGAAAGAGTAACTTGGAACAATGTAGGCAAATAATTTGCATTAGTCATAGTGATTCTGACCCTAATCAAAATACCAAAAAGACTGAAGCTACAAGTGGAAAATGACAATAATTATATACTGCCTCAAAAAGTAGAAGTCATGAAAATTAAACTACAGATTGAACTAAACCATTACATTTCTTACAATGAAAATTTGTTTTACCTTGCAGCCCAAGCAAAGGGCATTCTGTATTGTCCAAGCCTGTGACACGCCTGTTTAGCATTTTTCAACACCTTCTGTGCAACCTGCAGTACATAAAGAAAAAAATGATGAAGCAAAGAGGCAAAGAACAAAAACAGACAAAGAGGCAAAGAACAAAAACAGACAAAGGTCCACAACCAATGGAAAAGAAAAAAAATGGCAGATCCCCAAGGGGCATCAAAGTTCCAATAGTAGTTGAAATAAACAGGTAATCCATAAAGCCCAACATGGCCATGTTTCAGTAAAATCCAGCATTAGGGATACATAAAATTCTCTGTAAAAATTACTAATAACCTAAAAACTGCAAAACTCCTCTCTATCAAGTACCAATAAATTTCTGTTTAACCCTTTCATTATGAATGTAAGTAATTTATTATAATTTCACAATCATATGAGGGATAAACAAAGTAATGCCTTCACCTCAATAACATTTGATTACATGAAAATACCATAACAAAAAAATGCTTCAAACATGCTCTTATTATTACATGTGTTTACACTGCTACATAATCACCACTATTCGTTACACATTTCTGCTGACAATGGACTAGTTTTTTCTGGGATAAGCAGCATAAAATGTTTTGTACTTTTTTGGGATCTTGCCAGGTAATTGTGACCTTGATTGGCACCAAGTGCTCACTGCGTGCTTCCAGTTTATAAACAGCAAATCAGCCTTGTCGCACAGACACATCTTGCCAGCCGAGATGAAGGAAGAGTTTTCAAAGAACAAACGAGCATGTGTATAGCATCAGTGCTGCTATCTGTTGAGGAATTATGGAGTTGAAGGCATTACTTTGCATTTAACCCTCCCAATGTAGTATTAAACTGACACATATTCAAATCTCATAACCTCCAATCAAAAAACTTTTCATTTATAAAATAGTATATTGAAAATCAAAAAAACTTTGAAATCCATAATTACATATAATTTGTATTTTTAACCTAAATTCAATCATTCTATTAAAATAGCATATAAAATTTTAAAACACATAATCTTCCTTATTTGTTATGTATATTTTTATGTATGTTTGCTTGTACCCCACTTAGGTGATAAGTGGGTTATAAAAGTAATAAACAACTATAGGTCTATTGTGTGGTGCAGAAAATGATTATGTATTTGAGGTAATGTGCATAAAGAAGGTATTCATCATCTAGTAGCACTATAGAAATGATAAGTAGTAGCAGGAGTAACCTGCTAAAAACTCAATATCATACATTGTGAGGAAACCCTTATGTTCAAGAAGATTAACCATATCTACCCTTTTCTTTACCGGAATTGGCGAACGCCTTTACGGTACTATGTAAACCACATTGAGCCTGCAAATAGGTGGGAAAATGTAGGAAACAAATGTAACAAACGAATAAAATAAGGTAAAATTATGTATAATCATACCTGATAATTTTCTTTCCATTAATCATAGCTGATCAATCCATAGACTGGTGGGTTGTGTCCATCTACCAGCAGGTGGAGATAGAGAGCAAACTTTTGCCTCCCTATATGTGGTCATGTGCTGCCGGAAACTCCTCAGTATGTCGATATCAAAGCTCCATCCGCAGGACTCAGCACTTAGAGAATTACACCCACAAAGGGACACTCTGCCCAGCTCACCACCGCCGAAACGGGGGAGGGGAAGTAACCCAGCTCATCCCCACACAAGTGGGGGAGGGGAATCCGTCCAGCTCATCCCCGCGGAGCGGGGGAGGGACACCACACCCGCCGATGCGGGGGGATCTGGCTTATCCTGCAACCGCAACCGCGGGAGGAGCTGACTGACCCGAACACCGCCGAAGCGGGAGGGGTACAAAGCTGCCCTACAGCCGCACGAAGCGGGAGGGAGTGCTGGCAGAATTTAGGTCTCAATCCAGCCCCGTAAAACGGAGGGGAGAGGAATGCAGCAGCTCACTGTAACACAAACTCGTCTCAACTCTTCAAGAATCCAAGTGAAGGAAGAACTTGAACGCGAAGTCTTTCTGAAGTAACTGAAGACTAAACTTGAACCTGAAATGCAACCAGAATAAAAACAGTACAGATATCTGGGAGGGGCTATGGATTGATCAGCTATGATTAATGGAAAGAAAATTATCAGGTATGATTATACATAATTTTACCTTCCATATCATCAAGCTGATCAATCCATAGACTGGTGGGATGTACCGAAGCAGTACTCACCCAGGGCGGGACATAGAAATCCCTGACCTCAACACTGAAGCTCCAAACCGGGCCTCCGCCCGTGCAGCCACAGTCAAACGGTAATGCTTGGAGAATGTATGAGCCGAAGCCCCGTTGCCGCCTTGCATATCTCTTCCAAGGAGACGGATCCGGCCTCTGCCATCGAGGCCGCCTGAGCTCTCGTGGAGTGAGCCTTCAGCTGGATAGGCGGCACCTTCCCCGCGGCCACATAAGCCGCTGCAATGGCTTCCTTGACCCATCTTGCCACTGTAGGCTTAGCAGCCTGCAGACCCTTACGAGGACCTGCAAACAGGACAAACAGATGATCCGATTTCCGGAAATCATTGGTCACTTCCAAGTATCTGATGATGATTCGTCTCACATCCAGATATTTAAGAGCAGAGTACTCCTCTGGGTAGTCCTCCCTACGAAAGGAAGGGAGACAGAGCTGCTGATTCACATGGAAGCGAGAAACAATCTTGGGCAGGAAGGAAGGCACTGTGCGAATAGTCACTCCTGCCTCAGTGAACTGCAGAAAAGGCTCTCGACATGAGAGCGCCTGGAGCTCGGAAACTCTTCTGGCTGAAGTGATAGCCACCAAAAAGACTGCTTTCAACGTCAGGTCTTTCAGAGATGCCCTCGACAAGGGTTCAAAAGGCGGCTTCTGCAATGCTCTTAGCACCAGGTTGAGATTCCACGCAGGCACCACTGAGTGCAGAGGAGGGCGCAGGTGATTAACTCCCTTGAGAAAGCGCACCACATCTGGCTGTGAAGCCAGGGAAGCACCCTTCAGGCGGCCCCTGAAGCAAGCCAGAGCCGCTACCTGGACTTTAAGGGAACTGAGCGACAGGCCTTTCTCCAGACCTTCTTGCAGGAACGCCAACACTGAAGCAATTGGAGCAGTGAAGGGAGAAAGTGAGCCTGCTTCACACCACGCTGCAAAGATACGCCAAACCCTGGCGTAAGCAGTAGAAGTAGAGCGCTTCCTCGCTCTCAGCATAGTGGCGATGACCTTGTCTGAGAAGCCCTTCTTCCTCAGACGCTGCCGCTCAATAGCCAGGCCGTAAGACCAAAGGGGGAGGGATCCTCCATCACCACAGGACCCTGATGTAACAGGCCCTGCTCCACTGGCAGCCGCAGAGGATCGTCGACTGAGAGCCTGATCAAGTCCGCATACCAGGGACGTTTGGGCCAATCCGGACCCACCAGGATTACCCTGCCGGGATGCTTTGCCACCCGGTCTAGCACCCTGCCCAACATGGGCCAGGGCGGGAACACATAGAGGAGCTCTTGTGTCGGCCACTGTTGGAGAAGAGCATCTACTCCCAGGGATCGAGGGTCCCGTCCTCTGCTGAAGAAGCGCGGCACTTGGCAATTGGCCGATGACGCCATTAGATCTAGGCTCGGCTGGCCCCAGCGCTTCGTGATGTCCAAGAACGCCTGAGCCAATAGCTGCCACTCTCCGGGCTCCAAGGTATGGCGACTGAGAAAGTCCGCCTTGACATTCATTACTCCGGCAATGTGGGCCGCTGAAAGCTGCTCCAGGTTCGCTTCCGCCCACTGGCAAAGATTCATAGCCTCCTTGGCTAGAGGGGCGCTCTTGGTACCTCCCTGGCGGTTGACATAGGCCACAGCCGTGGCATTGTCCGACAGTACCCGTACAGGCTTCAACACCAGTACCGGGATGAACTCCAAAAGCGCCAACCGAATGGCTCTGAGTTCCAGGAGGTTGATAGACCACTTTGCCTCTGCAGGAGACCAGAGCCCCTGCGCTGTCCTTCCCAAGCAGTGGGCTCCCCAGCCCGACAAGGAGGCGTCCGTCGTGACGACAATCCACTCTGGGGTCACCAGAGGCATTCCCGCAGACAACTTGTCTGTCTGCATCCACCAGCTCAGCGCCTTGCGCACTGCTGGGTCCAAGGGAAGTCGCACAGCATAATCCTCCGACATCGGAGTCCAGCGCTGCAGCAAAGAGTGTTGAAGTGGTCTCATATGAGCCCTGGCCCAGGGCACTACTTCCATCGTGGCCGTCATAGAGCCCAACAGCTGCACATAGTCCCAAGCCCGAAGAGGAGAGGCTACCAGGAACTGGTCCACCTGAGCCTGAAGTTTGACAATCCGATTGTCTGGCAGGAACACTCTGCCCACTTGGGTGTCGAATCGAACTCCCAGGTACTCCAGGGACTGAGTCGGGCGCAGCTGGCTCTTCTCCCAGTTGATGATCCATCCCAGGGAGCTCAAAAGAGCAACTACCCGGTCCACAGCTTTGCCGCACTCTGCATAAGAGGGGGCTCGGATCAACCAGTCGTCCAGATAAGGATGGACTTGTACCCCTTCCTTTCGTAGGAAGGCCGCGATGACCACCATTACTTTGGAAAAGGTCCGCGGAGCAGTAGCCAACCCGAATGGGAGGGCTCTGAACTGGAAGTGTCGTCCCAGGACTGCAAAACGCAGAAAGCGTTGATGAGGAGGCCAGATGGGAATATGCAGGTACGCTTCCTTGATGTCCAGGGAAGCCAAGAACTCTCCTGCCTTCACTGCCGCTATAACAGAGCGGACAGTCTCCATGCGAAAGTGCCGCACTTTCAAGGCCCGATTGACCCCTTTGAGGTCGAGGATAGGCCGGACAGAACCTCCTTTCTTTGGTACCACAAAGTAAATGGAGTAACGTCCCTTGCCAAGCTGACTTTCTGGCACAGGAACGACCGCGCCCAGGCGGATCAGATTGTCCAAGGTCTGCTGCACTGCCACAGCTTTGACCGGAGACTTGCAGGGGGAGAGTACAAACCCGTCTTTTAAGGGTCGGCAGAACTCTAGCTTGTAGCCGTCTCTGATGACTTCCAGCACCCACGCGTCTGAAGTTATTGTGGTCCACTCGCCCAGAAACGAGGACAGCTGTCCTCCAATCTGCACTGGGGGGTACCAAGGCCCCGTCATTGGGTACGAGACCCTGGGGAGGACCGGAGTGAGCACCTCCGGGACGGCGGTCTCTGCGAAAGGAATGCTGCTTGGGGGAGAAATTCCTCTTGAAGGAAGAGGGGGCAGAGGAACCCGACTTGCCCGGGCGATACCGACGGGCTTCCTGCAACCGTCCGCTGGAGGTACCGGGACGAGTACTAGCCCGAGCCCTGACCTCTGGTAATTTCTTGCCCTTAGACGTGCCGAGATCGGTCACGATTTTGTCCAGCTCGACCCCAAAGAGCAGCTTGCCTTTAAAAGGCAATCTAGCCAGGCGGGATTTAGAGGCGTGGTCAGCAGACCCATGTTTCAGCCAAAGCCACCGCCGCGCAGAGATTGTCTGAGCCATGCCTTTAGCTGAGGCCCTCAAGACATCATACAGCAAGTCTGCCAAATAGGCTAAGCCCGATTCCAGGGCCGGCCAATCAGTCCTCAAGGAATGATCAGAGGGGGAAGCCCGCTGCACCATAGTCAGGCACGCCCTGGCCACATAGGAGCCGCAAACTGAGGCCTGCAAACTTAAAGCAGCCGCCTCAAAGGACGACCTTAAGGCCGCCTCCAATCTTCTGTCTTGGGCGTCCTTTAGGGCCGTGCCACCTTCCACCGGCAACGCCGTTTTCTTAGTCACCGCAGTGATTAAAGAATCCACGGTAGGCCACAGATAGGCCTCACGTTCACTCACAGCCAAAGGATAGAGGCGGGACATAGCCCTAGCCACTTTAAGGCTCGCTTCTGGGACATCCCATTGAGCCGAAATTAAGGTGTGCATGGCATCATGCACGTGGAAGGTTCTAGGCGGGCGCTTCGTCCCCAGCATAATGGCAGAGCCAACAGGGGCTGAGGGAGAGACGTCCTCCGGAGAGGAAATCTTCAAAGTGTCCATGGCCTGTAACAACAGGTTGGGCAAATCCTCTGGGCTAAAAAGCCGCGCTGCAGAGGGGTCATCCGCTCCATCCGAGCGGGGATCCGTCTCCTCCAAGGAATCCGCAAAGGACCGTTGGGAGACCTCAGACACGCTGCCCTCATCTACATCGGAGGAGACAAAGTCCTCCAAGGCCTGGGAATCAACCCGAGGGCGTTTACCTCTGGGAACCTCAACCTCTTTACCAGACGAGGGAGCAGGGGCAGCGTTTTGCATGAGGAAAGCCTGATGCAGCAGCAAAACAAACTCGGGGGAGAAACCCCCCAGACTGTGCACTTCCGCAGCCTGGGCAACAGCCCTAGACGCACCCTCAACCGGCGCTCGCAAGAGCGGGGGAGAGACATGCTGCGCATCCAAAATGGCGTCCGGCGCGACACTCCGCGAAGGAGCCGCGCGGGAAGAACGGCGCTTAACTTTAGCCGCTTTTGTGCCGTCGCCCAAATTAAGGGCGTTCATGGCATTAATGTCTCCAATCTCAAGGGCGGCCCACGAAGAAGCCGTCCGAGCCGCGTGGCCGGCCAAGATGGCGGAGGCGAGGAGCGGGGGATGGGCGTTTATGGCGGGAAAAACCGCCACGCCGGAGGAAGGACCGGGACATTCATCGGTCACGAAACTGTCACCCAACAAGGGCGAATCAGGCTGTAAGACCCCCGCATCCCCTCTAGAAGCGCTCAAGCGATCCGGGGAGCGACCCTTTGCGCCCTCGCCCTCCGACGCCATATGCCACGAGGAGAAGAATCGGGGAACCCCCTGCCCGCTATAAAAAGGTAAAAATTACCTGCTGTCCGCTCCGAGCTGTAACGAACTGGTGTCCCAGTGAGTAGCTGCAATGAACGTTTAAATAAACGTCGAAATAAACGCCTTTAAGGACGTTTAAATTTTTTTTTTTTTTTTTTTTTTTTTAACGGAGCCAGCGGGAGGGGGGAGAAAAGGAGGGACCTGGCACCACCAGGTTTGCACTTGCTCAAAAGAGCCCTCAACCCCAGGCACTCAACAAAACCTAAAAATTAGGCTTGGAGGCCTAGCCAGAGCTGCTGCTGTGTGTGACCACCACCTGCTGAGATAGAGAACATACTGAGGAGTTTCCGGCAGCACATGACCACATATAGGGAGGCAAAAGTTTGCTCTCTATCTCCACCTGCTGGTAGATGGACACAACCCACCAGTCTATGGATTGATCAGCTTGATGATATGGAAAACTACTCAGTAGGGTCTTTTTTTTTTTTAACTCATTTACCTGCCACATTATTTCCTCTTTATAATCATCTCTATCTATATAGCATTTTATATAGTGTAATGCAGATTTTTACTGAACTACAGCCATGTCAAACACCTACTGCTTTTATTTAACTGTTATTGAGACTTTCTTACCCCTCTGAGGTCTATTTTTGTTCTTTGCAAATTGTTTTGCAAATAATAAAAACAGAGAAGGGCTAGTGGAGAACAGCGAATATTGATAGCAAGGGGGGGGGGGGGGGAGACACGGATTTTTTGAGGTAATAAGGCTGGAAAACCTTAACGATGAAAGATGTGGTAGACAAAGTTGGAAAAGCAAGTTACTGAATAATTTCTCCATAAACACTGAACTTCAAAATTGTTCCTTGTATCATCCCAGTTTCTGGACAAGCTTTTGTTGATTTAATTGCTTGTTAATGTAAACTTTTTAAAAAATAAATTAAAAAAAAATGTTCTCAACTTAATGGGACAATCTGAATTATGAACCGGTATCCTAATTTCTGTAGGTATCTGATCAGGATATATTTGGAAAAAGGATATACATAATTGCTATTTTTCACACGCTTAAAAAAACTGGAATATAAACAATTCATAAGCCTAAAGCAAGACAGATAAACATGGCAGTTACTATAAAGTAAAGCTTATACAATATTTAAATTCCATAAATATTTAATAAGCAAATATGCAGAAAGATATTACCATGAAAGATATACAAAACAAAGGATCTCATTTTCTAAAGGAGTCTAATACCAGCAGAGACTGGCAGAAAGTCTTTAGAAAGTTCAGAATATCCCTTAAGAAACAAAACCACGTAGTTTGAGAAAATGGCCAAAAATACCAAACAAATTCAGTATTTCTTTGTTTTGTTTTTTTTTACTATTAATAACTGAATTGTGACTAATACATCAAAGATTCCTTAAAGTAAGCCTACTTTTCTTTTTAGTATTTTCTGATCATTGAACATAAAATACCTTGGACGAGTCTGTGCTTTTCATGTAAGGTTCGGCACAATGAGTAATGCTTCCCTGGAGCACTTTTTCTATCCTAGCCACTAGGAATATGTCTGGATGTGGACATGTGACCGAGAATATTCCCTAAATCAAGAAAAAAAAATTGGTATATTCATGCAACATATGCATATCATAACAGATGATTAGAACCTAAGAAAAAACACTATAAAGCAGTATAATATCAAATGCCCTACAGCAACTATCAAAAACAGTACATAGGATCTGTAAAACTTGGAAAAGTAAAATAAAAATATGAAAGTACAGCTGCAATGTTATCATTTTCCAAGCCCTAGTGGTTAGGGTGGTGGACTTTGGTCCTGGGGAACTGAGGAACTGAGTTTGATTCCCACTTCAGGCACAGCCAGCTCCTTGTGACTCTGGGCAAGTCACTTAACCCTCCCCATTGCCCCATGTAAGCCGCATTGAACCTGCCATGAGTGGGAAAGCGCGGGGTACAAATGTAACAAAAAAAAAAATACACAATCCCCCTGGATTGTATAAATGGAATGCAAATTTCGAAAATTGCATTCTATCTTGAAATGTCCGTGAATCCAAACTGGCTAACGAGCCAATTAGTGCACTAAATTATTGGCATTAATTGGCAACATTTTGGATTGGTGCACGCATCTTGCTAAGCACTATTCTATAAAGATTCATGCGTAAATCCTATAGCACACAACTTGAGAGAGCATGAGAGGGTCAGAGGTGTTCACAAAGATGGGTGCAGTATTACTGAATACCAGGGATCAGTGCCTAAATTACATGCCAGGATTTACACCAGGATTCAGTTAGTGTAAATCCTCATGCCCAAAGTCAGGCACGGAAATCGGCTCTAAGCGCTATTCTATATATGGTACCCAACTTGGAGTGCTGTTTATAGAATAGTGCTCCACACCGGGTTTTTTTGTACCATTTTTTGAGCACTATTTACTGAATCTAGTCCAATGGGGTAATTCAGTACAGATCACCTAAAGTTAAGCACTTTGATGCTGTACACCAAGCGCGAATTTTATAATCAGCATTTACGCATCTGTGTGCAATATATACAGCAAGACAGAGTCCTGTAGGGGTT
Source organism: Microcaecilia unicolor (assembly GCF_901765095.1). NCBI lineage: Eukaryota > Metazoa > Chordata > Amphibia > Gymnophiona > Siphonopidae > Microcaecilia > Microcaecilia unicolor. Next base: position 239,721,820 of record NC_044034.1, on the reverse strand, counting down.
GCAGTACTGAAACTAACTTAAGACAATATTTACATGGTAACATTTAGGCGCAGCCACTTACACCATAGCAATGGCTGGTGTAAATGTCTGCGACTAAATGTTGTAGATGTTCCGCTTCAGTGGATGGACCTCACACTTAGGTACCTTGGGTTACAGATACCCGGGAGCTTGATACATTTATATCATACTAGTAAAAAAGCCCCGTTTCTGATGCAAATGAAACGGGGGCTAGCAATGTTTTCTTCTGTGTGCATGTGGGAGTGTGTGTGTCCCTGCCCTCTGGCCTCTCTCCCCTCCCCCCTCTGAGTCCTTCACTGTTACAGAGCCAGCGATTTGATTTTGTGCTCTGCTGTTTTCCTTCACTGACTGTGTTACAGAGAGGGCGGGGCAGACACATAGGAAAACCGGATATCTCGCCCCCTTCACACTTCCGGCTGGAGGCTTCATAGAACGTTGGTGTTGCTTTTTATATAGAGAGATCATCTCTTCCCTGTTGCAGACTACCAAGTCTTTACTGACCTGATGGACACCCTTGCTCTTGTCTTTGGGGAGCCGTGTCCAGTTTTTGAAAATAGTAGTCCTGCCTAAGTGGATTTCTCTCTTCCAACATTTACCACTGATTCTTAAGCTACAAAATTTAGTTCTCTGGAATAGCATGATCTGGAAAATATGGATGGGAAAGTACTCCGACACTTCTCGGAGGCAACTGCAGTTTACGTAACTGGAGGGGGGGGGGGGGGGTTAGGTCTCCCTGATTTACAAGCCTATAATACTGCCTGCCATCTGGGTGTATCCAACAGGGTATTATGATACAACCTTTGAGCAAGAGACAGGGAAGCCTCTTCATCTGGTATATATTTTGCACACTAGTGCAGGGGCCCTTCAGAAATTGATGAAACATATCTTAATTCACCCAGTGTGCTTTGTGTGGGGTCTCGTTAGAAAGTGATTTGGACTCCATGTGCAGTGTTCCAGGTATTCACCCCGATCGGTAATGCAGATTCCCCCCCCCCCACCCCCCCCCAGAATTGTGGTCCCATCCTTACTGCACATGGGCTGGTCTTAGTTAAGGATGTGGTTGAGGATGAGGAGGCAGAGTTCTTGCCATATGATTCTCTCCAGCGGAAATATAATTTGACTCCATGGGATTGATATTCATACCTACAGCTTTATCACTACACGTGCACTCTTTGGGGATTTTTGCCATAGATTTTCAAGAATCTGTTTTTGATGAAAAATGGCCTTTACTAGCAGTTTATAAAGGGTTAATGGGCAGGTAGTATGAAATGCTTAAGCAGCTTCTAGGGGTGCCCCTCTGCAATCTACAGTAGACTTACAAACCTGAGATTTTGATAGTTATTCTATGGAAGACCTGCAGAGAAGTTCAAGTGAGGGTCCACACCTGATTGAAAGTGCACAGCTGTAAGAGTGCATTATAAATTTTTGATGCGTCTTTATATTCATCCATCTAGAGCATGTTAAGATGGGCCTCTCCACAGATGTGGCCTGTCTTAAATACGGACAGAAAGATGTTTCCTATAAACATTGTGTGTGGGACTGTGCACCTATTCGTAATTTTTTTTTTTGTTGGGGGGGTGGGTAGTATGGATTTATCTGGGTTCACTTTATCATGAGAATTGACGCCAACTCCACAGGTGTGCAGGACATTGCTGAAGGCACCCAAGTGTCCAGTACATTTCTTCACAAAGAATCATTAAGCCAAGAAATGGTATCTACAGATGTGGACTCCTTATCTGAATACTCTAGCTCTATGTGTCCACTCTTCTATTTTGAACACTCTATACCTTTGACTCCTTTCTTGATTGATAGGCTATGTGATCTTAATATTTGTCTTTCTGTAGGAAGTGTTGAGGGTGGGAGGGAATTTTGAAACTGTTCACTGTCTGTTTATTATGCTTAATGTTCCAGTTGTTTTTGTTTCCTGTGTGGATAATGGCAAAGATATTTTAAAATAATTGTAGTTGCACGTGTAACTGTCAGTATTCTATAACCTTAGCGCATAAGTGCTAGGCATGCCTCTGACCTGCCTATGCCTCTCCAACACTGCCTTGATTTCTGCACCAAGGTTACATAATTACAACTAAGTGCAGTTACACACATGACTGCTAATTAGTGCCAATGAGCACCAACTCCAATTACAGCCAATCACTGCTAATTCCCATGTGGCACCTAATTTATCAATTAAGTTAAGTCCATAACTGGCAACAGTTATAGCTTGTGTGTATAAGTTTGTACACCAAGTAGAAAAATGTGCACACACGAGTTTTATTTTACTGGATTTATTGGGATTTATTAACCCTTTATGAAGAGATTCACCCATTACGGTGTACCGCAGGTACAGTTTTAACATAAAACTTACAATTCTTTTATCATAATAAAAATAACCAAAGCATAAACACAATCAATGAAGTAAATCTGGAAATGGCAAATTGAAACCTACCAAGGACCAACATGAAAGAGTATCAGAAATATATATATTTAACAGAACTGTAGAACATTATATAACAGAAATATGATAAATGTCATGCAATACAAATAATACTATAACAGACAGCAGGGAAGAACATTCAAACATAGATATGATACGATGACAGCAAAATACCAATGAAACACCTAATAAGTACACATTAAAGAATTTGAATAACAGATATGATAATGTTGATACTATAATACAATGAAACATCTTACCATGTAGTCAAGGAGCCAAGTGCAGATAAATAGGCGGGGACAAGATGGGTAGTACAAAGTCAACTGGGATAGATAGATGGATAGCTAAACTCAAAGAAAGTTATATGTACAATTCAACAAGGTAAGAGGAACTGGTCCAAGTGATAGAGTATGTAGCAAGTTAGTCCAGGTGCAAAGTGAGTAAATAGTTATCACATGTATCAAATGTTTTCAACTAGCTCTTTTCTCAAGCCTTCAATACATGTGATTATAAAATAAGAGAGATTTGTCAGAACAGCTTTAGTAGTGGCTAAAAATCTGAGGCATTATCATTTAAGGTGAACCTGGAAAATGGAACAGGCCATATCAATAATGGGCACATGATCAAAACCCAGCGCTATTCAGGATAGCACTCAAAATACTGCCATTCCACCGCCATAGTAGCACGGAATAGCAGCGTGGTCATGATCAGTTAATATATGTAGATATAAGCAGCGTTGTATTCGCGCTAACCCCTAAGTTAAAGAGGAGCAAATCATCTGGACTGTGTAGTAGATACCAAAGTGCATTCAGTCCGGTTTGTCAACAAAGAGGTACTTAACCAGTATCAAAGCTACAAGAAATTTCATTGGAGTTCCTCTGCGTAAAACCATAGTCAAGATTATTTAAATTTGCAAAATGAGAACACAAATTTAAGCTTAAAAATAAATGCAGAAATTACAGTATGAAAAAAATACCATAAAACCAAGCATCCTAATTACAACCTTCTCTAGCTATAAACTAAGCATTATAAGATGTACAGTTTTCTCACCTGCTTTGGATACTGCAACATGGTCTCATGAATAACATTTTGAAGTTGCTTTGAACAGTCCCCCCAACCATTATTCTGCTGCTGAGGGGCACTGGCTATCATCTGACTCACAAAAGAATGATTCAAGTCCACGTGGAAGTCTGCTGAAATTTTGCGGTTATTCTTTATGTCAAACAGTGACAAAGTAACGAAGAAAGGCTCCACCTGAGCATCAAAAAAAAAACAATGCTGATCATTTGGTTTCAACAGTGCCATTCACAAAACAAGCATGTGTGAACTCTAACATGGCAAGGCAATAATTTTGGCATGCCTAGTAAACATCATTATGGTGCTCAGTGTGATGGAGTTTGTGGGCAAACTGCCTCCAGTAAAGAGCACAGAACTCAGTCAGCTAGCAGCCAAGCAGGAGTATCAGTAGCACAGATAACGAATGATACATACCTGTAGCAGGTGTTCTCCGAGGACAGCAGGCTGATTGTTCTCACGACTGGGTCGACGTACACGGCAGCCCCCTCAAACCGGAAGAAAAATCTTGCGGGAGGTCGCGCACGCGGGGCACGCCCACGGTGCATGCGCAGCCATCTTACCACCCGTGCGCGACCGTTCCCGCTCAGTTAAATGACAAGCAAAGAAATGAGGAAAAACCACAACTCCAAAGGGGAGGGAGGGTAGGTCAGAACAATCAGCCTGCTGTCCTCGGAGAACACCTGCTACAGGTATGTATCATTCGCTTTCTCCAAGGACGAGCAAGCTGCTTGTTCTCACGACTGGGGTATCCCTAGCTCCCAGGCTCACTCAAAACAACAAACATGGTCAACAGGGCCTCGCAACGGCGAGGGCATAACAGAAATTGACCTACGAAGAACAACTAACTGGGAGTGCAGCCTGAACAGAATAAAACCGGGTCCAGGAGGGTGAAGTTGTATTCAAACCCCAAACAGATTCTGCAGCACCGACTGCCCGAACCGACTGTCGCGTCGGGTATCCTGCTGAAGGCAGTAATGAGATGTGAATGTGTGGACAGATGACCACGTCACAGCCTTGCAAATCTCTTCAATAGTGGCTGACTTCAAGTGGGCCACTGATGCTGCCATGGCTCTAACACTATGAGCCGTGACATGACCCTCAAGAGCCCGCCCAGCCTGGGTGTAAGTGAAGGAAATGCAATCTGCTAGCCAATTGGAGATGGTGCGTTTCCCGACAGCGACCCCCTTCCTATTGGGGCGAAAGAAACAAATTGGGCGGACTGTCTGTGCGGCTGTGTCTGCTCCAGATAGAAGGCTAACGCTCGCTCGCAGTCCAATGTGTGCAACGGACGTTCAGCAGGGCGGGTATGCGGTCTGGGAAAGAATGTTGGCAAGACGATTGACTGGTTAAGATGGAACTCCGACACCATCTTCGGCAGTAACTTAGGGTGGGTGCGGAGGACTACTCTGTTATAATGAAATTTTGTATAAAGAGCATGAGCTACCAGGGCTTGAAGCTCACTGACTCTACGAGCTGAAGTAACTGCCACCAAGAAAATGACCTTCCAGGTCAAGTACTTCAGATGACAGGAATTCAGTGGCTCAAAAGGAGGTTTCATCAGCTGGGTGAGGACGACATTGAGATCCCATGACACTGCAGGAGGCTTGACAGGGGGCTTTGACAAAAGCAAGCCTCTCATGAATCGAACGACTAAAGGCTCTCCAGAGATGGCTTTACCCTCAACACGATGATGGTAAGCACTAATTGCACTAAGGTGATTCCTTACTGAGTTGGTCTTGAGACCGGACTCTGATAAGTGTAGAAGGTATTCAAGCAGGTTCTGTGCAGGACAAGAACGAGGTTCTAGGGCCTTGCTCTCACACCAAACGACAAACCTCCTCCACTTAAAAAAAGTAACTCTTTTTAGTGGAATCCTTCCTAGAGGCAAGCAAGGCACGGGAGACACCCTCTGACAGACCCAATGAAGCAAAATCTATGCCCTCAACATACAGGCCGTGAGAGCCAGAGACTGAAGGTTGGGGTTCAGAAGCGCTCCGTCATTCTGTGAAATGAGAGTCGGAAAACACTCCATTCTCAACGGTTCTTCGGAGGACAACTCCAGAAGAAGAGGGAACCAGATCTGACGGGGCCAAAAGGGCACGATCAGAATCATGGTGCTGCAGTCTTGCTTGAGCTTCAGTAAGGTATTCCCCACCAAAGGTATGGGAGGCTATGCATACAGGAGGCCGTTCCCCCAATGGAGGAGAAAGGCATCCGACGCCAGTCTGCCGTGTGCCTGAAGTCTGGAACAGAACTGAGGCAGCTTGTGATTGGTCTGGGAGGCGTAAAGGTCCACCGAGGGAGTGCCCCATTTTCGGAAGATCTTGCATACCACCCGGGAATGGAGCGACCACTCATGCGGTTGCATGAGTCTGCTCAGCCTGTCGGCCAGACTGTTTACGCCTGCCAGGTACGTGGCCTGGAGAAGAATGCTGTGCTGGCCTGCCCATCGCCACATCCTGACGGCTTCCTGACACAGGGGGCGAGATCCGGTGCCCCCCTGCTTGTTGATGTAGTACATTGCAACCTGATTGTCCGAATTTGGATAATTTGGAAGGACAGCCGATCCCCTGAAGGCCTTCAGCGCGTTCCAGACCGCTCAGAGCTCCAGGAGATTGATCTGAAGACCTTGTTCTTGGAGGGACCACACCCCTTGGGTGTGGAGCCCATCAACATGAGCTCCCCACCCCAGGAGAGATGCATCAGTCGTCAGCACTTTTTGCGGCTGAGGAATTTGGAACGGGTGTCCCTGGTCCGAATCGTCCACCAGCGCAGCGAATTGCGACAACTGGTGGGCAGGCGGATGACATCTTCCAGATTCCCTGTGACTTGGCACCACTGGGAAGATAGGGTCCATTGAGCTGATGTCACGTGAAGACGAGCCATGGGAGTCACATGGATTGTAGAGGCCATATGGCCCAGGAGTCTCAACATCTGCCGAACTGTGACCTGCTGGGACGCTCCAGCCTGGGAGGCGAGGGACAGAAGGTTCTGAGCCCTCGCCTCGGGAAGATAGGCCTGAGCCATCTGTGAATTCAGCAGAGCTCCTATGAATTCCAGAGATTGGACTGGCTGGAGATGGGACTTCGGGTCAATTTATCACAAACCCCAGCAGCTCCAATTTATCACAAACCCCAGTAGTTGAATAGTGCACTGCATGGACCGAAGAGCTCCCGCCTCTGAGGTGCTCTTCACCAGCCAATCGTCGAGATATGGGAACATGTGCACCCCCAGCTTGCGCAGATACGCCGCAACCACCACGAGACACTTGGTAAACACCCGTGGTGCAGAGACGAGCCCAAAGGGCAGCACACAATACTGGAAGTGACGTGTCCCCAGACGGAATCGCAGATACTGTCTGTGAGCTGGCAGTATCGGGATGCGAGTATAAGCATCCTTTAAATCCAGGGAACAAAGCCAATAGTTTTTGTGAATCATGGGAAGAAGGGTGCCCAAGGAAAGCATCATGAACTTTTCTCGCACCAGAAACTTGTTCAGGCCTCTCAGGTCTAGGATGGGGCGCATCCCCCCCCCCCCCCCCCCCCCGTTTTCTTTTCCACAAGGAAGTACCTGGAATAGAATCCCTGCCCTTCCTGCCCGGGTGGCATGGGCTCGACCGCATTGGCGCTGAGAAGGGCGGAGAGTTCCTCTGCAAGTACCTGCTTGTGGTGGGAGCTGAAGGATTGAGCTCCCGGTGGACAATTTGGTGGGGTGCACTATTTGAAGAACCCACTGGTCGGAGGTTATGAGAGGCCACCTTTGGTGAAAAACTGTCAACCTCCCCCCGACAGGCAGGTCGCCCGGCACGGCTACTTTGATGGCGGCTATGTTCCCATGGATCCAGTCAAAAGCCCGTCCCCTGCTTTTGCTGTGGAGGCGCAGGGGGCTGCTTAGGCGTACGCTGTTGACGGAAACGAGTGCGCTAGGACTGTCCCTGTGCCTGAGAAGGCCTTCAGGCTGGTTGGTTGTTCCTACGCTTGCTGTAAGCGTAAGGTGCAGCCTGCCTGGTCCGGGAAAAATGTCCACCAGTGGGGGCGGATGCTGAAGGCGCCCGGTGAGAGAGCTTGTCGAGAGCAGTTTCCCGCTGGTGTAGTTGGTCCACCAACTGCTCGACCTTCTCGCCAAAAATGTTATCCCCCCGGCAAGGGACATCCGCCAGTCTTTGCTAAGTGTGGTTGTCCAGGTCAGAGGCACGCAGCCATGAGCATCTGTGCATCACTATACCCTGGGCCGCGGCTCTGGATGCCACATCATATGTGTCATAGATACCTCTGGACAGGAATTTTCCGCACGCCTTCAGCTGCCTGACCACCTCCTGAAAGGGCCTGGACTGCTCCAGTGCCGCACATTGTTCCGCATGTGGATGCTCATGTACAAGCAGGTATGATTGGATCCTGGTCACGAGCATAGAAGAATGGTAGGCCTTCTTCCCAAACGAGTCCAGAGAGAGAGACTCCCACCCTGGGGGCGCCGAGGTGGTATCCCTCGAACTCCTTGCCCTTTTGAGAGCAGAGTTCACGACCGCTGAGTCATGTGGCAGCTGAGGTCGCATCAACTCCGGGTCTGTGTGGACTCTGTATTGGGACTCCGCTTCCTTAGGGATGGTGGGATTAGATAAAGGCTTCAACCAGTTCCGAAGCAGTGTCTCCTTGAGGACATTGTGCAACGGTACCATGGAAGATTCTCTAGGTGGTGATGGATAGTCGAGGACCTCGAGCATCTCAGCCCTCGGCTCATCCATGGTGACCACTGGGAAGGGAATGCTAATAGACATGTCCCGGACAAAAGAGGCGAAGGAGAGGCTCTCTGGAGGCGAGAGCTTCCCCTCCGGAGAAGGTGTGGGGTCGGAGGGAAGACCCACAGACACCTTGGAGGAGAAATATCTGGGGTCTGCCTCCTCCTCCCACGAGGCCTCCTCCTCGGTGTCGGACATGAGCTCCCCTCAGCTCAGACCGCAACCGGGCCCGTCTCGACCCCGAGGAACCATGTCCTCGATGATGGTATCGAGAGTGGACTCCGGCGCCGGTGGGGATGAAGCTCCCTCGACGTCGACGGGGATTCCACCTGAGTGGCGATCGAGACTGGCACCGGTGTCGAAGACCGCATCACAGGGCCAGAGCCAGCCGGCGCATCCATAAACGGCACCGTGGGCGCAAGCACCCCTGGTGCCAGCAAGGCCTGGCGCATCAGCCCCTCTAGGATCCCCGGGAGGATGGCTTGGAGGCACTCGTCTAGGCCCTCTGTCGGGAGAGGCTGGGGGGGCCGGTGCTCGAAGATGCCCGGATCCAGGAGACGGTACCGGGGTACCCGACGACCTGCGCATCGACACCTCTTCGATAGAGGGGGAGCGCTCCTCCCGGCATTGGCGCTTCTTGGAGATCGAGTCTTCTCTCGACGTCCCGGAGCTGCCAGTCCCATGCGCCATGGGCGACCGATGACGGTGCTTCTTCGCAGCTTTCTCTCGATGCCCGTCATCAGCACTCCGCGGCATGGACGAGGAGGAGGTGGAGTCTCCGCACCCTCTGGGGGTCGGACCAGACAGGGTTCGGTCCCGATGGCCCTAAGCAGCGGGAGTGGCCGGGGTGGACTGCCCATGCGGTCGCTCACCGCCGCCGTCGCTGGCAGGTCGTCGGGCCAAGGGAACCTGTACTCCTGAGGTCGATGCCATAGTCGGCGTCGAAGACGTCGACATCGGTACCGGTTCTCGAAGACCCAGCCGTCGAAATCGAAGGGCTGGCGCAAGTTCCAAAAAGACGGTCCCGAAGACTTGCTTCGCCACCTGCGTCTGCTTTCGCAAGCCGAGACACAAGGTGCACGCCTTGGCATTATGCTCCGGTCCGAGGCACTGGAGACACCAAGCGTGAGGATCTGTCTGCAAGATCTGCCGGCCGCACCGACCACACTTTTTGAATCCGCTCGGGACTTTCGAGGACATCGACGGAAAAATCGTGTCGGCGAGGTCAAAATCGTCGATGGTGGCGGTAAAAGGGCACACCACAAAATAAAGAACGACCGCAACGAGGCGAAAGAAACGGAGAAACTCGATGAAAAGGAAAAGTCCTTTTTGTTTTTAAAAGGGGGCGCGCGAATGCACGAAAAGCAAAAAAAAAAAAACAAAGAAAATTGCGGATGGCCAGCCACGGATCCAAGATGGCGACGGTGTGACTTGCATCGACTGACACGTTCTGAATAGTGCTCAAGCTTGACTCTGGAAAGAGCCTCTTACCTGCTGTTTCAGATGGGTAAGAGACGAGGGAAAGTCAGGGAGATTCCCTCTGCCCCAGGTGATAAACCCTCGCTCCAACAGCCGATGCTCGAACACTTTGGAATTGTGTCTGGCTCAGGTATGACCTCTACTCCTGCTGCTGGAGTCCGCCTCTCGGAGCTGACCGAGTGTCGACGGGGCTTCTTTGAGCCCTGTCCCACGTACAGCACCACCCCAACCAGGAAGAGAGCTTTGTGGCGAGTCCTGTTGCTTCAATCCTACATAAGTACATAAGTAATGCCATACTGGGAAAAGACCAAGGGTCCATCGAGCCCAGCATCTTGTCCACGACAGCGGCCAATCCAGGCCAAGGGCACCTGGCAAGCTTCCCAAACGTACAAACATTCTATACATGTTATTCCTGGGATTTTGGATATTTCCAAGTCCGTTTAGTAGCGGTTTATGGACTTGTCCTTTAGGAAACCGTCCAACCCCTTTTTAAACTCTGCTAAGCTAACCGTCTTCACCACATTTTCCGGCAATGAACTCCAGAGTTTAATTACATGTTGGGTGAAGAAAAAGTTTCTCCGATTTGTTTTAAATTTACTACATTGTAGTTTAATCGCATGCCCCCTAGTCCTAGTATTTTTGGAAAGCGTGAACAGACGCTTCACATCCACCTGTTCCACTCCACTCATTATTTTATATACCTCTATCATGTCTCCCCTCAGCTATCTCTTCTCCAAGCTGAATAGCCCTAGCCTCCTTAGTCTTTCTTCATAGGGAAGTCGTCCCATCCCCGCTATCATTTTAGTCGCCCTTCGCTGCACCTTTTCCAATTGTACTATATCTTTCTTGAGATGCGGCGACCAGAATTGAACACAATACTCAAGGTGCGGTCGCACCATGGAGCGATACAACGGCATTATAACATCCTCACACCTGTTTTCCATACCTTTCCTAATAATACCCAACATTCTATTTGCTTTCCTAGCCGCAGCAGCACACTGAGCAGAAGGTTTCAGTGTGTTATCGACGACGACACCCAGATCCCTTTCTTGGTCCGTAACTCCTAACGTGGAACCTTGCATGACGTATCTATAATTCGGGTTCTTTTTTCCCACATGCATCACCTTGCACTTGCTCACATTAAACATCATCTGCCATTTAGCCGCCCAGTCTCCTAGTCTCGTAAGGTCCTCTTGTAATTTTTCACAATCCTGTCGCGAGTTAACGACTTTGAATAACTTTGTGTCTTCAGCAAATTTAATTACCTCACTAGTTACTCCCATCTCTAAATCATTTATAAATATATTAAAAAGCAGCGGTCCTAGCACAGACCTCTGAGGAACCCCACTAACTACCCTTCTCCACTGTGAATACTGCCCATTTAACCCCACTCTGTTTCCTATCCTTCAACCAGTTTTTAATCCACAATAGGACATTTCCTCCTATCCCATGACCCTCCAATTTCCTCTGTAGCCTTTCATGAGGTACCTTGTCAAACGCCTTTTGAAAATCCAGATACACAATATCAACCGGTTCCCCTTTGTCCACATGTTTGTTTACTCCTTCAAAGAATTGAAGTAAATTGCTCAGGCAAGATTTCCCCACACAAAAGCCGTGCTGACTCGGTCTCAGTAATCCATGTCCTCGGATGTGCTCTGTAATTTTGTTTTTAATAATAGCCTCTACCATTTTCCCCGGCACCGACGTCAGACTCACTGGTCTATAATTTCCTGGATCTCCCCTGGAGCCTTTTTTTAAAATGGGCGTTTCATTGGCCACCCTCCAATCTTCCAATCTTCCTGTTAGGTGAAAGGAGCATTCAGGGAGGGAACTTGCTCGAAGCTGGAACAAATGCTGTAAGCTTGAATATTCCAGAGGAAAGCTCTAATCCTGCTGTAACTGTGAGTATCCTGGAACAAGTTGCTAAAGCACCTCCACTGGTATTTGAGGGGAAGTTGGAAAGACCTGCTGTAGTGACATTAGAGTCACTTTGGGATTTAAATTCCACAACTCTCTCTGCTTTACAAACTATGATAGTAAAGAATTCTGAAACTATCAAGGTTTTGGCTGGGTCTACATTGAAACAATTACAAATTAATGATCTCCAAGCAGCAGAGGTAAAAACCCTCTCTGGCAAACTTGAAAAAATGGAAATTGTGGAGCAGTCTTTGATTAAAGAAAGGAATTTTGCCTCTAAATGCTTGGAATATTTGGAGAATCAAAGAGACTTAACCTAAGAATTATTAACTTTCCTAAATCTCCACTTGTGTCACCAGTACAAATGGTTAAGAAATATTTAGTAGAAATCCTGGGACTACCTGAAAATTCTTTACCACCTATTACAAGGGCATATTATTTGCAAATTACTGGGAAAAACCCAGATAATTTAAACCCTCAAGGTGTAATGAACTTGACTGAGTTCCTGGAATCATCTCTGGAGGTTGTCACGCAAACTACTACTTTGTTAGTGACATTTGCATTAGAATTAGATAGAGATGCTGTACTCAGACTGTCCTTGAGACATTTGAATTCTTTATTTTTAGGTTCAAAAGTAAGGGTTTTCCCGGATTTATCCAGGGAAACCCAAAAGAGAAGAAACATTTCTTTTACAGCGTCCTAGGGTAGTAGCTTTAGGAGCAAACTTTCAATTGAAATTTCCTTGTGTTTGTAGGATACTGTATCAAACAAAGCAATATCAATTTCTTGAACCTAAGCAGTTAGAGGATTTTTTATTAAGCAAAGAGAGTGTAATTGTGAAAATTTAATCCTGAATGTAACACTGTATAGTAGCTTGGATTAAGTCAACAGAGCATGGTGCAGTCCTTGGTTTAACAATTAGAGAATAGGCTTTGTTATATTAGCTTATAATTTAATTTTTTTTCTATTTCTCTTTGTATTATTGTTTTCCTATGATGATGTTGCATATTTCGTGTATTTTATTCAAGATTTATTGAATATTGTAATTATTAAAATTTGAAAAGAAAACAAAATTGTGGACTAGGCCGCAAATCGGTTTTCCGGGGCTGACACGGAGAGGGACGAAGACGCATCTCTCTCCAGCGCGGAAAGCGAAAAAGCTGAGCGGGAACCATAGCGCACGGACGGGAAGACGGCCGCGCATGCGCGGTGGGTGTGCCCTGCGTGCGGGACCTCCCGCAAGATTTTTCTTCCGGTTTGAGGGGGCTGCCGTGGACGTCAACCAAGTCGTGAGAACAAGCAGCCTGCTTGTCCTCGGAGAACAGTATTTACAAGATAAAACAATTTCAACTATCAACTTAATTATAATATAATTGGGTGTCAAACTGCATGGAATGATCTGGTTGATTCATGCCCAGATCAATCAGATCCAGTGAGGTGAAATTACTTTCTCTTGCTAGTATCATGGCTTGGGGAAACTTCAGGGAAGCAGCTTAAATTTTGTCAAATATGACAGCTTTGTAATAACTTTTACATTACAGAAACTGAACTACAACAACTAAAATATAATCTCAAAATATATAAGAAAGAAAAGAACAGCATTCAAAGGGATATATCCTAAGATAACCAATGTTGTAATTCACAACAGTATGCTCTTGAAAAAGTTTCACACTGCCTTAGTTGTGACTGGAATTGATATAATTTATCATAACCAATCAATCTGAGGTACTAATATTGAAGAACATAAGTAAAGTCATGCTGAGTCAAACCAAGGATATTTAAGCCCAGCATCCTGTCTCCAACAATGCCCTGTCTAGGCCACAAATACCCAGCTGATCCCATTTCTTACAGCTCATTTTCAAGGGGTGAGCAATGGCTCTCCTCAACTACCCAGCTTATAATTTGTCATGGATTAATCCTCCAGAACTTGTTGAAACCTCTTCTGCACTCCTGTTAGTCACCTTGACCACACACTCACAACAGCTTCTACACTTTTATTTATATGTGCATGAAAAATAACTTCCTATAATTTGTTTACAACCGGTTGGTCATTAGTTTCATGGACGGTCCTCTCATTTTTGTGTTTGAAAGGTTAAAATAGTTTCCTATTAATTGCTCCACCCAATCATGCTTTTATATGCTTCTATCAGATCCCCTTCTCAGTCTTTTCTCTAAGCTGAAGATCCCTAACCTTTCTTCATAAGGGAGGTGTTCTAACCAGGGATGTTAAGTCGGTACACCAAACCTTCAACTCCAACTGAAATTAGGCTTTAAATTTTTTGTTTGGGATTTAAGTGCTGGTAAATATAACTTCAGATTCACGACAAAGATTTGTATATACGCATAAAATGATAAAAACAAATTAAAACATATGATAAATTTATGTTGAAGCTGGAGTCAGTACATTACCAACTAACCAAAATTGCTTCTAACCCCTATATCATTTTTGTTCATCTCCTCTCATCTTTTCTAGTTCTCTTATATCCTTTTTTGAGATGGGTCGACCAGAACTGCGGACAGTACTCAAGATGCAGAGAGACCATGGACCTATAAAGAAGTACAGCAGTTACTTAATCTGTAGCAGGACAGGAGGATAGGAATCTTCGCTTATAGGGGGGGGGGGATGTCACCCAACAGAGCCTGAGTGGAAAGTTTTCGCCAGCATTTTCCAGAGCCTTATTGCACAAGCCCACTTGTTTCTGTCTGCCACCATTGTACAGGACACCCCCTCAGTCCACTGCAAGATTTTAGAACACAATTCATAAGTACATAAGTATTGCCATACTGGGACAGACCAATGGTCCATCTAGCCCAGTAACCTGTTTTCCAAACAGTGGCCAAACCATGTCACAAGTACCCGGAAAAACCCCAAATCATGGCAACACTCCATACTACAAATCCCATGGCAAGCAGTTGCTTCCTATGTCTGTCTCAATAGCAGACTATGGACTTTTCCTCCAGGGATTTGTCCAAACCTCTTTTAAACCCAGATACGCTAACCGCTGTTACCACATCCTCCGGCAAAGAGTTCCAGAGCTTAACTATTTGTTGAGTGAAAAAATATTTCCTCCTATTTGTTTTAAAAGTATTTCCATGTAACTTTCTCGAGTGTCCCCTAGTCTTTGTACTTTTGGAACAAGTAAAAAAATCAATTTTCTTCTACTCGTTCTACACAACTCAGGATTTTGTAGACCTCAATCATATCTCCCTTCATCTGTCTCTTTTCCAAGCTGAAAAGCCCTAACCTCCCAGTCTCATAAGGTCCTCTTGTAATTTTTCACAATCCTCTTGCAATTTAACAACTTTGAATAATTTTGTCTCATCAGCAAATTTAATTACCTCATTACTCCCCATCTGTAGACCACCTATAAATATGTTAAAAAGCAGTGGTCCCAGCACAGACCCCTGGGGAACCCCACTATCTACCCATCTCCAAGAATACTGACCATTTAACCCTACTCTCTGTTTTCTATCTTTTAACCAGTTTTTAATCCACAATATGACATTACCACCTATATCGTATGACTTTCTAATTTTCTCTGGAGTCTTTCATGAGGTACTTTGTCAAACGCCTTTTAAAAATCCAGATACACAATATCGACCAGCTCATCTTGTGTGTTTGTTCACCCCTTCAAAGAAATGTAACAGATTGATGAGAAAAGATTTCTCTTCCCTAAATCCATGTTGGTTTTGTGTCATTAATCCTTGTTTTTGCATATGCTCTGTAATTTTGTTCTTTATAATAGTCTCTACCATTTTGCCTAGCACAGACATCAGGCTCACCGGTCTATAATTTCCCAATTCTCCTCTGGAACCTTTTTTTTTAAAAATCGGTGTTACATTGGCCACCCTCCAATCTTCCGGTACCATGCTTGATTTTAAAGATAAATTACATATTACTAACAATAGTTCTGCAAGTTCATTTTTCAAATCTATAAGTACTCTGGGATGAATACCATGCGGTCCAGGAAATTTGTTACTCTTCAATTTGTCAAATTGCGCCATTACATCCTCCAGGTTTATAGAGATTTCATTCAGTTTCTCTGACTCCTCAAGCTTTGAATACCATTTCTGGCAGGATAGCTGAAATGTTATATATGGGACTCCCAAGCTACAGGCTGCCTTCAACAGAATAAAAAATGCAAAAATAGAATCCAGCGGGGCTGCAACAAATTTTTTTTTTTTTTTTTTTGGGGGGGGGAGGCAGCCAGGAAGTGAAAGTAATGAGCCTAGGGGGGGTGGGTGCTGAAATTAGATTTTTTAAAAAACCCAAAACTTCCCTCTAGCATTCATAAGAATTTTGGGGAAAAAATATTTTTATTTGCAATAGAAATGATACACAAAATATTCTTCAAATCCCCCACTAGATCCCCACTCCTTTAACCAACCCCCTTCCCCAAGTTCACAGCAGAACACAATAAGAATGGATCAAACAATGAGAAACAAGTGCAACAAATCCCTTAAGTTAAACAAGAGCCAACACTAGGGCAGTAAACCTCACCAAGTTCTATAGGGCTGCCATACCCTCAGGAAAGAATCCATACTATCTTTATTCAAGGCAGTCAGTCATCAAATAAATATAGTCAATTTTAGCTAGGAGCTTATCTAGAGGAAAAGTCCAGCTGCTTCCAATGAGATGCCAAGCTCACTCCAGCTGTCGTAACCACTAAGGCCACCAAGTCTTTGGATGTTCTCGTTAAACCTTGGAGAAACTCCATTTAACAAAAGAAACACATCTAAATGCAACTCAACATGTAAATAAATCCCCTAAGAACTTCAAAACAGTATTCCAGCATATGTGTGTCTTAGCACATTTGTACCAAATATGAAAAAAGGTGCCATGTTGACCACACCCTCTCCAGCAGGCCCCATACCTGACCCACACATCTGCTCAGGTCAAGCAGGAGTATAATACCATGTTCCACCAAATTAGTTTTTAAAGAAACCTTTAGAAGGTTTAGATTAGATAGCTAGATAAATTCCCATTGTTTACTGACCAGGGTATAATCCAGTAGACTCTCCCACTTCCTCATACTTTCAAACAGGAGGACAACAAAGAATGAAGGCCTTATAAAGCCTGGAAATAAGTTCCTTTCCATTCTCCATTCTGAAAATCTTCAAAAAATCAAAATTCTCCTGCTTCCAATGATGTAGCACCCTCCTAATCATAAAATCCTTAAGCTGATACAAAAACCAATAGACTCAAGTGTGTTAACATTAACGGCTCTCTTAGTATGCGTTAGTTTTAAGAGAATAGAACTGTTTTTACACACAAACTAGCTCATACTAATACTTATGTGAAATCTACATGAGGTAAAAAGGCATAAAAGCTATGCAAACTAGCTCATTACCTATTAACATAGCAAAAAGGTATTCAAGAGAACTGATTCACTGATGCATTAACCCAAAAATCTTCAGAGAAGGGTAGTTACATTGGATGATACAGCATAAAAGTATTGCGTACTTCGGTACCAACAGTACATATAGCTTACTTGAATATCATTAACACTGTCAGTATGCACCACCACATTTAAACCTGTTGACCAGGGTTGTCCAAGTGTATCTAACGCTCTAAGCCAGGTTTGTGAATGCAATGCATGTGAGCTAATAGCAGCACAGAAGATCTCTTTAACTTGTGTCAACTCCTCAATCCCCCCTCCCCCGAACACAATTCTGACCCTCTAAACACCTACAAGCCTGTAAAGCATGAGCTATGTCCACCTTTCAAAATAGCAGCATCTGACCCTTTGCAGTGTGCTCCAAACCACTATTAGGAGCCAGTCTTCCAAAAGCAGCAGCGTTTTCTTATTTACAATGCTGCCTTAACTGGCATTACCCCTAGTGATGCTACATGTTGGGCGCTGTCATTTTAAAAAGATAGCAGCACCAGAGGCAGAAGCAATTGGGCATTGCTCCTGCCTTTAGAGGTGGTGGGAGTTGCTAAGTCTGGATGTGGGGTGGAGGAAGCTTGGGATGGGGAGAGAAATCCTGGACCTGGCTGTGGGGAGGGGGAAAGAGAAAGAAGGAATATACTGGACCTAGATGGGGGAATGGGGGTAGGTGAGGGAGAAAGACACTGGACCTGATAGGAAGTTGGGGGAGAGAGAGAAAGGTGGCATAAGCCTAGGTGGGGATGGATGTCACTGGCACACATCGATCAATGTTGCGGCCTCCAGCCTTTTTGGACCAAATTCTGCTCTGACCTAAAAATGAATAAATACCACCGTCTTAGGCAAACCTTCAGCCATGATCTCCCCCACCCGTAATCACACCTTCCCTTCCCTTCTGTAGTCCAGCATCTTCCTTTTGCTACCTTCACCCCAAAGTATTCAGCAGCTCCCCTTTCCTTCTTTACCACCTCCATGGTGGCACTGAACAGCACTCAGTGCACCTATGAAAAACAACACATCCAGCACAATACTTTCTGCATGCTCAGATATTTAAAGCTCCATGCTGGCTGCAATGCTTCTAATATCAACTGCTGCATCAATGATGCTGCCCTAGACAAAAGCTTAGTCTGCCTAGTGGTTGGGCCATCCCTGGTGTTTATGGCCAATGCTGAAACTTAGTACTTTATACATTAGTCCCTTCTCACCTTTCATCCAAACAGGATTCTAGCACACCAATTTTCTGTACTGCATGCACAGCAGCATATAACTTAGATAATACCTTTTCCTCTCCCTGCTCTCTTTTTCTAATTACAACTGCAGACCTTTTTCTCCAAAATGACAATTTCCAGCTAGCATATATCCTGTTTGGTTTAAAATACCAGGACTGCAAAGCTCCCTAGCCAAGTGTATTATTTTAATTATATATGAAGAGGAAAGCATTAAAAACAGTCATCTTACGTTAGTTGTGGGTCCTTCTTCATTTTCAGCTATACAGCTCTGGAGATTAAAAGCTAAGTCGTTGCACTTCACTAGAATGCGCTTCCCAAACTTCTCTTCAAATGGCTTAACTTCTGGCTCAATACCTGAGAAGTCAAGTTTCTTTAGAAGACACAAAGGTGAAAGTTAGCATCAAAATGTACAGCAATCAGACTGAATGCAATGCTTTATCTGCTACTAGTTGTTCAGTTCACCCTGTTCGTATTCACCACACAGAGATCAAAATAATATAAGTATATTGAGAGAAATTAGGTAACATGGAAGTACTGCTTTCATGGGCCACAATTACACCTTCATCCTATTACATTTGCCTTCTGTAGAAAAGACACACACAAATGTAATAAATGGATTTTGTCCATCACGTAGAAAAATTTGACATCAATCTTGGAAAAGCTAGAAGAAACTTAAAATTAAAAGTCTCTCCTTTTGTTGTAAAACAGCTTTATAAAATGCAACTTTAATTTTTTTCCCAGAATTCTAGGGTCCCTCTGACATAAGTACAGAATAGAGAGCTGCAAGGGGACAGAAATCTTACCCATCCCTGCCCGTCCCTGCTGGAATCTTACCTGTCCCCACTGGAAGCTTACCCATCCCCATCCATCCCTGCAAAAATGTAACCCATCCCAACCCGTCCCCACCCATCCCCGTAAGAATTTAACCCATCCCCACCCATCACTGTAAGAATTTAATGGTACATAAAAGAAAATTCGGGTCAGCTCCCTCAGTCTCTCTCTGGATTTGAGCCACAGCACTGCAGGAAGGGAAGGAATGGAAGCTGAAACATGGAACACTCTGGTGTGCACATGTAAGATTTGTCTCTGATTTACTTGCACCGTGTGCTGAGAGGTCACCACATGCACGCGCCAGTAGGTCAGGTGACATCTGATGCTCATGCCTGTGTCAGAGCTGAGGTCTGCTCATCAGCCCAGGAGCAAAGAGGATTAATTGTAACATACTAAGAGTGACAGCAAATAAACACCAGAATGGTCCATCCAGCCTGCCCAATAGTCACACTCATTATCAATTCATGATTAAATCAATGAGTGTGATATTATATACTTGATTATGGTCTTTCTTTTGTGTTTCTGAAACATAGACCATAGAAGTCTATCTGGCCCTAGCCTTATGTTCCACCTGCTGGAGTTGTCGTTGAAGCCCACTCCAGTCTATGCGTCTTCTCATTTGTGGGACACAGATCGTAAAAATCTGTCCAGAATTGTCCTTATGTTCCAGTCACTGAAGTTTCTGTCTAAGCCCTTTCCAGTCCATCCTAAGCCAGACTTCCATATATTAGACACAGACCATACAAGTCTGCCCGGTATTGGCCCTAGTTAATCACAGCTAGAGTCGCCATCTAAGCATTATTTCACACATCCACACACATGCAGCCATTTAAGGTTAGGTTTTTTATAACTTCCATTTTCTAATTAGAGATCCTCTGTGTTCATCCCACGCCTTTTTGAATTCCATCATTATGTGTGTCTCTACCACCTCCTTAATGGAAAAGTTTCCACATTTGTGCTGTTAAAGCAAGGAGGAAGAGGAGGAGGAGGAGACAGCACTCAAAGAACTTGGTACTCAGTAGATGAGAGGCTGGTGCAGGTGTAGCTTACACTTCCACGGGAACCCCGCAGAACTGCTGCCATCCCTGCGGGAACCCCACAGGAACTGCTTCCATCCCCGCGGGAACCCCGCAGAACTGCTTCCGTCCCCGTGGGAACCACACAGAACTGCTTCCTTCCCTGCGGGTTCCACGGGATTCCCGCAAACCCCATTCCCGTGCAGCTCTCTAGTACAGAACCTACCTTACATATCCACTTAAGTTAACTGGGACAGCGACAATTGTACCTGTATATAAACTGCTGTATGTATAATACTGAAATATTAGAAAAACAAAATTTGTGCACCAGGAAATTACAGAGGCTGTCCCAGAGTGCACAAATCAATTTGCTCTTGGTTCTGCTTACCGCTGTCTCTTCAAACCTGTGCTTTACTTACACGCATAGCAATCAAGATGCCACTGCAGGGGCCTATGCTGCTCAAGTGACTTAACTCCCACTCTTCACTCTGACAAAATGTATCACCAAGACCATGTCACAGGAAAGGAGAAGTGGATGTCTTATCTTATGGCTTTGATCTGTGTATTACAGTCCAGGCCTACACAATTACTTTCATGTGCAAGGGCTGTCAATATGTACCAGCGTGTCCCTTACAGAGATTACCTGCTAGAACTTTTGTTCTGTCTGCTTGCATATTCTAGAATTATTGGTTTAAGTTACTGGTCTATGTTCTGCCTGTATTCTAAAATGATGCATCTTAGATTATGAAACTTATATTTTTGTTAGCACTTTAATTCATATAATTACAGTGCCTTAAAATACTGAGGTCTGTTTTCAAGGATTATAAGAAAAGAAATTCCAAAATTCGACTTTGCATGAGCAATGATGGTTTTGCAACTATTCCAAATCCCTTGTTGTCCTACTCCAGCAAAAACAACTGTATATATAAAAGCTGAAAAACTGTTTTCACTAATATGAAGTGTAAAACTAGTCAAAATCTTGAGGAAAATAGGCATACATAGTAAATATGCATAAATAGTGCTAATGGTCCTCGTCCGAACCTTAAATCTTTATAGCAATATCATTTTAATCATCTAGGTAGAGTTACTGTAAAGACATCAGCCACACTCATTTTCTACTTAAGTCCAGTAGTAGAAGATTCTTATTCTAGGGCTAAAGAAAGGATTTTAGATAATACACCTGGGAAAAAAAATGACTTTCTACAACATACTTATTTTGTTGTGCATTAATTATACGTTCATTTGATTTAAAATGATTTGTTTGTTCTTAGAATAATAGAAATCCACCAATTAGTAATTTAATAGCCTGTGGCCAAACGAGATGGAAATTAAGTAACATTTTTACAAATATTTACATATAGGGAGATTAAGGACACTATACCTGGTGCCAAAGGATCTCTGTTGGACTTGGCTGCTGTCAATATAGCCTTGGTGGAAGTGTGCGTCAGCTCACTAACATCGGGCAGGGTCAACACCAAAAGAACTTAAGCATGCCTGCTCTATGACACACAGCCATAGATGCATGCCCGAAGGAGAGTGCCCAAAAGGGCACACCTTGTCCCTTTGGAACCCAAATGGAGCCAGGGGACTTTGATTTAAGTATAATTTGTGTTTGTGATTATGACATCTAAAACCAGCACAGGAACTGAAATGGTGATGTCGGGACCTATGGTAAGCATATGGTTCTGAAGGAAAGTCAGATGTTAGGGGCATGGTTTCAGAAGTCCACTTCAGAGGGATCCCTACGTTCTAGGATACACCAAGCTCGCCAATGACATCCACAGTTCCAATGGCTTCCCAAGTTGGTTCCTCTGTATCATGGTTAAGCAGTGGTGGTAGCCATGGATTTTCTTCCTCCTCACTACTGACTCAAACCAGTTAGTTTGCCCAAGGCTACTGTTTTATCAGCCTTGGGAGATTCTTATGCTATCAGAAAGCCTGCATCAGAGGTGTCACTTCAGGATGTATGGCAAGTGATACGTAGGATGGAAGATATGCTTTGGGGTCCTATTTCACAGCTGTGTGAATTCTCCCAAACAGTTTTTAAGATAGTAGATTTTAATAGTAAAATATCTGGACTAGAAATCAGTATTTCAGCTCTTCAAGCAGTGGTATCATCAGGGATAAAGGAAACTCTACAGAACAGACAGAACTAAAGATCTTAGACTTAAGTTTCCCAGCATGTCATTTTACCTCCATAGTTAGTTTTTTTTTTTTTTTTTTTTTGCTGAGGAAGTATTTCAAAGAAAAACTTATCTAATGCTGACAGCATAGCAATTTCTATTTATTATTTGCATAGGACTTCTGTCCTGGAGAAAGAGGAGGGTGATGCCTATGATGGTCTGTCAAATCCTCAACGTTTTAATTTGACTAATTTCCTGGAATAACGAGCAGACCAGAGAGAAACAGCAACACAAAACCAAATGTGAACAAACAGTGAAGTGGGCCATAGATGAACAAAGCGGGGCACAGGGTGGAGGAACCAAACTTTAGTGATGAACCCATCACAGACCAAGTTTCAGCAAATATCTGTGTCAGGGGTCAGTGTTGTCCATCAGCGTATAACAACACTTCTTATGCAAATTCAACAGTCACAATATTGTAGCTTTTAGTGGAAATAAAATCCTCTCTGAAAAAGGTGCCAATTCTATAAAGTCAATGCTTCAGTCATATTCTACCAGAAGGTGCTTGGGTTCTGCTGTTATTCCCTCTGATGGCAGATGAGGTAAAACACCAAGACACATGAAATCATATTTTTTTCTTGTGCAGCAACAATGTAATGAAACTCACTCCGTGGTTCCTGCCATGAGGAGGATGTCATCAGCTGTTGCATAAGAAAAACGATTTCATGAGTCCTAGTGTTTCTCCTCATCTGCCATCAGAGGCAATAACAACAGATCCCAAGGCTCTGGTAGAATGTGACTGAAGCCCAATAACAACAGATCCCAAGGCTCTGGTAGAATGTGACTGAAGCCTTGACTTTATATAATTGGCACCTTTTTCAGAGAGGATTTTATTTCCACTAAAAGCTACAATATTGTGACTGTTGAATTTTCTTAAGAAGCACCTCAAATACTGTGTGCAATTCTGGTCACTGCATCTCAAAAAAAGACAGTGGAATTAGAATAGGTACAGAGAAGGGTGACAAAAATAAAAAGGATGAGATGACTTCGCTCTGAGGAAAGGCTAGAGCAGCTAGGGCTCTTCAGCGTGAAGAAAAGAAGGCTAAAGGGAGCTAGGATAGAGGTCTATAATGAGTGGAGTAGAACGGGTAGACATGAATCACTTGTTTACTCTTTCCAAAAATGCTAGGACTAGGGGGCATGCAATGAAGCTACAATGTAGTAAATTTAAAAGAAATTGGAGAAAATTTTTCTTTGTTGCCAGAGAATGTAGTAAAAGCAGTTAGCTTAGCAGGGTTTAAAAAAAGTTTGGATGGCTTCCTAAAGGAAAAGTCCATAGACCATTATTAAAATGGACCGGGGAAAATCCACTGCTTATTTCTAGGAGAAGCAGCATAAAATGTATTGTACTGTTCTGGGATCTTGCCAGGTATTTCTAACCTGGACTGGCCACTGTTGGAAACAGGATGCTCAGCTTGATGGACCTTCGGTCTGTCTCAGTATGGCAACGCTTATGTTCTTAAGAGTTTTACGATGACGACAACTCAACCTCTGATGCAGGCGTTTGCCACAACACGGGCCGTGTCAGGTCCTTCAATAAAGTTTGCTATCTCTGCTCCGTGTCTCCACTTTGTTGTTCCATCTACAGCCCACTTCACTGTTTATTGCTTCATTTTTAAAATTAATGTGCTAAGATCTTGCTTTAAAGAGGATTCTTTGTTTTATGGAAAAAGATTACAAGTATTTTCTGATGTTGCAAGAAGTATGCAAATGAGGAAAAAATTGTTTCTTAAGGTGATATCACAAACACTTGTATTAGGTAGAAGTTTCTTTTTTTGAAATTTCCCTGCAAGTGTTTAAATAGGTTTGTTGATGTGAAATGTTTAATAGTAGTAGTAGTAATTATGGTTATGGGCCAGCACAATTAGAAAAACTGGTTATTGAGATAGAAGTGACTTCACTGCTTCCAGCTGATGGCATATTTTTGTTTTTGATATTAGTCATAGATACTCCAGGTTTCAAAGAGAATGTCATTGTTCTTGATATTTCCTTATGTTTTTTCCCATTCTGTGTTCCTTTCTTCTCCCCTCTGATATGGGCTCTATTTCCTGATTGTTAGTCTTTTTGTAGTGCACCCAATTTGAAATTAATTTACAAAAATATTTACATATGCACATCAAGCAGCATAATTCTATGCAGACATATTGAGTTAACACACTTGCCATAGTATATTAACTTTACAAGAAAGACAGGTATTCCTTTACATTCAAAACTAAGAATCTATTGAGAACAATCTGAATTTTACTAAGTCATTGGTCTAAGTTCTTCACTATCATTCTTTAAGGAGCAACCAAGAGATCACTGACCTGTGCATCCGAGTCCAAGGCAAAGAGCTTCACTCTGTTTTCATTTTTAAGTTTTGTTTCTGCATCTCTGGTACTCTACCAAACAAAAAAGACCTTTTGTTAGTCAGGGAGAAAAACGTTACAGTAAAAAAAAAAAAAAAAGGTGCTGAAACTCCTAAAACTTGCGCCGGCTACATTAACCAGAGCCTTAAGAACATGCCCTCTATCTGCTTTACTGGTCACCAAGCACAACACATTTAGGAACATTGGGCCATTGCTACAGAATGTTCTATCCTTGCTGGCCATACATACCTTGTGAGTTATTTACCCTCTTTAGTCCCCGTCTCCCACCTTCAAAAAAAAAAACCCTAGGGATGAGTTTTCTGGGTCTTCCCAGACACCTACTCCATGTTCTGGTTTCCTTACATCATCATACACAAACTGTAGTACAGGTATATAAAGAACAAGTTCCAACCACACACTGTGCACAACATTATTTGAGCACAGGCACAAAGTAAAAGCAATCAGTTCCCTTGAAAAAGCCGGTGGCTAAACGGAGATTGCTGCAAGAAGTTAAGTGCTGGCTATGTGTGCTTGATAAAAGAAGTTCTATTTTGATAGCAAAGAAAAAAGTAAAAAAACATTTTTGACCCATGATTGAGCTGTGTACCTATTTAGTGCTAGAAACTGTCTATGCTGCGGCACTGAGCACAGAAGGCTTCTCGGGTCTTTTTTCCTCCTAATGAAGAAATCTAAAACCCTTAAAACAGAAAAAATCTGGGGAATATTGCCCGTGTTAACACTAAGAGTATATATAATATTGTGCACAGTGTGTGGTTGGAACTTGTTCCTTACAATACAGCCTCATGTAAGGAAACTGTATTAACATTATATTTTTAACAGTTATTTTACTTCTGATAAAAGCAGTTAATTATATGCAAACAACAGAAAATTAGAACTTCATACTACAATATAAGTTTAAAAAATATAGTACTAAACCACAAGTAATGTAATAAAAGTGATGCTTTAACTTCAAAGTAAACTCTACTTCCATTTAACTGATATTAATTAAAGAAAACAATTGATAACCACTTTGCGTTTAACTAAGGAGGATCTTTTGTTTAGGGCACACTGTGCAGGGCAGCCCTCAAACATCTCCCAAACCTCTGGTACTCTCCTGATGGACTAAAACCACATAGTACCAAGGAAGTGCTGGACTTGGTCCTCTAAGGTAGCAGTGTGGCTGGTGTTAATGACTTCAGCCGAACTACTACTATTTTCTAAGATGGTTGTGATGAAAAAAGGTGGCTATGAGGAAAGCAGAGCACCTAGCTTACTTTTGAAGAACCTGCCAGGTACTTGTTACTTGGAGTGGCCAATGCTAGAAAAAAGGATACTGAGCTTGGACATTTGATCTGATTCAGTATAACAATTAGGTTCTTATGAGGGCAATATCTAACTCTGCTCCAAGAATAAATATTACTAGGCTGTAAGGAGGGTACGGAAGATTTGAAGGCTCCCTGATCAAGGGGCCCAAGCCAGACATGCCCATGTATACTGCAGATCTCAGTGCTGATTTCTTTTCCTAAACTTCTCACTGCCTTCCATTAAAGTCAATGGGAATTTAAAAATTTACACCACCTTCAGAGATGGAGCAATGTTTTAACAGTATAGGTACAGTAATTTCGAATTAATTTTAGTGCCGTTTGCTGCATTAGAATTCCATATGTAGCTCTGAATGCATTTCCATGCTAGCTGCACTAAGATTAGAACAGCAATTATCTGCGGTTTAGCACCAATATTTTGGGCATTTTGACACTTTGCTACATTGGAATGAATCATGGTGCCCACAAAATCAGAACTAAACCAAAGGTAAACCATTGCACTGAGGTTGCACAAGTTATTTTTTTGCCCAAAAGCCCAACTACATGCATTTTTGTTCATCTAAACTGTCCACAATCTCAATTCAACCCTACCTAATAGCTCACCGTAGAAATTTCCATTTTACCCTTTCTTCTCTTGTTTTCAATATACTATCTAGAATTTCACAGAAAATTGATATATCTATGCTAGATATATCAAATCAGTCTAAGTGTCAATTTGGATTCTCCGAGTATACCATAGATTCATATCTACTCACTCCACTATCAGCCTCATTCTCTCCAAGAATATTTAAAGCTGCCCTTTTCTTTAAACAATTCACCCAATGTGATTCTCTTCAGTCATGGGTAGAAAAGTACCCCTCCCCTACCCAGGGCTTCACAAGGCCCCACTGCCAGCTAGATTTTCAGGATATTCACTGTGAATATACATGTACAAGATTTGCAGTGTACGCAAATTTATCTTGTACGAATTCATTGTAGATCCTGAAAATCTGATTGGCGTTGAGGTCCCCATCCCAGCACAGATTTGTGAAGCCCCGCCCTATCCCATAATGCAACGTTTCTCACTACCTTTATGTATGTACGTTTCTCTTGTCCATCTTAACTAGCTTGTAAGCGCTAAGGAGCTGGAACTGTTTAGTCAGTCCTGAATTTAATCATAGGCAATATAGGCAACTGTCTAGGGTACCAAAATACACAGACTGAAGAGAAGCTTGCTCTCACTTAGAGCCATGTGGATATGCTACTTCAAAGGGGGGTAACTGTGGCACTATAGCCTCTCTCTGCTCTTCTCCTGGCTCTCCAATCTTTCATACGCCCTTTCACTCCCCACCCCCAGGTTCTTCTCTCTGATCTTGCCTATGGGCATCAAATCCACCTTTGTGTACCTCTACATATATCCAGTATAAATTATATATGAGAGTATTAACGACAACATGACACTATAACTTTAAGATGTCATTCAAAGTTTCACTCTGTATTTGAAAGATCAAAGCAATGTCTAAACAAGCTGCAAATCAGGAGCACTATCAAAAAACATTTCTCAGTCTCACACTGGCTTCAAAGCGATTTTATCCTAAGAAGGGAAACAGGAAATTAATTGGAAAAAGAATTGATATAGCTAAGATTGAGTTTTTACAAGTTACAAGTATAGATGCTCTTTCATCATTACTAACATAAGTTGCTATGGGCAACAGACACCTGCACTAGATCTGTGAAGGTAGACTAAAGATAGCGTTAAAAGTGAATGTTTTAATTCCCACATTATAATTCATTATGCTATGAATCACACGAAGTGTAGCCTTTTTAAAAACACAGTTAACACCACATCCAATGTGTGCAAATTTCTTTACACCCTCAACCTTCAATGTATAATTCCAGCTATAACACAAATACAATCATAGCTTTAAATGAAAAAAAATATTTCTAGACAACTGAAAATTCAACTAACCAAACATGAAGAATACTTATATTAATTCCTATTAAAATAATCTATAGCCACAGGAGATTTAAAACTTCGCTGCCAAGACTGAAAATTAAACTTGTAAACCACCATCACTGGAGATAGGAAGCTATTTCAGACATGGAGAGCTATGTGTGAAAGCATTAAGGTGGCAGCAGTCCTTGTCTCAGTATCTATAAATAGGTTACCTCATATTAAGTTTCAACATCGGATTCCCCATGCTCTTAATGCATATTTTTCCCCATTGTGAACAGTTACTAAATCATCATATTAAGTGAACAGATATTCTTCAAAATTGAAAAATCCATAGCAAATGTTGAGAAACATCTTAGCTACTCTGCAACCTAAGCAGCTTAAGAACTCACAGTGCTTCTAGGAGTCAGATATTTTCCTTCTTTACACATATTCTAGATACATATTCTAGAAGGAAATATAGAAGACACAAAAGCACACACTACAAGCAGTAATCGCGAGCATGGATATAGGGCAGTGGTTCTTGATCTCTGTCAGGACACACTGGTGTCTCACCAAAAATTTGACAGATAGATGACCAAGGCAGGTGATGAGGAACAACCAGCCTCTGCAGAAGGAACATATCTAGCATATGTATTTCACTGTGGTGACAAAAGAATCTCTTGATATGCTCAAGGCCAAGATATGGGAGAACATCTAGATGGATGTCAGGAGTTTCTGAAACAGTGCCCTGAACACAGTTGTAGCACTGCTTCAGAGATACCCACTAAGGGGTCCAAAGCAAAGATAACAAATTTCAAAAAAGCAGAGCAACAGACTGAACAAGGCCCATAATCCACTACCGAGTTGACCATTCTCCAAAGACAAGCAGGCTGATATTCTCACAAGTGGGTGACGCCACGTCGGCCCCGGAGGATTTTAAAGCAAAATCTAAAAATCTCTTCTACGGCGTTCCGTCGCGCGAGCGATCACACTGCGCATGTGCGCACACCTCTTCCCGCTCGCTGTGCGGACACGCCCCTCAGTTTTTCTTTTTCCGCGTCTGAGGAGACACGGAGTTCGTTAGTGCTTCGTGTTTTCTTCAGGTCCTCGGAGTAAAATCTCTTTTTTTATTTTTTCATTTATACTTTTTCATGGCAGGCTCATTGTGGCTTATATATACAGGTACTTTTTGTACCTGAGGCAAGGAAAAGTTAAGTAATTGCCAGAGTCACAAGGGGCTGTGCCTGAAATGAAAACAAAGCATTTAAGCTTCTTTTTTCTTATAAAGTGCTGGTATATTGTTATCTGTGGGCTCTCTCTCGCCAGCAAATAAAACAAGCCCACATTTTTAGGATCCATTTATTAAAACTTAACAAATGGCTCTCGAGAGCTGTGAGAGCCTGCTTCAGCACACCACTGTCTTTAAGCCTCACAAGTGGTGAAGGTGTATGTCACAGGAGAAAAGCAGGAGCCTAAGCAGGTGCAACCCTGGTGAATGGGCAACCTGGTGACACAAAATCAGTGGTGTAACCTTTGAAGTGAGTCTCCACCCGCCTCAGCGTCTCCTGCTTTGCAGGTCATTCGGGCGCATCGGCGGATGTGTCTTGGGCCGGATCATCTCCCTGTGAAGCGCAAGTAGTGTCTCAAAGACGAGACGTATGCTACTTGTCAGGGATGCCCGAAGGAGATCAATTCTGGAGTCCGACAGAGACCGATGCACGTTGGGTATAGTTATGCATCGAGTAGGTCTCCACCTGCCTCGGCGCCTCCTGCTTGGCAGGTCATTCGGGCGCATCAGCGGGTGTCGATACCATCGGTGCCCAGAGCTTTGCTCCCTCTGTTATGGAGGTATCCGGGCTTCAGACATCAGTCAGTGCCGAGAGCGTTGCTCCCTCTGTTATGGAGGTATCCTGGCATTGGACGTCGATACACCGATACCAGGTATCAACGGTGCCATCGGTACCGAGTATCATCGGTACCATGGGTACCGTCGGTGCCGAATATCATCGGTGCATCGGTACCGAGGAGTATCGGTACCAGGAACATTGGTGCCATGGTCGGTGCCATGGGTCCCGTCGGTACCGGGTATCATCGGTACCATGGGACCCGTCGGCACCTGGTATCATCGGTACCATGGGTGCCATCGGTACCGAATGTCATCGGGGCATGGGTGCCGTCGGTACCAGGTATCATGGGCACCATCGGCACCAGGTATCATGGGCACCATCGACCATCGGTACCAGGTATCATCGCCCATCGGTACCGAGTACCATGGGTACCATCGGTATCGGGTGTCGTCGGTACCATGGATACCATGGGTATCAGGTATCATGGATACCGTCGGTACATGAGTACCATCGATACCAGATATCATGACCAGGTACCATCAGTGCCATGGGTGCCACTGGTACCAGGTGTCATGAGCACCGTCGGTACCATGTGTACCATCAGTACCGTCGGTGCTGTTAGTGCCGGATATCATGGGTACCATCGGTACCAAGTACCATGGGTACCATTGGTACCGGGGGTCATCGGTACCATGTGTATCATCGGTACCGTCGATGCCATGGGTACTATCGGTACCATCGGTCACATCTCTGTTATGGAAGTCATCTGGCAGTCTGGTTTCGATTCCCTTGCATTTCCAGATTTTGTCCTTGGCTTCGGGACCATGGATGCCATGGGTGCTACCGCCTCCTGCGGCATCTAGCTTTTCACCTGGTCTCCTTCACCGATGCTGCCTCTGGTAGGGATGTTCGCGGCCTACTGGGGCAACTTCTCGACCCCGTCGTAGACCTTACCGCGCCTCCATATCGGACGCGTTTGGATCTGAGCTGCTCGGTTTGAGTAGTTAGCTCAGTTCAATGATGGTTCATCTGATGAACATGAAGGTCATGGGGTTTTCTCTGCTGAGAATCCTCTAGATCTTCTATCTGTCTTGACATTACAGTGGAGATTGTGAATCAGCCCAATGCCCAGATGCTCGAGGTCCTGGACTACCATCTTCTCCTGAGTCTTCTGCCACTCAGAACAGATAGGAGTTCTAAGAACTTGCTTCGGCGCCCCCAGGGCCAGAGCATACATCCTTAGCCTCTTTTGGAGAATGGCGTACCAGGCTGGCATGATCGCGTCCACAATCAAGTCCTGCCAGATCTTTACGAGCATTCCCACCGGAGTAGGCTAAACCTTTTCACCAAGTGGTCAGGTAGCACACGGTGTGTCGCAGGTTCCTGTCCAAGGGCATTTTCGACACTTGTAATGTAACACCTAGATTTCTGATCTAGGTACAGTGATGCGCAGACTCTCATGACTGTGTGCCTCTCACCTGGAGGAGGAGGAGACTCAGCAGAAAATTGTAGATATGCTGTGCATACACTTCCTCATCTCGGAAGTCCTTTAGAGAGAAGAGTAGTTTTCCTTGTGCCTTAAGGGGTCGTACCTATACTCCTACTTCTCGACAGCCGGTTCAGGCTATGCCTCAGCACGCTCGTTCTAGTCAGCGGAGTGCACCTAATCAGGCCCCTGCAGCTATTCCGCAGGAACCAGAGAGGGGTTTTTGACTGGCTCCAATTCAGCATAGCCACTATAAAAAATAAAAAATAAAAAAAAATGTCCGTACCGGCCAATCTGCCTGTCGGGGGGGAAGTTTAAATTTTCTCCACCAAAGGTGACTTCTTTTATCCTCCAACCGGTGGGTTTTTTCAAATAGTCCGGTTAGGATACATTCTCAATCTGGAATCAAACCCTCCACATTGTTCATTGGGAGCTTAATCCTTTAGCTTCCATCAAAAGTGAGTACTTGCAGAGGAACTCTCTGCCTTTCTCAGCGCCAATGCAGTCGAGCCCGTTCCACCAGGGCAAGAAGGGTTGAGATTCTATTCCATGTCCTTCCATGTGGGTTGCGTCCCATCATAGACATAAGGGGCCTAAACAGATTTTGGTTCAGGATGCTTTCCCTGGGCATCCTTCTTCCCATACTTCAGGAAAATGATTGGTTATGCTCTCTGGACTTACAGGATACTTATACTCTCTTTGCATCCAGAGTATGTTTTTCCTAGTGCCTAGCTGTTGTTGCAGCGTATCTTCATGGACTGGGAGTGCATGTGTTCCCTTAACACGATGATTGCCCGTCTCAACAGATTACAGCACAGTAAATATTGAGACTTCTAGACACATGGCTTCCACAGTTCACGTAACTCCCATGGCACTTTTGCACATGACATCCGCTCAGTGCATCCTAGCTTCCCAGTGGTATCAAGTTTAGGGTATCTAGAGGATGTAGCCCAACTGTTCGCCAGTCTTCGGAATTCCCCTCAGAGGTGGTTAATTCTCTCCATTTTGATTCTGAGGCGTCCCGTCCACCTTACTCAGTCAAAAGCTGCTGACGAAGGTTGCATCCATCCTGGCTATCCAACCAAATTATTTTAATTTAACCAAACAATCGGGTTGTGATGTACTCGATAACAAAGGACTACTGGATCTTGCCCTCTGAGTCAGGATGCCATGCAAATGTAGCGGTGGGCCCGCAACGCGGCATGTTTTCTCCAAGCCACTTATCTAATTGGCGTAAACAACAGTCTGGCCGACAGGCTGAGCAGGATAATGCTACAGTCATGGTTGTTGAGCATGCCTATAGTTTCGATAGATCTTCCGGAAGTGAGATACCCCCTCAGTGGATCTTTTTACTACTTAGTCCAATCGCAAAGTCCCTCAGTTCTGTTCCAGGCTGCAGGTTCACGGCAGGCTACCATCGGATGCCTTTCTCCTTCTTTGGGGGACAGGTTTTCTGTATGCGTATCCTCCCATACATCTGGTGGAAAAGACTTTGCTGATTCTCAAGCAAGATTGTGGAGCCATGATTCTGATTGCTCCTTTCTAGCTGCGTCAGATAGGATTCCCTCTTCTTCTGGAGTTGGAATGTTTTCCAGCTCTCATTACGCAGAACGAGGGGGCACTTCTACATCCCAACCTCCAATCTCTGGCTCACACGGTCTGGATGTTGAGAGTGTGGGTTTCGTTGAGTTTTCCAGAGAGTGTCTCCCGACTCTTGCTTGCTTCCAGAAAAGATTTCACAAAGAGGTGTTATTCTTTTTCATGGAAGAGGTTTGCCGTCTGGTGTGACAGCAAGGCCCTAGATCCTGCCTCTTGTCTTATACAGACCTTGCTTGAGTTCTTTCTACACCTGTCTGAGTCTGGTCTCAAGACCAACTCTGTCAGTATTCATCTTCGTGCAATAAGAGCTTATCATCAACGCGTAAAAGGTCAGCCTTTAGCTGTCCACTTCATGACAGGTTTATTTCTCCCCCAATATTGAGAGAATTCCTTGTATGTGTCTAGGGGGGATTCTTTCTGTTGGGCTTAGCACCCCCAATAATTTTGACAGTTGGCTCTTCTGCTTCGGTCAGAGCCCCTACCACTCCTTATCCAGTATCTTGGGGTCTCAATGTCGTTTTCATCCAGCTGCTGCAAGCTCAATTCGGGCCACTGGATTCCTGCCATCTGAAGTATTGGACCTGGAAGGTCGTTTTCCTTAGTGGCTGTTCCTTCAACTAGTAAGGTCGGTGAGCTTCAGACTCCAGTAGCTCAAGCGCCTTACCTTACTTCTCATCTTAACAGAGTAGTTCTCCGCATGCAGATCTTACTGGCGCTGGTATCAGAGTACCAGCTGATCCAGTCAATTGTCTTGCCAACATTCTTTCTCCCTCATCTTACAAGCCCTGGCGAAAGCAAGCTGCGCACTTTTTGCGTGGAGCAGACGAGCTCCCTCGGACGGTCCGCCCAGTTATTTATTTCTTTTAATGCCAGTTGCTGTCGGAAACCGCATCATTTCTTCTTGGCTAGCAGATTGCATCTCCTTCATTTTTGTCCAAGCTGGACTGACTCTAGAGGGCCATGTCACGGCTCACAAAATTAGAGCCATGGCTGAGTCGGTGGCTCATCTAAGATCAGTCACTATTGAAGAGATCTGCAAAGCTGCGGCGTGGTCATCAGTCCACACATTCACATCTCACTACTGCCTTCAGCAGGATAGCCGACGCGTCAGTCGGTTTGGGCAGTCGGGGCTGCAGAACTTATTTGGGGTTTAGAATCCAACTCCAACCCTCCTAAGTCCATTTTTGTTCTGTTCCAGGCTACACTCATTTAGATGTTTCTTTTTTCAGGTCAATTTTTATTCTGGCCTCGCCGTTGCGAGACTCAATTGACCACTGTTTGTTGTGTTGTGTAAGCCTGGAAGCTAGGGATACCCCACTTGTGAGAATATCAGCCTGCTTGTCTTTGGAGAAAGAGTAGTTACTTACCTGTAACAGGTGTTCTCCGAAGACAGCAGGCTGCATATTCTCACAAACCCTCCCACCTCCCCTTTTGGAGTTGTCTCCTCCATCTTTTGGATTTAACTGAGGGGCGTGTCCGCACAGCGAGCGGGAAGAGGTGTGCGCACATGCGCAGTGCGATCGCTCGCGCAACAGACCGCCGTAGAAGAGATTTTTAGATTTTGCTTTAAAATCCTCTGGGGCCAACGTGGCGTCACCCACTTGTGAGAATATGCAGCCTGCTGTCTTCGGAGACCACCTGTTACAGGTAAGTAACTACTCTTTACTGGAGAACATGGTACAATCAATACTTCTTACCATGCCTGTGTGACAGCTGACAAAGGTCACCCACTACAACTATTATAACTTTTATTATTGTAGTTATATATACATTTTTAAACCACAGCCCCCTTTCGTGTGTGCACACGAGTATTATAGTTAAGGTTATTTTATTTTAATTCTACTGCATGTGAGCAGCTGGTGCTACAGCAGAATGTCACTCCACCCACCCCAGTTGAAAATACAAAGATATCTCACTGTGGTCCAAGCCAGGGATCCTTTTCTCAAGAGGAACTAGCGACATTCCATCTTCTGCACTCCATTCAAGACATCAGAGTGGAGAAT
The DNA here is from genome assembly GCF_901765095.1 of Microcaecilia unicolor. NCBI lineage: Eukaryota > Metazoa > Chordata > Amphibia > Gymnophiona > Siphonopidae > Microcaecilia > Microcaecilia unicolor. The sequence continues at coordinate 239,686,994 of NC_044034.1, read as the reverse complement.
CAATATGTACTGGATTCCTCTGATTAGTTACAAGTATTCTTAACTTGACTTCAGATCAGAGCTACTCATTCCAGATAGCAATGCAACCGCCAGGGAGCAGGAGGCCAGTACCTAGAGCTCAGCACATCCTAACAGTCTATTCATTTGAAACCTACAACAGAAGAATATGGTGCATTCAAGCATGCGTGGGATAAACATAAAGGAATCCTGTGCAGAAGGAATGGATCCTCAGAAGCTTAGCCCAGATTGGGAGGCGGGGCTGGTTCTGGGCAAGACTTCTATGGTCTGTGTCCTGAAAATGGTAGACACAAATCAAGTTAAGGTATACACAAGAAGTAGCACATATGAGTTTATCTTGTTGGGCAGACTAGATGGACCGTGCAGGTCTTTTTCTGCCGTCATCTACTATGTTACTATGTAGAATATGGTGCAGGAATGGTATATGTGGCTGGAGATTTTCCGGAAATGCGAAGGCGGTAGAACGAGGACATGAAATGAGATTGAAGGGGGGCAGACAAGAAAAATGTCAGGAAGTATTTTTTCACGGAGAGAGTAGTGGATGCGTGGAATGCCCTCCCGCAGGAGGTGGTGGAAAAGAAAACGGTAACGGAATTCAAACATGCGTGGGATAAACATAAAGGAATCCTGTTCAGAAGGCATGGATCCTCAGGAGCTTAGCCGAGATTGGTTGGCAGAACCGGTGGTAGGAGGCGGGGCTGGTGGTTGGGAGGCGGGGATAGTGCTGGGCAGTCTTATACGGTCTGTGCCAGAGCCGGTGGTGGGAGGCGGGGCTGGTGGTTGGGAGGCGGGGATAGTGCTGGGCAGACTTATACGGTCTGTGCCCTGAAGAGGACAGGTACAAATCAAGATATACACAAAAAGTAGCATATGTGAGTTTATCTTGTTGGGCAGACTGGATGGACCGTGCAGGTCTTTTTCTGCCGTCATCTACTATGTTACTATGTGGCTGGAGATGGGACAGAACTGGCAGGCATCTCTGGAGGTTGAAAGATCCAGTACATAGCATGGGAGACTGAAAATCTACAGACATCTCCAGTGCCCTCAAACAAATTTCTTATAGAACCAACACTGTAAATTCAGCCATACCCATCATGCATTCACAGGATGTGACCAGAGGACAAGACATCATTAGTTGAGGAGAACACATCAGATCTGTCTGCTGTTCCTTTCTTTTAGTCACTCCTATGTGATATGATACTAACATCAGAAAGTCAGATCATCAAGGTCCTACCTAAACTTACACTACCCAAATTGCAAAGGACTGAAACACAAATCTTATGCAGCCAGCTTCTCTTACATAAGCGCACAACTATGGAATGGGCTCCCAAAAGCTGTGAAAACAATCCACGACCACTTGAACTTCAGAAAAATCACTAAAAACCAACCTCTTCAAAAAGGTCTACCACAACGACCCCACGTAACCCTCTTCACCTACCAACACAGCATGACTATGATCGCACAGGACAATACGCAATCTTCATCCATTCCGACCCTCCACTTATACCTCATATGATCACTATATAACTTTGTATTTGTTATCCAGCGACTGGGCAAACGCCTTTGACGGTACTACGTAAGCCACATTGAGCCTGCAAACAGGTGGGGAAATGTGGGGTACACATGCAATAAATAAATAAGGTACTGGTGAAGGCAAAGAAAGTAAACACTCATGTCATACCCATGAGCACCCATGTCACTAAAGACATGTTTCAGTAGCTTAATTCAACAGCAACTGGCTGGAAGTGTAGACTCAAGTTTTCCTCAATGTTGTATGTCTAATCTCAAGTGCATTTTCCTATACATTTTTTTGGAGGGGTGAGGGGAGGGGGCAATGAAGTATGTTGTGCTGCATTCTTAGGAAAAAAATAAGTTAGCACTGATCCATATGGCTTCAGTAGCTGCTGGGTAAGTGCTTCTGTTGCCCTCTTGCGATCAAGGTCAAGTAATCATATATAATATACATGATACCTTATGCTATGAGTTTATTTTGTTGGGCAGACTGGATGGACCACAGAGATCTTTATCTGCTGTCATCTACTATGTCTATGTTATGATACTATGTTTTGACTTCACCTCCCTTCCACTGGCTCATAAGTAAGGTGTCTTCTTCACATCTTTCAATCTGTTTCACTGCTCCTGGATTAAAAACTACCTGTCTTCTGCATCCCACAGCCACTGGGCTATCCTGTCTGGGTTCTACTGCTATTTATATTGCTTAGCAGTTTGCCTTGTTCAGTACTAGACTGCTGTATATTTTTACAATCTCATTCTTTCCTGTACAAATTCTATTACAGCTAATACCCCGCCGCAAAAAATTACATTAGCTCCCAATCAAAGAACGCATTACCTTCAAAATCTGCACCATGGTTCAAAAAATAATCTACGGTGAAGCCCCTGGATAATCGACTTACCAACTAGAAATACATCAAAATCAACACGAACGTACCTAAATCTGCACTACCCAAGCTGCAAAGGCCTCAAATACAAATCAACTTATGCATCCAGCTTTTCCTACATAGGCACACAACTCTGGAACACATTACCAAAAGCCTTGAAAACGATGCACAACCACCTAAACTTCCGGAAATCACTAAAAACTAACCTATTCAAAAAGGCTTAGCCTGCCGATCCAACCTAAATGCCTGATCTCTGCGACACAACAAAATTAAAGTATGTAATGGACATAACTCAATTCCTCCGCTGCACGTTTCCCTAAATGTGACTTTGCCACATGAACTTTATCCTGCCACTATATCAAACGCCTTCCGGTACTATAAGTAGAGGAGTGTGGTAGCCGTGTTAGTCCACTCTTAAGGTTATCAATAGAAATCGAACAAAATAAAACATGGAAAAGAAAATAAGATGATACCTTTTTTATTGGACATAACTTAATACATTTCTTGATTAGCTTTCGAAGGTTGCCCTTCTTCGTCAGATCGGAAATAAGCAAATGTGCTAGCTGACAGTGTATATAAGTGAAAACATTCAAGCATTACTATGTACTATGTAAGCCACATTGAGCCTACAAATATGTGGGTAAATGTGGGATACAAATGCAACAAATAAATAAATAAATAATAAATTTGGAACAGATATTTGCAAAGTATTTCCCATAAAGCAAGAAGCGTAGTGCTCAATAACCTGCCCATACTATAAGAGGTGTAAAGAGCCAAATGAAGCAAGTACAATAACCTACACTCTGGTAGTTATAGCACGCGGAGAGGTAGAGGTAGCTAAACCATGAAGTGAAGAGAAAATTCCATAAGAGTAGAGGGGGAGGGGGCATAAAAGCGGGAAGGGCAATACTCAATGCATATTGGAGGGACATGGGTATTATTAGATAGGAGAGCAATCCTTTGAAAGAGCACATTAAGAGGACCCGCCAGCAAATACTGCTGGAATAATACACAGAGTAAAACACAAGTTATCATTATTGGAGTTTCACATAAAAGTTTAATGTTAATAGTTATGCCACTGTATTGTAATTATACATGTACACATTATAAATATATAAGAAGACAAGAAGGAAGGGATAGGGGAGAAAAGCTTGGAAAACATTGATGATAGAAGTTCAGGTTCATTAACATGCGATAGAATTGTTATAAGATTTATATTGACTGATATGGACTTGTATACCATGTGAACTCATCAATAAAAATTGTTGAAACATAAATAAAATAAATAAATTGTTTCACCACTGGTATTTTTTTTTAAACATATGATGGGGCCTTTGTCTACACTAAATTGTCCTTCAACGGCCCTTAGCTGTCCATTGCTAGAGATACTCTGCTCTTATGAGGTGGAAGATTCCTTCCAGCATTTCCTCTTACAGGTGTTGCTGATCAGTGTAGTATGCCAGTGACAGTAAAACCCAGATTAATAATTGATTATCCAATTCATACAATGCACTTTAGAATTCAAAATGTCTTTCCATTTTACATCACTATTGCTTGACATGGTGGTTATGTTTCATTCTTTTCAAGTTTAAGCAGAATTGTAACTCCCAAGTTGTCTATTTTATTATTTTTATTTTGCTGCCTGTACTTTTCACAGTATCCATGTCATATGGTGTTTCCTTGAAAGCTACAGAGAAAGGGTATAGGTGTCCCATCCAAAGGATACTTGTGTTTTGTTTGGGGGGACATCCATGAACTGCTGTGTTACTTCCAGCAAATCCTGTAGAGAAAACCTAAAAAAAAAACATTTTAGCCCCTCTGAGGGCATGAGTCACACCAGAGCACAAAGGCATTTATGAGTTTCTAATCAAACCTGTCTGGTGCTTTTCTTAACCTCTGACCTGTAATTTAACTCTGGAATTCATTGCCAGAGAATGTGGTAATGGCAGTTAGCTTTGCGGGGTTTACAAAAGGTTTGGACAGCTTCCTAAGGGAAAAGTCCATGGACAATTATTAAAATGGACTTGGTGAAAACCCACTGTTTATTTCTGGGATAAGCAGCATAATATGTATTGCACTTTTTTGGGATCTTGCCAGGTAGTTGTGACCTGGATTGGCCACTGTTAGAAACAAGATGCTGGGCCTGATGGACCTTTGGTCTGTCCCAGTATGGCAATACTTATGTACTTATGAAATGTTTGCACTCCAGGTTAAAAAAAGAAGATCAGTGCTAAACTCAAAATATAAAAATTGCATTACATTTTAGGTCACTGCTTCCATCACAATCAGTTCTGTATGCAGCTCATTAAAATGCATCTACATGTTTAACTTGTCCCACAGGTGCTTGAGTTTTCCATTCCATGAAGGCTACTTTAAGTTGTGTGGGGGGGGGGGGGGGGGGGGGGGGAGATCCTGGTGTTTTAAAGCCACTAATGCCAAAAAGCTACAACGTGTAGTTTTTATTTAACAAGTACCTTTATTTTGTGACATCCCCCAAATTAAAAGTGCATACGGTACACAAAAGGGGGGGAAAAAACACAGATTTTTTTTAAAGACCTAATTTTCGAGCAGGAGACCCATGTAAGATGACCAAAAGGTGTCTATTTTATGAAGACAACAGGTGGTTCTTTTCACATTGCTGTAGTCCTGCATCCTCCTCAGTTCAGTCCCCCAAAGACCTATACTCTTCCTCTACCTTCTCTTGTGTACTAGCTGCGCATTGTGGGAGGCCCCATCAGAGTTTGACCAGCCAAAAATTCCTTCATGTGATGGCTGACAGTAAAGACTAACAGCCACATACAAAAAAGAAAGATGGGGGATGGGAAGTAGTGCAGCATACCTGAAGTAGAACATTATAGCTACTTCAGGTATACGTGGAAGGACATTTTACTCTTTCAGCTGTAGATGGGTCTCTGGGAGGGTCCACAAACATTCTCCCTCAGAGAGGCTCAACAAGACAACCTCACAAACCCTGGTATCTGGGTGAAGCATATTGAGTCTGTGCCCTGGACTTTAAGGGAACACACCAATATCACACTTCAAAAAATTTCATACCTTTGGGGAAAAGCATCATACTCCAAGGGGGAGTGAGAAAGAGCCATAAAAATACTCCAATCAGCCTTACTGTGTGCTAGGAATGCACCAAAATTTTCTCTCACAACAAAATCTGTACTTCTAGAGGAAAAGCAGAATGCAACCTCTAGATCCCACTAACCTCTCAAGACACAAAAATCCAACCTTACAACTTAAATACCTCTGTATCCTCTGGGTGAAACCCTCTAGATGTTTGCTTTCTAATACGCTGCTCACAAACTGGAAAATGACATTAAAAAAAATCTTTTGGCTTACCTGAACCTCCAACTCATGCCTAGAAGATGCCCTTTTATTTCAAGGCCCTATCAATTATGAAGAAAGGCAGCTTCCAGCTCCATCTCAGCAGCCTTAAGTCCACTGGGTTCCACAGCATTATCTAAGCATTGCCTTTCCCCCACACCAAGACTAACAGGACTTTTTTCTACTCCCACCCCCAGAAAAAAAAACCCTCCCACAGGACAGTGGTGTAGCCAGAAGTCCATTTGTAGAGGCCCCAGAGGTGGACTGAGGGGACACACATTCTTCTCCCTCTCCCATTAAGCCATACCTTTACTGGCAGGGATGCCCAACCCCCGCCAGATGAAGAGATCTCCTGTGTGAATTCCTGCACATGAAGCCAGAGCAGCGCTCAAGTCAACAGCACTTCAGCCGCCAATATCAGCACTCCAGCGTATGCTCAGTTCAGTGTCAGACGCTGAACTGAGCATGCACAAGAGTGCCAGCATCAGCAGCTGATGTGTTCCAGCCAACTTAAGTGCTGCTCAGACAGAATAGGCGGGGGTTCGCACAGGGATTCTGCATATAAATACAATGGAAAGGGAAAAGAACAGAAAGTAAGCAAAAAAGTAATGTATCCTTTTAGTCCTGTGGAATGAGTGAGTGTATATGCATTGATTTTTGAGGTCAGAGGGAATTATAGAAGGGAAAAAATTAGAGCAGCAGGTCAGAACACCTCTCCCATTTGGGATTATTTTAATGAAGTTCTATAACTGCTGGTAACATAGGAATGTGTGCAAATTGCAAACTGTGCAATAAAAATAAATTCAAGATATGGCAGCTCAAATGAAAACAGTGTTATGAAAATTGCTGCTGCTTTGAAGATATTTAAGTAAACATGGTTGAAAACGCACAATTTGCACATTATTTACTAATATTATATTCTTAAAGGTTACCTATCTCCTCTGATCAGAGCTTTTGGGTGAGCTGAGGTTATACCTGAATTCTTATAACATAACATAGAGGCATATTTTCAAAGCACTTAGCCTTCCAAAGTTCCATAGAAACCTATGGAACTTTGGGAGGCTAAGTGCTTTGAAAATGAGCCCGATAGTAACATAGTAGATGACGGCAGAAAAAGACCTGCACAGTCCATCCAGTCTGCCCAAGAAGATAAATTCATATGTGCTACTTTTTTTTATTTGTACTGTCCTCTTCAGTGCACAGACCGTATAAGTCTGGCCAGCCCTATCCCCGCCTCCCAACCACCAACCCCGCCTCCCAACCACCAGCTCTGGCACAGACCGTACAAGTCTGCCCAGCACTATCCCTGCCACCCACCACCGGCTCTGGCACAGACCGTATAAGTCTGCCCAGCACTACCCCCGCCTCCCAACCACCAGCCCCAGCACAGACCGTATATGTCTGCCCCACACTAGCCCCGCCTCCCAACCACCAGCTCTGCCACCCATTCTAGGCTAAGCTCCTGAGGATCCCTTTCTTCTGCACAGGATTCCTTATGTTTATCCCACGCATGTTTGAATTCCGTTACCGTTTTCATCTTCACCACCTCCCGCGGGAGGGCATTCCAAGCATCCACCACCCTCTCTGTGAAAAAATACTTCCTGACATTCTTCTTGAGTCTGCCCCCCTTCAATCTCATTTCATGCCCTCTCGTTCTACCGCCTTCCCATCTCCGGAAAAGGTTCGTTTGCGGATTAATACCTTTCAAATATTTGAACGTCTGTATCATATCACCCCTGTTCCTCCTTTCCTCCAGGGTATACATGTTCAGGTCAGCAAGTCTCTCCTCATACGTCTTGTAACGCAAATCCCATACCATCCTCATAGCTTTTCTTTGCACCGCTTCAATTCTTTTTACATCCTTAGCAAGATACGGCCTCCAAAACTGAACACAATACTCCAGGTGGGGCCTCACCAACGACTTGTACAGGGGCATCAACACCTCTTTCCTTCTGCTGGTCACACCTCTCTCTATACAGCCTAGTAACCTTCTAGCTATGGCCACCGCCTTGTCACACTGTTTCATCGCCTTCAGATCCTCAGATACTATCACCCCAAGATCCCTCTCCTCATCCGTACCTAGCAGACTCTCACCGCCTAACACATACGCCTCTCTTGGATTTCTACTCCCTAAGTGCATCACTTTGCATTTCTTCGCATTGAATTTTAATTGCCAAACCTTAGACCATTCTTCTAGCTTTTTCAGATCCTTTTTCATGTTTTCCACTCCCTCCGGGGTGTCCACTGTGTTACAAATCTTAGTATCATCCGCAAATAGGCAAACTTTACCTTCTAACCCTTCGGCAATGTCACTCACAAATATATTGAACAGAATCGGCCCCAGCACCGATCCCTGAGGCACTCCACTACTCACCTTTCCCTCCTCCGAGCGAACTCCATTCACCACCACCCTCTGGCGCCTGTCCGTCAACCAGTTCCTAATCCAGTTCACCACTTTGGGTCCTATCTTCAGCCCATCCAGTTTATTTAAGAGCCTCCTGTGGGGAACAGTGTCAAAAGCCTTGCTGAAATCTAAGTAGATTACGTCTATAGCACGTCCACGGTTCAATTCTCCGGTCACCCAATCAAAGAATTCAATGAGATTCATTTGGCACGATTTCCCTTTGGTAAAACCATGTTGTCTCGGATCCTGCAACTCATTTTCTTCCAGGAAATTCACTATCCTTTCCTTCAGCATCGCTTCCATTACTTTTCCAATAATCGAAGTGAGGCTTACCGGCCTGTAGTTTCCAGCTTCTTCCCTATCACCACTTTTGTGAAGAGTTTTAATAAAAAAATAAAGTGATTCTTTATGGCATTTCCATTTCTGAAAGAGCTTTAAAATTACTTGATAACAGGTGGACCCTATTATCAGCAAAGAATCTGATGAAAAATTGGCTTACGTATTCCCCTCTTCCTTATGTTCATCAAAATTGGGGCATATTAACACTGATGTTTAGAAGATGCACACAGCTTTATGTCTAACCACTGTCTTCTCTTAGCAGAAATTAACATGATAATTTTTTTTTGTTTCAGTTGACTTGTTCCTGTCACATTCTGAAGTCATGACACATTGCCACAGCCAAAGCGTCCATTGTACCATATGTGTTTGAGACTTTTCAATTTATTCATCCTATAACTCGTAAATGCATTAAATTACAACTTCCAACTGATTGCAGCACATTTCAATTTCTTTTTTGCCCCTGTTAGTTTATATATGTAGGCAAAGACAAAGGTCAATTTTGCCTTCATATGCTAAAACATAAAAGCTGTCTCCTGGGGGGGGGGGGGGGGGGGGGTGAAGGGAGAGCCTGATTCATGTTGGAAATGGCTGCCTAATGCCTCAGCTCTCCAGCCCTGATCTGGAATAGTTTACCAAAGGTCTCCAGCCTTGATCTGCATTAGTTTACCAAGAGGCATATTTTCAAAGTACTTTGGGAGGCTAAGTTCCATAGGTTTCTATGGAACTTTGGGAGGCTAAGTGCTTTGAAAATAAGCTTGCAAAGGTCTCTGTTGAATAGAAAGCAACACAGCAGCACACATCTTATTGCCATCATGTCTGCGAGCAAACAAAACAAAATCAAGATAACTTTTGAAGCCGATGACGGTGGAGAACGCCTAAAGCACGATTTGCCTACCACAGTCAAGACGGCCATGCCTCGTGAGATCTAGCAACTGCTAGACCCGTTATGACAGAGCCAAGTACCAACAAAGCACTTATCCAAGAGACTGCACAGAGTTTTCATGCACTACAAGTAGAAAGGGCTGATCTTCACACCCAGATCAAGTCCTGTACGGGAATGTGCAACAGAAGCAGAAAATCGTATTTCAGATTTAGAAGATTAAATGCATATCTGGCGAACTGTGAGAGTGAAAACTGAAACATTACAAAGAAAGCTGAAGGAATCAAACAACAGAAGTTGCCAGAGTAACATACAAATTTTGGGATTACCTTAGGGAATTAAGTGTCAGTTATGAAAGTATTTAGGATTAGGCCAGTATTTTGTCATACGGTCAGAATTTTATGTAGTCAACCTGTTGCACACCTTAATGTGAATTATTTGAAAGCAGAGCCCTTTTAGTTACAACAGGTGACCCTCAGGATGTCCCTTATCGCCACCGCAAAGGGCCATGGTAGCTTCTATGTGGCTTACAACAAATCTAAAAAAAACTGCCTATTAGAAAGAAATACAATCAAAGAGAAGCACAGACACAGTTAGTGGGTGGAAGAGCACGCAACTGCAAACATGTGGGTTTTCAGGGCTGCCTTAAACTTAAAATAGGAGGGTTCTGAGTAGAGATGAACAGGGAGTGAGTTCCAAAGCTGTGGTCCAGCGTAACTAATGGCAGTGCAGCAGGTAATGTCAAGGCAAATCACGGAGGGAGAGGGTAGCCAAAGTGAGCTAGGTCTTTAACAATCTTCTCCGAATCTGCACCAAAGAGTAGTTTCCCCTGAAAGATTTGGATGCCACATTAGAGGCCCAATGCCTCAAACATAGCCAGAGACGTGCCAAAAACAGCCAAGGTCATACCCTTAGCTGACACTTGATAATATCACAGAGCATCTGACAAATAGGACAACCCCATCTCTAGAGTAGGGAGGTGAGTCCAACGTGGACAACTGTTGAATCCTCAATAAAAAAAAACCTGGCTACAAAAGAAGAAATTTGTCTGAGATTTTAACACAGGTAGTTGGAAAGGCAAGCTTCAAGGAAGCCTCAACTTTGCAGTCATGCATACCCTTTAATGAAGTGCCACCTTCAACAGGAATACCTTTAGTAATTGATGTAATAAGGGAAAGGGATGGGGAATGGGACATGATATACCGCCTTTCTGTGTTTTTTGCAGCTACATTCAAAGCTGTTTACATAGCATATACAGGTACTTATTTGTACCTGGCGCAATGAAGGATTAATTAACGCCCAGAGTCACAAGGAGCTGAAGTGGGAATCGAACCCAGTTCCCCAGGATCAAAGGCCACTGCACAAACCACTAGGCATCCACCTTAGGCATAGCAAACTGCTCTAAATCAGACAAAAGGGGATATAATTTGGATATAGTGTAACCCGAAGATTAGAATCAGGGGTCTCCCACTGAGCTGCAATAAGCTCCTACATAGCCTCATGTTTAGTTGGAGTAAATACACTCATGAATATGGAAAGATACAGAAGGTCTCTTAGTACCTGACATAATAGATGAAGCAGGACCAAAGGACTGAGAAGAAGGGGAAGAAATACATTTTGTGATCAACAGAAGAAACTCCGCTCTCAAAAACAGCCTAGCTACAGTAGGATCACCACCCCCATCTGCTTCTGAAATGTCCAAGACAGGGCCCATCAGCAGAACTAGGATGGTCAGAACACACAGATAAAACCTCCTCGAGTCCCGAGGAGGAATATTCTCCAAACCCTGTGAAACAAAGTTTTCATTTCTTAGGAAGCTGCTCCTCAAAAGCAACGTGAGGGGAAGAAGGAGAGGCAGCTTAAGCTAACTTTAATAAAAATGCCTGATGTAATAAAAGAACAAATTCAGGGGAAAACAGCAGGGCGGAGACTTCTACTCCCATAGTAGCAGGCAAGGAACCTGCTGACAAAAGGCTGCCAAAGCCTCACAAAGCGTAGAAGCCGTTGGCACGGAGCCCGCCAAAACTGCCATTGGAGTGGGGCTGGATTGAACTCCCACAGACGAAGTACTGATGGCCAAAGTAGGCAAGAGACGCATATCCACAGAAGTACGCAAAGAGTGCAGGAACTGGTAGCAGAGAGCTTATCCCCACAGTGCACACAAGGCTTAATAAGCCAGACAGAGAATATACACTAAAAAAGCTGCCAGTCTCATGACCTCCAAGGTACTGAAGCCCCACAATCTTCTCAAAGCACAAGAACCACGATGGCTGTTTTTTTGGGGTTTTTTTTAAAATAGAGGCAGGAGAAAAAGAGAAGGAAAAAGATAAAGAAGTAGAAAGTGGCAACAGGGAAGCAGGGAGGGACCTGGACCACTAGGTTTACACCTGAGGCACAGGATATTCTCAACCCCAAACTCAGGAGGCCACACAGATTTCACCATAGCACACAGGACCTGCTATCCCATCTGCTGGAGCTAGAGAATATTGGCTTGATTGCTAAGCACAGGAGTTTATGAGGCACAACTCAGAGCTCTCTATCTCCACCTACTGGTGGATGGTCACAACCCATTTTTCTGGACTGATCCTTGGGACATAATGGAATTATAATTATGTTTCCCCACTGTTGCACATTATAAAGTCTGGGTTCCTGGGATCTCAAGATGAATTTCTCAGCATATTTCCGTTTCTAATTTGTAGTAGTCCACTTTCTTCTGTTTTCCCAGTAGATGGTGTGCTGAGGGTTCAAGAATTGTCAGTGTAATCTCCAAGCAATGTAAATTTTAAGCATACCATGACAGGAATGAATCTCATCCCATACTACATTGAATCTCCGTGTTGCCAAAAGCTCCTCTCAATACTTGTATTGTTCCAAGAGAGAGTCTCTTCCAGGAGTCAAGGATTAATACACACAAGCAACATGTGCTTTAAATTTTTTTTTTAATCAAGCCAGAGTCACCTAAAAACTGCTGCATATTTCAACCATAATTTCTTGGTCTCCGATTCCATTTAGTGATACTAGGGTTCAGTGTGGTATTTACAGTTATGCTTTTCAGAGGTACAGTGGTAAGTTTATTATGGTATGCTTGCTATATGGGTCATGGATTTGCTATACCGCCCATGGATGCAACCAAAGCAGTTTACATATATTATATTTTGTGCAAGTTTTTGTTTTGTTTTTGAAGGATGGATTTTGTATTTCATATTTTGCTTAGCACTGGAGAGAAACTATGTTGATGATACTTAGGTAAACATTCCCAGTCTTGTATCACCTAACTGTGCATCATGCTTTTTAATATTTAAGATTATGTGTTTCTACAAGACCATTCTTGAGGAGGGAGGATTGTGATTAGCCCTTTTAGTTATCAAAATTTGAGTGGAGGGATCTAAGAGCCTGAGCCTCTTGTGCCTGTCCTACCACTCACAGGTTATAAGAGTCTCACACCTCTCCAGTTCTCTTTATTCCCTCATCAATCCCCCAAACAGGACAGCAATGGAATAGAATCGGTGGTGTTACAGGCCTAGTGCTTTTCCAAACTGCTCTTCTGGCTACTGGTGCCTCTCCTACTTGGTTCTCTTAAAGGTTAAGCTTGTCTGTTTTTGACTATGTCAATTATCAACTGAGTACAAACATTAAGAACTGTATGCTACATTAGTTAACTGAATAGCTTAATAACCAAATCCTTCATCAAAGCAGCTCTCATTGCAAAATACCCAAATACTTGTTTATCCGTTGAGACAGGTTTCCAAGTTTATTTTTCATTTGATAAACCACCCATCGATAATACCATCTAGGCAGTTTACAAAAACATTAAAATAGTAAACTGGTAATAAAAAGTTACAATAATCAGAATAAGATCTTGGCTTACTGTATAATTGTAGGTCCCACCATAGCCCACAGCCAGAAACAGAACTATGGGGCATCAAATCAACTATTGTAAGATTGTTTTTAAAAAAAGTTTTTAGTCCAGCTTTGCATCTTGGTTATGAAGATTCAATGCATAAGTTCAATGGAAGACCATTCCATAAAGATCTTCCCATGACGGAAAAAATTAGAGTGTGTTGATGAATGTAGAGTGGAGAAGGCATATAGGATATGAGTAGGCAATGAAAAAATGAAGGTAAACTTGCACCAAGTATTTTATTTACTAGGTTAAGTATTTTGTATGGGATTCTTCTCAATAAGGGTAGCCAGTGCTCTTACTTAAGCAGTAGTGAAACTTGGTCCTAGCATTTGGCTCCTGTAATCATTTTAATCACAGCGTTTTATACGAGTTGTAGTTTTTTTTTTATATATTTCAGGCAAAAGCCCATGAAAATCCCATTGCAGTAACCTAATTATTCCAAAACTAAAGCATGAAGTATTCATAAAGCACTGTGGTTAAAAAATAAATAAATAAAATTAACAGACTTTTAGTTTTTAAAAAAATCATCAATGGATTAAATATGTGATTCGAAATATAATTGTTCAACAATAATGATCCCCAAGATTTTCACTGATTGAACAATATCTTTCTACAGTGCATGGGAAGACGTAGGTAGGGAGATTACAAGTATACTCGAGAAAACCAAAACTTTATCTTAGTTGCATTTTGTGCACTGCTAACCATGCTGCAGTTTTATCAAGCTTGTTGTTTAATTTTTGGGATGGCAGATGAATTATGCAAGATTTACTATACCTAAAATTTATCATCATCTGGACAGAGAACTTAAACCATTGATCCCTTTCACATATCTTCCGCATTCAACACACCTATGTGATCCTTTGAAATGTTGGCAGGTATTGGGATTCTGAGATATTGTATTGTGACTCAGTCTTACCTGTGCAAGCAGACACAGATAAAAGGATGGGAATAAATATGAGTTAGTATGTATTCAATCAGGTCTCAATGCTATCAGCAATTTTAACACTTCCTTCCATTTGCTTGTCTTCTCCACTCTCATGGTTATGACTTTCAGATGTGCATGGATAAGCTAGCTTTTCAAACAGATAACACTTGCAAGCATTCTGTGCAGTTGGCTGCTTGTTTCAAACTTGTTAAATCTTGGCTGAACATGTTGAATCTTGCCAAGACAAATAGTTTGTATAAGCCATGCTGGCCTATGACCTTCATACAGTAAGACTGGGCAAGGCCTGCCACTAGGGCAGCAATTCTCAAACCTGCCCTCTGGAAATTATCAGCCAGTCAGGTTTTCAGGATAATTTCTAAGAATGTAAGTAGTGTACTAAGTCGTGCATATGAATTCACTGTGGATTTCCTAAAAATCTGACTGGCTGCAGTTCCCACAGGATAGGCTTGAGAACCACTACAACAGGAGAAAAGGGGTTGGGGGGTCAAATTGACAGACCAAGAGAAATGTGTTAGGAATCAGACTCAAAAGACCAGGTGAGAGAAATTAATTTGCAGGTACAGAATAGTGGGACAGAGTGGGAGAAAAATGGAAAAAGCTCTCCATTTATAACCTACTAGCCGTCGACCCCCGAGTCGCCGCCACCCCTCCATCCGGCCCGGGCCCTCGCTCCGTTATTGAAACAGCGAGGGAGTGCAGCACACAGCTCTGCTGAGCTGCCGTCGGCCTTCCTTCTTCTTGTCTGCCTGTGTCCCGCCCTCGTGTGATGTAACGTCGTCGAGGGCGGGACACAGGCAGAGAAGAAGGAAGGATGGCAGCTCAGCAAAGCTGTGTGCTGCGTTCCCTCGCTGTTTCAATAGCGGAGCGAGGGCCCAGCCGGGTGGAGGGAGCATAAGCGACGGCGGTTTCGTCCCTCGCAAACGCGGAGACCCTCTCTGTTCCGCCATCAAAATGTATTGACGCGCATTTGCGAGTGAGTACGACACTCGCCATTTATATGTTTGACTAGCCGTTAAGCCCGTTAAAACGGGCAAGTTTTTTTAATTTCACCTCCATGTGTAGCAAGTCTGCTCTGTCCCCTGTCCTCCCCCCATGTCCAGCAATCCTCCTCTGTCCTCTTCCCTCACCCCATGTCAAGCCACCGTCCTCTGTTCCCTGCCCTCCCAAAGAGACAGTGAGTGTGAGAGTGAGCAGCTAGTGTGTGTGTGTGCTTGGGTGTCTCTGTGTGTGTGAGTGAGTGAGAGAGAGTGCTTGTGAGCTGTTAGTACTCCCTGTCTCAGTGGAGGTTCAGTGTCTCCTTGTAGGCAGTTGTTGGAGCTGTGTGTCAGTGGAGGTTCAGTGTCTCCTTGTAGTTAGTTGTTGGAGCTGTGTGGCAGTGGAGGTTCAGTGTCTCCTTGTAGTCAGTTGTTGGAGCTGTGTGGCAGTGGAGGTTCAGTGTCTCCTTGTAGTCAGTTGTTGGAGCTGTGTGGCAGTGGAGGTTCAGTGTCTCCTTGTAGTCAGTTGTTGGAGCTGTGTGGCAGTGGAGGTTCAGTGTCTCCTTGTAGTTAGTTGTTGGAGCTGTGTGGCAGTGGAGGTTCAGTGTCTCCTTGTAGTCAGTTGTTGGAGCTGTGTGGCAGTGGAGGTTCAGTGTCTCCTTGTAGCTGTGTGGCAGTGGAGGTTCAGTGTCTCCTTTTAGGCAGTTGTTAGAGCAGTTTGAAACGCAGGCTCATTTTTCAGTCGTGTGCCGGTCTCCCTCCCCCCTTCCCGCATACATGTTGTTGTTCCGCCCCTTCTGCTGACTCCTGCTGTTGTGTGTGTGTGTGTGTGTGTGTGTGTGTGTGTGTGTGTGTTGTGAGTGAATACACCTGTTTACCTTTTTCTGTTGGCCCCAGAACGTTTTTTGATCCCTGCTTGGTTTCTGCTGCGGGTTTTTTTAGTTGCCTCGGCCACTTCGTCGTTCCTGCTGTGCCCTTGTACATGGTGGTTCTCTTCTCCCTCCCTCCCTCCCTCCCCCATTGATGTCCACGCCCCCTCCTTCCCTCCCTATTGGCTGCATTACGTCCTCCTTCAATTTCCACGCCCCCTCCCCTTCATATTGGCTGCATTAGGTCCTCCTCCAATTTCCACGCCCCCTCCCCTCCCTATTGGCTGCATTACGTCCTCCTCCGATTTCCACGCCCCCTCCCTATTGGCTGCATTACATCTTCCTCCGTTTTCCACGCCCCCTCCCCTCCCTATTGGCTGCATTACGTCCTCCTCCAATTTCCACGCCCCCTCCTTCCCTCCCTATTGGCTGCATTACGTCCTCCTTCGTTTTCCACGCCCCCTCCCCTCCCTATTGGCTGCATTACGTCCTCTTCCGTTTTCCACGCCCCCTCCCCTCCCTATTGGCTGCATTATGTCCTCCTCCGATTTCCACGCCCCCTCCTCCCCTCCCTATTGGCTGCATTACGTCCTCCTCCAATTTCCACGCCCCCTCCTTCCCTCCCTATTGGCTGCATTACATCCTCCTTCATTTTCCACGCCCCCTCCCCTCCCTATTGGCTGCATTATGTCCTCCTCCGATTTCCACGCCCCCTCCTTCCCTCCCTATTGGCTGCATTACGTCCTCTTCCGTTTTCCACGCCCCTCCCCTCCCTATTGGCTGCATTACGTCCTCCTCCAATTTCCACGCCCCCTCCTTCCCTCCCTATTGGCTGCATTACATCCTCCTTCATTTTCCACGCCCCCTCCCCTCCCTATTGGCTGCATTATGTCCTCCTCCGATTTCCACGCCCCCTCCTTCCC
Organism: Microcaecilia unicolor; assembly: GCF_901765095.1. Lineage (NCBI taxonomy): Eukaryota > Metazoa > Chordata > Amphibia > Gymnophiona > Siphonopidae > Microcaecilia > Microcaecilia unicolor. The sequence goes on along the minus strand of NC_044034.1, from coordinate 239,670,005 downwards.
TCCCTATTGGCTGCATTACGTCCTCTTCCATTTTCCACGCCCCTCCCCTCCCTATTGGCTGCATTATGTCCTCCCCCAATTTCCACGCCCCCTCCTTCCCTCCCTATTGGCTGCATTACGTTCGGTACAGGAGCTGCTGGTGGAGGCGGGGTTTGGAGTGTTGCTCCTTGAATGTTGGTCTCTACTGCGCATTTGCGGTGAGTACGGTCACTCGCAATTTATATGTTTGATTAGTACCTCTCCTATCTAACCCAACTACTACAGTGACAATCTCTTGCCAAGAGCCACAGAGTGACCTAAAAACTGAACCAAAGTTCGAGCATTAGGCATCATGATGCACAATTATGGGGTTGTGAATGCTGCTAAAATCCTGCCCCTGGCTAGCCCTGAAAACAGATGATGGGCTCGAGAATCAAACACTTCACACATCAATGTGCGGAATTACACTGAGCTTTTTCAGTAGCTTTATGACAAATTTTTCACTGATGTTCAGATAAATAGTCAAGTAGTCTGTTATATAGTAGTAAGAAGGAGAAGGGAGCCTTACAAGTAGCAGTTCTAAAACACTGTAGTCTTTTGGAGATCTGCATCTATACTGTACCAAAAGGGTGATAGCACTTAAGGAAAATTCAGTGAGGTTTGTCTATGATTAATTTACATGCTACTTTGCACAGCAAAACCAAAATTTTGGTATTCCAAAAGACACAACCAACAATTTGAACTTCTACAAGAGCAAGATTTTGGTTTGTTTGTTTGTTTTTTGGGTGGGGTTGTTTTTTTAATTTAATAAAGATTAGGGGGCATGGATTTAATATACTGTCTTGCTGTATGATACAACTAAAGTGGTTTACCTATATGCAGGTCCTTTCTCTGTTCCTACAGGGTTCACAATCTAAGTTTTTGTACCTGAGGAAATGGAGGGTGAAGTGACTTGCCCAGGGTCACAAGGAAATCAGTGGAAGTTGAACTGAACAATCCCCTTCCCTTGTGCCCCCTCCCCTCCCAAACTACCTCCATTTAAGCCGCTCATCCTACTTGTCCATTAATATTTCACCCTCGGGAACAAAGCCATTCCCAAATCCAAGAGGAATTCTGAAGTGTAGGCAGTGCAGTCTTTTTTTTGCATTAGAGTTGAGTTCACAGTTAGTGCTACAAATTGTCAATTAAAAAAAATGAGGTGTTATCTGCAGTTCCTCTTGAGCGCCACAGTTTGTTAAATGAAAGTGGAGAAGTAGCTTAATGGTTAGTGCAGTGGGTTGAGAACCAGGGAATCAGTTTTGATTCCCACTGCAGCACCAAGTGACCGTGGGCAAGTGACTTAATCCTCTGTTGCCTCAGGTATAAAAACTAAGGGGGTCTTGTACTAAAGCTTAGCTCGAGTTATCTGCAGCAGGACCCATAGGAATAAAATGGGCCCTGCTGCAGTTAACTCGAGCTATAAACTTTAATAAAAGACCCCCTTAGATTGTGACCCTAATAGGGACAGAGAAAGTAGCTGTATATAATAGGCAAACCGCTTTGGTTATACCACAAAGACAGTATATCAAATGCATTATCCACATCGAAGTTCCTTAAGTGTGATTGACTTTTCCCTTTTTTTTTTTTTTAAAAAGAAGATGCATATTTTTGTATATAGTACTATGATCAACTGTTAAGTCACTTAATAGTGTTTGGCAGATTTTAAATGCAATGAATATAAAACAAAATGCACTACTGTATTGAGGACAGATTTGATGAATCATTTTACCAAAATAGGATACTTTAAAGCACTTGATATTGCTAAGATGAAACAGAACAGTATTACTAGATACACACATTTGATATTCGAATTTTATTTCGCACGCAAAGAGCAAACAAAGGAATATCTAAGCTCTACTACTGCACTCCTGAACAAAATGAGATCTTGTATGCTTACAACCTGCATTAGAATGCTAAACATTTAATAAAGCAGAATTAAGAATGGAGTAGCTGTCCAGTGGTTAGAGCTTCAGACTGAGAACCAGGGAAGGCTAAGTTCAAATCCCATTTCCACCACTGAATTTCCGTGTGACCTTGAACTAGTAACTTAACCTGCCACTGCTTCAGATATAACTCAGACTGTAAGCCTTATAGGGCAGGGGAATATCTACTGTACCTGTATTATCATAAGTTCCTATTTGGAAAGAAATGCAATCCAACCTAAAATTCAACTCCACACTATTCTACCTATTCAAAACGTATGTGATTATGCCATCCACTGAACCGAACAACACATGAGAAACTCTTGTATTATATCTTATTTTCCATCGCTTCCATCTGCCTCACAGAAAAATGAATAATTGAATACCTTGGCAATATCAGGTAGATAGCCATCCAGGCTGGATGATGAGTTTTCCAATCTGCTTTGTTCGTCATCTGAAATTACAATGAAAAAAAAAAGCCATTCTGAGGGGAATCCTATTATTTTACCATACAAGGGAAGACTACCAACTATATCTAAATTTCCTACTCTCATTTAATTAAGCATTCTGGTGGGAATTTTAAGTAGATCAAATAATCAGAGTACAGGGGTACTGTCTACCATTTGTACAATGAGTAAGCATTAGAGGGGATAAAACAGCACACTTCCATTTGGAAATTCCAAATACAAGCACAGTTTCCCCTACCTATATACATGCACAAAGAAACATACCTAAAATGTTTCATATTGTGAAACCCCACGTGTTCTTTTTTGCTGCTCTGAAGGTAATTCCCAGATAGGGCAATTTTTAAAGTAATTTACATGGACAAATTGACCTAAGTTTTAGCACATTATCATGGCTTTTAAGATTGCAAGCAATACGAATTGTTTAACAGTAACCAGATGGAAGCAGTCCACTACACACAACCCAAATGTAACACACTATAAGTGGAATGAAAACCTTAGATGTTCTTCATTATAGGGAGAAAAGGACCTCATATGGCCAACAGAACTGACTTCAATACCTATTGAGCTTATAGAATCAGCATTAAAAGGCCTTTGTAATCTCGAGTCCTAAAAAAACACCCAATTAACAAATCACAATTAATCAATATTCTTATATATCATAATTGCAACATATTGCTAATACTAATGTCTTTACTCCTACACCACTAACATTATAACAAAAATTCTAGACCATTTTTCAAATATCTTGCACTTACAGTAATGTTCTTCACTCTTCAAGGAGCAATCCCAGTCACCACAATAATCTTCACTCTTTCTGAAACGAGCAGCATTTAACTTAAACTGCATCCCAATGGGAATCTCCGTTTCACCAATGGCTTCATCAGGGAACTTACAGCAGTGCTGCTACTTTTCACAAGGTTTGAAACACAAGTCTGCTATTGCAAACTCACAGTCATCTGCAGTTACAGAGCCGCCATTCTGAATATGCTCCGTGACTGCAGATGACTGAGTTTACAGTAGCAGACTTGTGTTTCAAACCTCGAGAAATGTAGCAACACTGCTGAAAGTCGCCTGATGAAGTCATGGAGATCCCCATTGGGACGCAGTTTAAGTTAAGTGCTGCTCTCATTTCATAAAGAGTTAAGATTATTGTGGCAATTGTGACTGAGTTTACAATTGGGAAATAGGCAAGTTTAACTCTTCCTTATAATCCTTGCCATACCAGTCAAGTCAGCGGAGGCATAACCAAGCTCCACTCAGAGCTGGTAGAAGGAAGCTATGATGGTTCTCAGGACTCTTACCCAAAGTATTTAAACATTTTCTAAACCACACTAATTTGCAAAGTACAGACTCTTCTGGCCCAAATGCCCAAGCTTAAGCATTTAGAGCAACAATGCAATGACATTAAGGCCCCTGGCATGTCATCGTCTGGAAAGAGATTCATATTTTGCCAACAAAGACTCCAGTGCCCTCATCATACTGCTCATCAGCCCTTTGGTACCTTCAAATTCATGGTGATGAGGGCAGCAACAGTAACCTCCTTGACTTTTCTGGAGATCAATGCCTTACCAATCCTGTACCAGGTGCTCCATAAAGCTGTCATTGATTTCGTCAAGTAATTTTACCTCCCTAGCATGCCCGGTTATATTTACCCAGTCAATATCAGGGTAATTTAAATCATCCATTATTATTGAATTGTCCAGTTTGTTAGCCTCCCTAATTTCTGATAACATTTCTACATCTGTCTGTTCTGGCCAGGCAGACAGTAGTACACTCCTATCACTATCCTTTTCCCCTTTACACATGGAATTTCAATCTGTAGGAATTCCAAGATGTGTTTTGTTTCCTGCAGAATTTTCAATCTATTTGATTCAAGGCCCTCCTTAACATACAATGCTACCCCTCCACCAATTTGATCCACCCTATCACTACAATATAATTTGTACCCAGGTGTGACAGTGTCCCACTAGTTAGCCTCCTTCCACCAGGTCTCAGAGATGCCTATTATATCAAATTTTTCATTTAGTATAATATATTCTAACTCTCCCATCTTATTTCTTAGGCTTCTGGCATTTGCATATAGACATTTCAAACTATGTTTGTTGTTCCTATTTACATCATGCTCAGTACTTGACAGTATTAATTTGCAATCTTTTGTCTGATTTTTATTTTTTATTTAAGGACACCTGATCTAGTATGGTCCCTTTTGCAATCTCACTATCAGGATACCCTATCTTCCCTGTTTTGGTAATATCTTTGAAAGATACCTTATTCCGAACCATGCGCTTTTGAGTGATTGTCAGCCTTCCCCCGGTTTCTAGTTTAAAAGCTGCTCTCTTTTTTACATGTCGATGCCAGCAGCCTGGTCCCACCCTTGTTCAGGTGGAGGCCATCCTTTCGGAATAGGCTCCCCCTTCCCCAGAATGTTGCCCAGTTCCTAACAAATATAAAACCCTCCTCCCTGCACCATCGTCTCATCCACACATTGAGACTCTGGAGCTCTGTCTGTCTCTTGGGCCCTGCGCGTGGAATGGGTAGCACTTCAGAAAATGCTACCCTAGAGGTTCTGGATTTCAGTGTTCTACCTAAAAACCTAAATTTGGTTTCCAGAACCTCTCTACCACATTTTCCTATGTCATTTGTACCCACATATACCAAGACAGTGGCTCCTCCCCAGCACTATCTAAAACCCTATGTAGGTGACGCAAGATCAGACTCCTTCGCACCAGGTAGGCAAGTGACCAGGCAATCCTCATGTCCATCAGCCACCCAGCTATCTACATGCCTAATAATCGAATCACCAACTACAACAGCCATCCTAACCCTTCCCACCTGGGCAGTAGCACCTGGAGACACATCCTTGAGAGTCAGTCTATAATCTACCAGCCTTCTTTATAGATCCATTTTTGTTAAGTAACACTGCTGCCTCTAGTTATCTGGCACTACTCCAGTTTCCAGAGTAATTGAACTGTCATGAAAACCGCCAATACGTCTCTAAAATTCTTTAAATTGATTGCGATTAAAATGTCAATTTGCAACTTTGTTGGATTGTGTTTTAATCAATTAATGGCAACTACATTGCAATCAAAATTATAAAACCATTCTTCCAAGATTTTATCTAACATAACTGCCTGTGTGTGGTTGGCATTGATTGGTAAATTGATGGCTGCCCTTCTTGTGATGTTTGTTTTTAATCATGAAGTGTAACCTGCATGGAATGTCAGTTGCAGCTCCAGTCACCTTGTTGGGCAGACTGGATGGACTGAGTGGATCTTCCCTTATTATGTTACTATAAAATTCCTTAATATCCTAGAAAGAATCATCTATGTTCACTTTGTTTTCCATTTTCAGTTTTGCTAGTTCCAGTAAATCTAGTCTGTAAATGCACTGGAGTTTACCTCTCTATTTGTACTTCTGACAATCAACGGTCCTTCCCTAACCCCTTCCTTAGTTTAAGTAGCTTTTCAACATGCCCAAACAGGCAACAGTGCCAAAATGTTTTAAAGGTCTCTTTACCTCCTACATAACTAGTTCTCCCACTTAATTTGGGGGGCCCAATACACTAGCACATTTTAATAGTTGAAATAATCAATTGGCAATGTTGTGTTTAGCATCCACGTAACAGCTATTCTCATGCGTACTCACTAGGGATGTCCTGAAAACCCAGAACACTGTGCAGGTCATTAGGAGAGATCTGGGAAGCCCTTCCTTACATTTATGCTCTGACTTGTGCTCTCAAATGTGGATACTGAGAATATGAATAATCTTGTATAGTGTTCTACACTGTAAAAAGAATTGCAATACAAAATTTAAATTTACAGATTCTGTTTCAATAAATTTAATAATTCATTTTACTTATTTAGAATACTTTTTGGTAGTTGCATATGCACTGTTGCACAATATTAGAAATAAAATTGCCATACTGGGTCAGATCAAAAGTCCATCAAGCCCAGTATCCTGTTTACCACAGTGGTGAATTCAAGTCACAAGTATCTGGCAGAATCCTCAAAATTAGCTAGATTCCTAGATGCTTATCTCCAGGGAGAAAAAGTGGCTTTCCCAAATCAGCCTTAACAGTTTGTGGACTCTACTGAAAGGAACTTGTCCAACCCTTTTATAGCCTAGCTATACTAACAGTTTTAACCACATCTTCTAGTAACTATTCAACAGTTTAATTACGAATTGAGTCAAAAATATTTTCTCTGATTCTTTTAAGTGTTCTACTAAATATCTACATAGTACATCCCCTGTACTTTTTCAGAGTAAAACATTCACATTTACCTGTTCCACTCCTCTTGCTTTTATAGACTTATCTCCCCTCAGTTGTCTTCTCTAAGCTGAAGAACCCTAACCTCTTTAGCCTTGCCCTATTCCTCTTATTTTGGTTGTCCTTCCCTACACCTTTTCTAAAATATTGAGATGCAGTGACCAGTACTGCACACAATATTCAAGGATATTATTTTATTACCCAATTGTTTTCTAATAATTCCCAACATTTTTTGCTTTTATTTGGGCAGCCCCTGTACAATGAGCAGAAGATAATTAAATTAGGTCTTACCTGCTAATTTTCTTTCCTCGAGTCCCTCAGAATAATCAAGATGCTTTGGAATTTGCTCTCTTGCCAATAGGTGGAGACTGAGAACTACTGAATTATTACATCACTACATAGGGAATTCTGTGCAGCCTAGCAACAGACCTTTTTTAAAAAGCAGTAAATCTAACTCCCCATATTGTAAACATTTGAAGTATCAATTAATGGAACTACAAGCAGAGAAATGAATAAGTTTAACATCCCTTAAAACATATCTCTGCATAGCTGTGAGTGAATTCTGTACTGGTCTGGAGGGAATCAAGGAAAGAAAAGAAGTAGTAGGTAACACCTAATTAAACCTTCATCATCCCTCCAGACCAGTCCAGATGCTTGGGACAAATCAAAGCAGTATTTTTCAAAGGCAGGAACTAGTGCACCCACTGATAACACAGGCTCCAAAAGCAGCATTTTGCCTTGCCTTTAATGTTTAACTAAGGAACGCAAAAAATAACCAAGTGGTCACCTTGCAAACCTCTTGAGGTGAAATCAATCTGTATACTAAGATGACACGATCTCAATTCAAATGAGCATTGAGAATCGAGGAAACTAATCTAACACCTACTAATTCCTACAATGCTACTAGACATACATAGCACCTCCTCCATTTAGCAAGCCAACAGCAGCCTTCAAGACCACGTCACCCTTCCTGGGTCCAAAGAGCACAAAAAGCCTGACTTCCCAAACTCAATGGTCCTTGACAAATAACGAACCATTTGTCTCGCATCCAACTTTTGTCTAAAAGATCACTAAAAAGACTAAGATAAAACGGAGTAACTTTTAGGAAGAAAAGGAACCTAAGAACCACTTTTCCCTCTGAAAAATATCCAACAGGACAGAGCCTACAACTCTGACACTCTTCTCACTGAACAGATAGCCACCAGAAAAGCTGTCGTCAAAATAAGATCCTTGAAGGTAGATCGCTGCTGCTGTTTGGTTGTCAAAAGAAATGTGCACCAAGGATGACAATACCAAATTAAGATCCCAAGGAGAAACCATCAGATGTCTAGGCAGTCTGAGCAATTTCATCCATTTAAAAAAACCTGAACATCTGGGTGTGCTCAAGGACTGATCCTAAACACCTAATATACCACTGCCACTAACCGAACCCTAAGGGATGACAGCACAAACCCTTATCAAAACCATCCTGTAATAACTCCAAAACAGAAGCTCTTAATGGGGTTACCTGATTATCTATATACCAACTCTCAAAAATCCTCCAGACTTTCACATACATTAAAGATGTAGATGACTTCCTGGAACACAATAAGGACACCATCACTCTAGAGGAATAACCCCACTTGAGGAATCTAGCTCTCTCAAGTCACAAGACAAATAGACATGCATTCTGCATTGGATCAGTCCCTGCTCCGAAAGTGGCCTGTTGCTGACAAAAGGAAGAGTATTCCTTACCAGCAGTATCAAGATCTCTATACCCACCTCTGGTAATTTTGAATTCTTCTCCTATGGGAATTACCAGAGTATGGGCCCTCCAAAGCATCACTGCTATGCATGAGCAATTCCTGAAACTCTAGCCCCAAATACTTGACTGGCTCTGAATCTACCACGAAAGGATTAATCTCTATTCACAACACACTTGTGAGCTGCATTATCTCTATCCAGTCTATTTCTCCTAAGCTCTCTAAAACATCCCCATCAGCTGAAGCATTTATCCTGCCTTGGTCTCACTGCATTGCCTACCCTGCTCTTCTCAGTCGAGCGGTGCACACTCGTTTTAGTGTCTTCAGAAAACTTTCATTAAAACTTTCATAGAGAGGATATCAAACAGTCCAATGTCAGCAACAAGTAGATTAACTTTAGCAAGTCTCTCAGGACATTCACCGTAGATCACAGATTCGCGCCTCACCTCCAAAATCCAAATGTCAGTTCTCATGTCAGCCTTTCAGAGACCCCCACCTAAGCCACAATGAGGTGACTGCGAGGTCTAATATAACCAATCCAGAAGACATACCAATAATGTGTTGAGTATTCACTCAGCAGACACATTTATTTGCCAAAGACTTAAGAAATTCTTGTGCAGAAAGTACTGTATTAAAGGTCTTTTCTGATCCCTCTTGGTTCACTTTCAATTCAGCCGGATAGACTAAGGCAAACTTGATTTTTCAGTTAAATAAAGCTGAACAGGCACGAACGCCCTTCTCGCTGCCACGACCCTTGCAGAATAAAATTTTTTGACCCTCATGGCAGAGAGTAAGACCAGAACAAAGTACTCGCAGGACAGCTTGTTTATGGCCATAGTGCAAAATTTTCAAAATCACCACTCGCGGCCTAGCAGTGCTCTGTCTCCTCGGGCCCACCCGATGCGCCCTCTCCACTCTCAGCAGGCTATGTAAATTGTTAAGCTGCAGGGACTGGGGAATCCAGCATTCGAGAAAACTCACCATCTCCGAATCTTTTATCTGCTCAGGTAGGCCAATGAGTCTTAAATTGTTGTGACGGGAACGATTTTCCAAGTCATCTAACTAATTCCAGTTCTGTTAGTTTTTTTCTACAAGGCCCCCGAAGGCTCAACAGCCTCCGCCATGAGGTCTTCTATGTCGCTTATCCTCTTTTGCATATGATCAAGATCTAAGTGAAAATCATCCAACCACTGTCATGCGCGGACTCCGCTCTATCAAACAAGGCTTGCAATTTCTTGTCCAGTGCATCTTCCACAGCAGCAGTCATCTCCGCTGTCCATGCAGAGCATATGTTAGAGCAGGGCGAAGTCTGCACATCCGCCATTTTGGAATAAAGGTTCTTGCTTCTGTCCTTTTTTCTGCAATTTAGCTGCCAGCTCACTCTTCTCAGGCAATTCGCCGATATAGCACCCTGCCTCAAGGTACAGATGTAATTCACCGAGATTCTAAAGCCGCTAAATGTACATCCAGGCTTGATAAGGGAGCCAGTTAAAGAGGAAACGCAGGAGCTCCACTTCTCAGCGTCTTCACTCCTACATGGTACCATGTGACCCCTATTTTTTTTTTTTTAATTCTCACGAACAAAAACCCAATTTTACCTCAGCCTACCTTACTGACCAGATAACACACAATATCTCACCTACCACCTACTGAAGGCTTGAGAACTTCCCATCTGTTGCTAGGCTGCACAGAATGAAAACTACTGAATTAAGACATCCCTTTATACAGCAGTCTCAACCTGCTGGCAGGACAGCATATACTCAAGCATCTGGAGAGTTAAGGAATTCAGCTCAACATACTGTCCGCTGTCTTACCTATATCCTCTTCCTGTATAATGTCTCCTAACATGCAACCTGTGTAGCTATAATTTGGGTTATTCTTCCCTGGGTACACTACTTTGCACTTGTGCACATTAAATTTCATCTGCCTTCCAGATGTCCAGTCTCCCAAGGTCCTGCTGCAATTTCTCACAATCTGTTTATGATTTAACAACCTGGAATAACTGTGTGTCAACTGCAAATCTTATCATCTCAACTTGTTTCCATTTCTAGATCATTTATAAATACCTTAATGCACAACAGACACCAGCAGGAAGTGACAGGAGCTCTGCATTTGCAGCAACAGTTTTCCATGGAGATTTATAATGCTTTAAAATAAATAGCAAACAAAACAGGAAGAACAAGATCCCCACAGAAATGTAAAAAGGAGGAATACATACAAGATAGTTGGGACAACCAGAAAGAGGGAAGGAACAAAGGAGGCCTGGTTCTCAATAAAAAAATGTTATTCTATATCCAAAGTAACAGTAATGGGACCTAACAGGAACCATGCTTCAAAAACAATGCCTGCATCAGGAGCCCAGAGATTTGATGAAATACATCAATGCCATACGCAGACTTGTATATAGGTCTAATCAATGTCATGTATGACAATGTCAAGTGTCCAGCCCCAATACTATATTCCTACTTTCAACATTGTAGAGTCTAAAATATAATTACATAAGCTAAAGCCAGCCACACTGGAACAAAAATTTAGAATTTAGAAAGTAGCCTATTGGTTAGTGCAGTGGACTTTGATCCCCCACTGCAGTTCCTTGTGACTCTGGGCAAGTCACTTAAACCTCCTCCATTGCCCCAAGTTAGTCCAATAAAAAAGGTATCTTATTTTCTTTTCTATGTTTTATTTTATTCCTATTTTAGTCCTACGTGGACTAACATGGCTATCACATCTGTACTCAGAATTCCTCAACAGAGCAATTTTTTGGCAGTCTTTCTCCCTTTGCTCATCTTACTTCAAGGTCTTCCTTTTAATCCAAAGGTGTGTGTTATAGCTTCACATTATTTAAAGCTAGTAAAAAAGGCCCGTTTCTGTTTTAAAGGAAATGGGCGCTAGCAAGGTTTTCCTTGGAGTGTGTGTGTTTTACAGAGTGTGTGTGAGAGCGAGTGTGTGATAGAGAGAGAGTGAATGTGTGTGACAGAGACAGTGAGACTGGGTGCGAGAGTGTGTGTGTGAGAATGGAAGTGTGTGCCAGGGCCTCCCCCCCCCCCCCCCCCCCCCCCCCCCCCCAGTTCGAGGGTCCTCCCCTCCCCCCACGTACGTTGTAAGGGTGAAGATACAGTGGGTTTTTTTGGGTTTTTTTTTAGTTCCATTTATACCCCGCGCTTTCCCACTCATGGCAGGCTCAATGCGGCTTACATATACAGGTACTTATTTGTACCTGGGGTTGGAGCAGCAAGCTGTTTAGTTTTGCTGGGAAGATTCCACACCGCCTGCAGCAACTCCTCCACTACCATACCCTTCCTCGTCGTCATCCTCCAGCAGGCTGTCATCAGGCTGCTCTGCAGCAGCCGGAACCGGGTGGCAGCTTAGGATACGGTCCATCTCATCGTAGTAGTTACAGATCTTGCGCACGTGGCCAATTCTTCTTCAGGCCCTCGTGCGCCTGGAAATACTGGCGCTTCAGGCCCTTCATTCGGATACGGCACTGCTGTGGCATCCGATCGAAGCCCAGGTCTTCCAGATGGTAGGCCACATCGCAGTACACATCGCTGTTGCGGAAGTTGGCGTCCAGCACCGACTGCACGTCCGCTTCCCCCTAAATGTCAAGCAGCGCAAGCCTCCACATGGCTGTTGCGGAAGTTGCCGTCCAGCACCGACTGCACGTCCGCTTCCCCCCAAATGAGAAGAAGCGTGCGAGTCTCCAGGTCTCCTCCGTGAGGGTGGCAGTGTAGAGGGCGTTTAGTGTGCGCCGGAGGGTCGATGTGGATCGCCGTGTCGGATTCCTGGGCAGGGGGAGGAGTAGGAAAACACGCTCCGCGTGTTCCCCTACTCCTCCCCCTCCAAATTGGACACTCGCGGCTCCTCTCCTCTCCCTGTTTCCCTACTGCACCTCCACATTGGACACTCGTGGCTCCTCCCCTCTCACTGAGGTCACGATGATTGACACCACCACCGGATATCTACTCCATGAGGGACACCACCACCAGAAGCCACCAGGCAGCCTCAGAACGTTGGAGGTGAGTTTTATTATAGTAGGATTAAATCTGTGTATTTATTACATCCCTGATCCTTATCACACTTTGTATTATAAGGGCAAAGAATAATTCAATTATTTGGGACTATGTAGGAAAGGTTTTCCAGAAATCAAGATGGTTGTTAACACCCTTACGAATCATTGCACCAAGTTTACTTCAAAGCGATACTTATGTTTATCAGTGCCTGATATTGACAAACAACAACTTACCCTCGTGGGACTCTCCATTTCTTTTCTCCTGCATTGCTGCTTCAAAGTTTAGCTGAAGGATTTTGTTTAGAGTACTTATCCATTCTTCCATTTCCAGTTCACTGTCTGCAGCCAAAAGATAACTGCTTTTGTCTTGCATCTTGAGCTCAAAAGCAAAGCGCCGGACTCTATTGTTCTAAAATAAAACAGAGACCTTTTAGAAAAACATCAGTCTTATCTTGACTACAAAAAATTATGGGTTTTTTTTTAGCAAAAATAGAGACTTTGTTTCTGCACAGAATACAGAATGTGATATAGGTCAACCTCAAATATTACTCTATCCTGCTACTTGATCTTGGGCCAGGTACATTTGCAGGAAAGCCAAGTTAGAACTTATTTCAAGAGGGTTCAGAGGCATATGAGAGAACAAATTCTCCTTAAACCATTCTACCCCATACCACATCTTTATATATCCCTCCCTCTCTTCACTACCCACTGCAAGCAAAATCTTGCTTGCTTCCAGAAAAGATTACACTAAGAGGTGTTATTCATTTAAATGGAGGATTGGAAGAGAGAAGGATCTGTGGAGACTGAAAGGCTGATGCTGGCCCTACCAGGGTCTATACCATCTGGCTGGAATGAAGCAGTGTCCCCCACAGTGTCCGATGTCAATTTGTGCTCGGACTGCTCCCATAAGATCACAGGAGCCCTGCATCGTGCGGCTGCAGAGGCATGGAGCACACTTTGCCCCTTAGAGCACAGAGAAGCGCCAGATGGCCGCAAGTAAGGTCTAAATTTCTCTTATTTGGTGTACAGTCTGTTTCCTTTTGGTCTTATGATGGGGAAGAGGAAGGTCCTTCGTCTGACAGAGCATCTTTTAGCTCCACTGAAAGAACTCCTGCACCTCAACCTGTTTTGCAATCAGATTCTCCTCTTAAAGATCTTGGGGGGTTTGATACCCCAGTTGTTTCTCCTTCATGCCTAAAGAAATTTTTCTACCATTTGGAGTGGCTACTTCTAATTTGTGTATACTACCCAAGACTCAGCGTTTCCCTCAGGCAGTGGTTTTGCTGACAAAGTTTCTTGAAATAAGTGGTTCGCCAACTTTGTCAATTTTCCTCTGAAGCAGTCATTAAATTGAAGGAGAATGATAGAACCCTTGCCACTGATCAAGCCAAATGAATGTTATGTAATTCGATTGCCGCATTACAAACGTTAGTGTTTTAGCTATTAAAGATAGCCTAATACTTCATTGTGAGGTGGCGGCTATGGAAAATGCTGCTAGGTCTAAAAATCTTAGATTTCTGAATTTTCTAAGGCTCATATTTTGACAGCTGAAATACTAGTTCATAAATTCTTTAAGTATTGTGTTTATCGAATTTTGAACACATTTCTTTACTGAACTGCTGTTTGCTATCTAGAAGTGTGCTTGCTCCAGGACAAGAAGGTGACACGCTTCCTTTGGCTCCATCACCAAGTTTGGATATTTCCACCTTTCTGAAAGATTCAATGGACAATATGCCATCTAGGGCCACCCTCTTGGATGTTTTTTCAAATGAGCTGGATAAGATTGCAATTATGAAGGCATATTTCAAGACTAAGATACTCTGTTGGAGTACAGTGCAAATTTTTCCAGATGTGTGTCAGGCTACTAAGTTATGGCAAATAGATGCAGTGAAAATGATAGCGAAAAACACACTGTCAGTGATGGTGCTGTAAAACTTTAATCAAAGTATGGCGTGACTCAACACGGCCTTTGTTTCGGCCACCTAGCCTGCATCAGGAGTCCAATGCTACTAAAGTTGTGTATTCCAATAACCATCAACGTTACTGATTTGAAAACATTGGCATTCCTGTCAAGGGGTCACTTGCCTCAAATGTCACTCGTAGTGCTCCAATCAAACAATTCAATCCATACATTGCCCTGGATGCTGAAAAAGCATTCAACAGGGTTGAATGCAGTTTCCTAAACTTAGTTTTACAATAGCTGAAGAGTGGACCTACTTCTATTTTTTTTGTAAGAGTTATACAAGCTTTATATCATGACTCCAGAGCCAGAATTAGAATTAATGTCTGACTGATAGAGAAGTTTAGTTTGAAATGCGGGACCAGACAGGATGTCTGCTCTCCCTCCATTATTTGTGATTGCACTTGAATATTTGCTCAAGCAATTTGGCAAACTGACAATATACAGGGGATTGCACAAATTAACTCTTTACGCACACGATGCCCTTTTAATGTTTACAGACCTAGAGAGTATTCTCTCCCTGCATTTATGAAAGCCTGTAAAAAGTATAGTTATGTTTCTGGGTATAAACATTTCAGAATCCTTAATATTGTGAAACCCATGTTACCTTTTATCTAGCAACTCAAGTGATGAGATATTTAGAAGTAATGCTTCCTTCTCATGTATCAATGCTATACAAAGTACAATATCCTGAGATGCTTGGAAAGAGTCAGCTCTGTAATTGTTATACTTGTTTATATCTGTACCTTGTCTTATACCAAATGCTTTCTTTGAAGACCTCCAACATGCTTTCTCTGCCACACCATTTGCATGAGAGGGATTGATTCTTCCAAATTTAAAAAAGTACTATTATTGGGAACCATCCAGTTCACCTTTTTTTTTTTTTTTTTTGAGAAACAGGACAACCCAGACCAGCAGTGTATACAGTTAGAGAATGGGACAAAACGAATGCTTATGGGAGCCAGTGGGCGCTGTTCTAACAGTGACCAGGCATTATCCACACTGAAGACTTAACCAATTCTGTGGTCCACACCAGTGGTTCCCAAACCTGGTCCTGGAGGCACCCCAGCCAGTCAGGTTTTCAGGATATCCACAATGAATATTCATGAGAGATCTGCCTTATTGGGACAAAGTTTGGGAACCACCGGTCCATGCTTGATATGTGGAAAAAGTTGGTCACCTTCTACGAACTGAATGTTGACCTCTCTCCACTGACAATTATATATGGTAATACTTTATTACCTCCAGGATTTGAGAACTGTAGTAGATTTGTAATAGGATAGTAATATGCCTTGAGTTATAGATTTTATACTGGACAGGACACAAATAATTGAATGTTGTGAATTACCAGCAAATCCATTTGCAGTTCTGCAGCTGGAACATTTTCTACAGATGCATAAGAGTTACTACGAGCGCTGAATTCAGTAGAGACTATATTTTGGAAGGCCTGCTCACCTAAAGGATTAACAGCTTTATTCTACAGAGCCCTCATGGGGTGGGTGATGGAGACAATCATCAACTAAAACGGAAACAAGAATTTCTGTGAACTTTTCACCAGAACCAGTGGGAGCTAATCGCACTGAACTATAGGAAAATTGCCACTTCCACCTTTCATCGACTCACAATATAAAATACCAAGATACGTATATTTTACTCCTCAAACTCAATAGTATCTCTAATACTCATGTCTGATAGAGTAATTGCAGTGAGATGGGCAGTTTCAGGCATATGTGGGAGGATTGCCCGGCGTTAACCACGAATGGGATTCTTTATTCCCAAATCACAGGAGAACACAAAGAAATCATAAACTCTGGCAATGCTACATCACCACTGAGACAGACTTTTCCATACTGGATCATAGTATTCTAGTCAGTTCTTTTTTTTACTGCTGGCAGAAAGAGTGGCCATTTTGACTAATTAGAAGGATCCCAACTCACTACCAATTTAGAATGGATTAAAAAGGTGCACCAGATTGTTGACAAAGAACAGTTTAAAGCAGCCCGGCTAACTAGGTTGGAAAAATGGCTTCAATGCTAAAAGCCCTTGATTGATGCACTGGCTAAAGGTTCCCCCCCCCCCCCCCCCCCCCCCCCACAACCACATGGCAGATTAATAGGATTGGGTAGGGAATCCACAGTCTCTAGTCCCATTATACAGGTCATAATCACAGAAGTAGTCCACATTAAGAGAATATGGTGACAGACTTAAGAGATGCACATATGTATTTGCAGTTTGCTTGGTTTATTTACTTAAAGGAAAATTAGAGCAATTGGAATTCTTATACTATTCTTTAGACACAATTTGGGTAGGAAGTTCTATTTAATTCCAATGATTACATAATTAACTTAGTATGGGAGGTGATGAGAAAAAATAAACTGTGAAGGAATTTAAAAAAAGGCATGGGATGAACACAGAGGACCTCAAATTAGAAAAGAATGGTATAAAAAAACAACTCTTATAGGGTTGCATATGTGTTCACATGTCAAGGGGTGCTTAGATGGCAACTCTGGCTGTTATCTACTAAGGCCGGTGCTGGGCTGGCTTGTACAGTCTGAGTCCTGCATATAGCAATCGGGTTAGGATGGGCTGGAGAGCGCTTCGATGGAAACTCCAGTAATTTGGACCCTGAGGACAGTGCCAGGCAGACTTTTACGATCTGTCTCCTGCAAATGACAAGATGGGTTTGGATAAGCTGGAGTGGGCTTTGACAGCAACTCCAGTAGCTGAAACTTAAAGACAGAGCTGGCCGGACTTCTAGAGTCTATGTCCCAGAAACACCAAAGATAGACCATGATCAAGTATATAATACCACGTTCATTGTTGATTTTAATCTTGAATTGATAATGAATGTGACTGTTGGGCAGACTGGATGGACCGTTCAGGTCTTTATCTGTGGTCACTTACTATGTTACTATGTTTGCTTTCTTGGAATACCTATTATAATGTGTACTTAATTTCCATGATTTATGTCTGATGCTCTGTACTGTATCTTTAATTAGAAACAAAATGTTGAAAAAAATAGTTACTAGCCTCTTGAATTTTTTCAAAATTCAAACTGGCATTGCTGGTTTATGACAGTTATCTTGGAGAGCAGAATTTCCCTTCTTGTTTTTCCCCCATGTATATCACACCTTCATTATCGAATTTCTGTTCTACTTTTATTGACTCAGCTAGCAATATTTATATATTTTAGAGGTAAAAAGGACAGCTGTTTAACAATTGTCTCCTTTGTCTTTAAACACAGCCGCGGTTGCTGATTAAGTTGATCACTCCGATCTAGGAGTTAAAAATTACATTTAAAAAAACTATTTCCATTGCAAAATATACAAAGAAAGAAAATAGCTTCCATCATGGGGAACAGAAACACATACCAGGAGTTAGTTTGATCAATATTGGAACATTGACTAGAATACTTTTATCTAGAACACAAATAATTGTAGCAAAGCTTATTTAAGATACTACAGCCTTACCTGTACTACACCCATACAAGAATCAAGAAATATTGAGCCTTTGGGTTCTTTACAGATTTTTTCATCCTTGTAGAAATTAAGGTTGTATGACCCATCGCCCAGCTGTATCAAGTGGAAAAACCTCCTCTTAAATGACTGTAAAAAAAAATAAAGGTAAATTAGCAGCTCCATCCTTGAATATCTTCAACTGAAAATGTTTTAAAAGTATTTGCTAGTGTTAGATGATGCTATACATGACTGAGATACAACTAATAAGGTTTCAAAAATTCAAACACATCACCAGCTTTAGATTATTTATTGGACCAACATCAGAAGTACTTATTTTCTCCAAAATCAATATGGCTATAACTTTATAGTATATCTATGAGAGGGAAGGGGGAGGGAAGCACTGAGAAAGTTATTCAAGATGCAGTAAAACAGTGGTGTATCTATGGGGGGGGGCCATGGGGCCAGGGCCCCTCCCCAAATGCTCTGGGGCCCCTGGTTTGATGGCAGGGGTCCCCAAACCACACCAGCTGAAGCATTTGTCCTGCACTGGTCTCACTGCATTGCATACCCTGCTCTTCTCAGTCGAGCGGTGCACACTCGTTTTAGTGAAACTAAGCAAGCACGACACTTTTGGGTTTCATTAAATCAAGCATGCACAGCACGATTGAGAACAAGTCAGATAATGCAAGACCAGCGCCAGACAAACATTTCAGCTAGTAGGCGTTGGGGAACCTTCGTGCAACGGCAGCAGGGAGGCTGGCCAAATTTGGGCTCTGGCCCCTCCTCCCATCGAGGTCTAGCTACGCCCCTGCAGTGAAAGAGGTATGTGGCTGAACTTCTGAAAAGCAGCAAACATACCCACATAAACCTATTTCATGCATCTAGCTTCACACAGAACAATGAATACAATGAAATTAACTAAAATGTGTGTACTATATACACACAATGTGGGATGAAATGTTTAAATATTGCATTAGGGGATGGAAGTTTGAAATACAGGACAGGGGTATTTACAACTTGTGGACAGCATCATGAAGGGATATCTGTTGGGAAAGCTGCAATCATAATCCACTATCGCATTCCTTCAAAGCCAAGGCTCTGAGGTGGCTTACCCGCATTGTCACACTGATGGCACTGTTCATATTGCCCTTGTACAACCAACCCTGTTTTGTAATACCACCCTTTTGAGATCCCAAAGACGCTGCATCCTGTAACAGAATCAAAATGTACATCTCAATACAGTGCAAAACACGATTCTCTGGGAAAATACACTATGCAAATTCAGTTGAAAATGTCATAAACCAGCAGCAAAGTCAAACTACCTCAAACTATTCACTGGGGAAACTGAAGACATTTTGAAGAGTCCAAACAGAACAATTTAAGTACCTGCACACAAAAATATTCAAACAATGTACTTAATTTTTAAAAAGACTATTGAAGTATGCCAAACTTGTCACACGGAAAATGATTCCCTTTTATATCTAGATTACCTGTTTTAGAGAAAGTACCTGTATATAATATGTAAATTGCCATGGTTGTACCACAGAAAAGTAGTATATCAAATGAATTAGACATCTGTGTTCCCATTTGAATTAATTCATTGCTACAGATATTTGTTACATTTTTAACAGTCCTGCATCACCACTTCTTTCAAATTTAGCAGTTAAATATCATATCCTCCAGCTCAGTGGTTCCCAAACCTGGTCCTGGAGGCACTCCAGCCAGTGAGATTTTTGGGATATGCACAGTGCCTCCAGGATCAGGTTTGGGCTCTAGACAACGAAACTTAGCATTTCAAGAATGCATTCAAAATCATGTATTACCTATACCGGTGACAGAGGCAGTGGTTTATGTGCATGATAATTTTGACATGCAGCACCACCACTGTTGAACCTAGCTTTCTTTGCTGCACAGTTGTAGGGAGGGAGGGGAGACAAAAAAGAAAATATATAAGGTTTAAAGCTTTTCTTTTAAAATCCTACAAGGATGAATACGACACCTTCTTTAAGGCAATATACAACTATAAATATTCAATATAATCCTAAATAAACATTCAAGTCTGAAGTAAATCTATAGATTTAAACAAATTGAAAAGTGGGTGGAAAAGGCTCAGAGAGCTCCAGGTAGAACCCCTTTGGAGCTAATAACTCTTCACCATTGGCAAAACACACCAAAATTTATACAAGTGCAAAAATACCACCTTTCATTTCTTATAATATTTCTTAAAGTGAACTTATCTAGCCCTCTCCAGCAGAATGAAGTGGTCCCCAGACCAGTGTTAGCCAGTGTTTCACACTACTGTCTCAAGGTCGAGACATTTCTTACCTTACACCAAAACACTTAGCTGCTGGGAATTGGCCAATTAAGCGTTGATAACAAGTGCATCATGTATGAATGGCATCCTTCATTAACAGGGCAAAGAAGCAGGTCTTAATTATAGAAGCAAAATGATACTCATAAGAAAGCTTAGTATCTGATAAATCAAGAGTTCTAAGATTAGTAGTCAATGCACATTTTTTGATTCCTGACTGTTCAGTAATGACAGCAGAAAAGACTGTTCTGTGGTGTTAACGAAAGCCAAACTGTCAAAGGGGAAGTGAGTTTGTTCTTGCCAGGAAAAAACTCAAGTGCAGTAGTACAACATTTTCCATAATCTTGGAAATTAAAGGAAGGCTGGAACAGAACAATAGCTGGCAGGATCTTCAGGAACAAGGTGATGTTTTTTTGTTGTTTTTTTTTCAAGAAGAGACATATACAGTGGTCTTTTTCCAGCTTTTAAAGGAACTCTCCTGATAGTAAGATATGATTCACTAAAGTATGAAATCAGAAAAACCTAATGAGATGTTCTTGAGTAACGAAGGGGGCACACTTTGAGAATCCTTACCATGAACCACCCATGCCCCAGCCATACCTCAGTAGCTTCCAACCAAATGGATACCCCACACACATACAGAATGTACCACATTCGGTCAAGAGAACTATAGCCCTCACCCATACACCTCTCAGAGAACTCACTCCCCACATCCACATTCGTTCATACCCAAGCACTCTCACATTAACACCATACTAGTATACTAATGGCCCGTCCCAGATGCCCACCCCATCCCACCAAACGCATCCCACCCACATCTGCAATAAGAGCATTCTCATTAACTGAAACAACCCTCCAGCACTTAAGCTGAAAGTGTGCATGCTTCCCTCTCACCCTTAAAACCACCCCCAAAGCAATCTCTGTCCCCCTCCCCCCCAAACATATGGATAAGTAGCAGCATATCTGCTAGCGAGCAACCATGACAAATTATTAATAGAGACATTTTAAGGCCGGTTACAGCACAGTCGTCCTCATGGCTAGACTGCCCAAAGAATAGGATGGCAAAGGCTCTCCATAAAGAGGCAGTTCTGTTTTTAGGAAAGTAAGGCTGCTTGTATCACCTCTCAAATTACCATATTTTTCGGACTATAAGATGCACCGGACCATAAGACGCACCTAGGTTTTAGAGGAGGGAAATAGGAAAAAAAAATTTGCTTTTTCCCTCCTCTAAAACCTAGGTGCTCCGGTGCGTCTTGTCCGAATCCCTCCCTCCAAGTTCGGGATCGCCCTCAGGGTTACCTCCTCCCCGGCCCTGTCACCACCTCTCCCCTTACTCACGCGATCTTCCCTGGTGGTCTAGTGACGTCAGGGCAGGAAAGAGCCCCCTCTTTCCTGCCCAGCGCACTGCTCTCCATCCTCCTGTATGCATTGCTGCCTGACGGTCTCGGCGAGATTCAAAATGGCCGCCGAGAATTGAAGTCTCGGCGGCCATTTTGAATCTCGCCGAGACCGTCAGGCTGCATACAGGAGGATGGAGAGCAGCGCGCTGGGCAGGAAAGAGGGGGCTCTTTCCTGCCCCGACGTCACTAGACCACCAGGGAAGATCGCGTGAGTAGGGAGAAGTGGTGACAGGGCCGGGGGGAGGGCGATCCCGAACTCGGAGGGAGGGAGGGAGGGCGGCCTGCCAGCCGGCCAGCCAGCCAGCCAAATCTCTACCTTCGGACTATAAGACACACACCCCATTTTCCTCCCAAATTTGGGGGGAAAAAAGTGCGTCTTATAGTCCGAAAAATAAGGTAGTACTCACCAACCACCCGCAATTTAGAGAAATAAAAGACTATGAGGGCCAGCATATGAGAAAGGCAATTCTTTAATTTCTTAGCAAGATCAAATACAAATGCTAGTTTCTCATGGGAAGATAGAACTGCTGCATTCACATGCTCTCTGTATCTATCACTCCAAAGTACAGAACTAAGACGGCTACTTTGGAGAGTCATGGGATAGGAGGTAGTGCTCTATTGTGGATTAAAAACTGGTTAAAAGATAGAAAACAGAGAGTAGGGTTAAATGGTCAGTATTCTCAATGGAGAAGGGTAGTTAGTGGGGTCCTTCGGGTCTGTGCTGGGATCGCTGCTTTTTAACATATTTATAAATGACCTAGAGATGGGAATAACTAGTGAGGTAATTAAATTTGCTGATGACACAAAGTTATTCAAAGTCGTTAAATTGCGGGAGGATTGTGAAAAATTACAAGAGGCCCTTACAAGACTGGGAGACTGGGCGTCTAAATGGCAGATGACATTTAATGTGAGCAAGTGCAAAGTGATGCATGTGGGAAAGAGGAACCCAAATCATAGCTACATCATGCAAGGTTCCACGTTGGGCGTCACCGACCAAGAAAGGGATCTAGGTGTCGTCGTTGATGATACGTTGAAACCTTCTCCTCAGTGTGCTGCTGCAGCTAAGAAAGCAAATAGAATGTTAGGTATTATTAGAAAAGGAATGGAAAACAAAAATGAGGATGCTATAATGCCTTTGTATCGCTCCATGGTGTGACCGCACCTTGAATATTGTGTTCAATTCTGGTTGCCGCATCTCAAAAAAGATACAGTGGAATTAGAAAAGGTGCAGAGAAGGGCAACGAAAATGATAAAGGGGATGGGACGACTCCCTATGAGGAAAGGCTAAAGCGGCTAGGGCTCTTCAGCTTGGAGTAAAGGCGGCTGAGGGGAGATATGATAGAGGTCTATAAAATAAATGAGTGGAGTTGAACGGGTAGATGTGAAGTGTCTGTTCACGCTTTCCAAAAATACTAGGACTAGGGAACATGCAATGAAGCTACAATGTAGCAAATTTAAAACGAATAGGAGAAAATGTTTCTTCACTCAACGTGTAATTAAACTCTGGAATTCGTTGCCAGAGAATGTGGTAAAGGTGGTTAGCTTAGCGAAGTTTAAAAAAAGGTTTGGACAGCTTCCTAAAGGAAAAGTCCATAGACCGTTATTAAATGGACTTGGGGAAAATCCACTATTTCTGGGATAAGCAATATAAAATGTTTTGTACATTTTTGGGATCTTGCCGGGTATTTGTGACCTGGATTGGCCACTGTTGGAAACAGAATGCTGGGCTCAATGGACCTTTGGTCTTTCCCAGTATGGCAATACTTATGTACTTATGTACACTTGTGTTTTACATTACTTCAGCACTTATTTTTCTTGAGAGATCATTCTGTTTTCTGTTCACACCATCTATCTCCACATCACTAAATCACACATTCTTCTGTTCATCCATAATTGCACCTTTCCCAGGCCAGTTTGCACGTAGGAATGTCTTATCAGATCATAAGTTCCTGGGCCTCACGATTTATGGCCTTTGCCCCTTTGACTCTGCTCTAGGGTGCACAACTAAGTTTGTTATAGTGTTTACTTAGGTGCCAGCAGACCATGAGCTCTGATTCAGCAAAGAGGTCAACTAAGAGGCCTATCAGCCTGTATGTTCTATTAAGCCTTCGCTCTTACAGGTCTTAACCATGGTTCATATTTCATAGTTCATAACTGCACCCATAATATACATGTCCCCCCTTGAAGGCCTTAGTAAGGGCTTCACTTATCTTGAACCCTTGTATCGGGCTCCCTCAAGTTTCTGTTAATGCCCAGGCTACAGGCTGTCTTAGGTTGCAGGCTGTCCTATCTTATCAGTCATTACCATATGACCTCATGAGCATTAATGGATGATCTCTCATTTTTCTGCTTAAGGGATAGCCCCTCATGGGTTCCCGTCAATTTAGGTAGGGAGATTGTAGGTGTGAATCACAATGTCAAATCCTTTTTACAGGGATTTGGCTATAGGTGACAAAAGAATGTGATTATAGTGAAATATAAGTTACCCCTCTTTAACCTTCCCCGGGCATTATGCTACTTATGATACCTTAAAATCTAAATGATCCCAGAGGAAGATAATGCAAAACCAAGAGTATCACAAAGAAATTAAACATGATCTTCAACATTTTCAATTTCTGCGCTAATGCGTAGTCTTTCATACAGTACATATGCATTTTCTATAGGTTCTTTTTTACTTAAAGCAGTTTCAATTAATTGTTGCACTAAGCTTCTGATACACGGTGTTATACAGTAGCTAAGTAGTACAAATACAGCAATAATGATTATCATTGTGATTAAACTAGATACTATGAAAGTTTTCCATTTCCCAAAAATATTGTCCATCCACCCAGTCTAGGTGGTATCTATACTAGAATTTTCAGCGAGTTCACGTGGCATCCAATTGAGCAGCAATACCTTTAACTGCATCTCGAAATGAAGCGCTGTTGATTATAATAAATGTAATTAATCCAATCAACATTTTTGTTAATAATGGACCACGAAAACAAAGAGGATTCAAATCCTACAGCAATCTGGTTGCAGGCCTTGAATTCATCTGGCACCCCCCCTTGGTACACCTATAAAGTCAATATAAATTCTATCATCAAAGGAACCAAGGATTCCTTGCTTCTTTCTAAAAAGAACTGGATTATCAACTAATTGGGTTACTATTGTAAGTGGAATTACTAATTATAAGGTTTTGGTTCCACAATATCACCATATGCTTATGTTTGTGCAGCGCTGCGTATGCTTTGTAGCGCTATAGAAATGCTAAATAGTAGTAGTAGTAGTCAGAAAAGTCAAGGTCATTGGTAGAGGTTAAGGTAGAGTTACATAGTGAAAGGTTACCAATTGAGTAAAGAAAAAAAAATTGTTTTCTTGGGTTAAACAGGTCTCAAAAGTTGTCCTAGGGACTGATGGTCTGAATATCAGGGGTGTTTTTGCTCCCTTAGGTAAGTCGGGGAACAGTAGGCTGAGAAAAAAAAAACTGTCAAGAGATTGCCAAAGCAAAATGGTCACAATGGTCAACAAAAGGTTTATCAGTGTATGATAAGAAGAGAGTACAAAGAAGTATAGCATGGCGGGGCAGGAATATCTAGAGTATGTTGAACACTGCTATTACAAGACTCCCCCCCCCCCCCCACCCAAACAATAAAATATATAGCTTGGTGGGAAGAGGCTATAGGCCAGCGATATACTGTTAACAGTGGGGAAAAAAGTTTTCATAAACTTCTAAGGGTATCGGTGCAACAAATATGGTGGAAATGGGTATAAAATTCTATACCTGTGGCACTATACACCTCAATGCTTGAGAAGCATGCATGGGAGTAGGACCGGCCTATGCTGGCATTCCTGTGGAAAGAGGGACATATCAAAACATTTGGTGGGACTGCCCTAAAGCTCAAGGAAACTTTCAGAGCAAGAACTCCGACAAACCAACAGGAACTCATAGATGACCTTTGATACCAAGGCAAGGCAAGCAAGGCTCACAGAAGCTAATAAGCCCATCAGCAGCTGACCCTCACAGCTGCAGTAATCACCAGCCAAGTAAGGTTGCTGTTCAAGGACAAACCAGCAGAGCAAGTCTGGCAACCCGGAAAATCCGGACCGGACTCACTGAAGGCTGGAATATGGAAGACAGCAGAAAACAGTCCATAGCAGCCACCAGAGGGCAAGGAGAGCACCCACATGGACAGCAGCAAGTTTGCTAACATCTAGGGATCTCAGGTTTCTTAAATATTTAGCAATGTGTTGGAGTGCTGTGATAAATTCATCTTCAGTTTAATAGAAAGAAGAAAATCATCAGTCCATGACACAGACATGATTTAATCAGTATCTAAACCCAAAGAGAAAAGATGATCAAGTGAATGCCCTACTTGTTGCATAGGAGTGCGAATCTCAGATATACCATTAACAAAATTAATTACCAGTACATAGAAGGAAAGTCAAAATGAACATAGTAATTTCACAAATCTGCTTCTTATTTTAAAGTTTACGTATTTAGGCAATTTCAAAGCATTTGTCCTATAAATCTGTTGTCAAAAAGGGAGTGCACTAGAAGACAAAGTAGCACCATTCAAACCTTAACAAGATAGAGGAGGAGAGTTTTTGGGTACCCCAGGCCAATAGCATGTGCTTTCCTGAGGGGAAGGTGCTTATCAAATAGGATTGCTAATCCTCCTTCATGCTTGTCCAAGCGATGCTAAAACACCATCAGGAGCAGCTCAAAGAAATCTCGCCTCTTCTGATATGTCAGATACAGACAGAAAAAATACTGCAAGTTGATTAGTTAGAGAGAGACTGGGAAGAACCCAGTCTATTTCCACATTGGACCTGATCAAGGATTACTGGTAACTACCCTTACTCCAGCTGCCAAGACAGTCTTTTCTACTTCAGCCTTATTCCAGTTTACTGTGCTACCCTTTGAACTTCATAAAGGCTCCTGCTATGTTCCAGCACCTGGCAGACTACCTTTTGAAGCCCCATAGATGTTAGGCAACAGCATACTTAGATGACACTGTTATACAGTACAGACTGGAAAACACGACTCAAGGTTATTTTATTTATACATTCTTGTATCCCACTGTTATCCAAAAATGTTTTTTTAGTTCAAAGTGGCTTACAATTTACATTTTGGTGAAGATTACAATAGTATTTTATAGTTATTGATCTGGAGAAGGCATCAATCGTTTATGCGGTTGTCTGTAGTTGTCAACAGAATTTTTGAACATGTAGATTTGAAGAGGTAGGACAATAGTTCATGTATAATTTTTGAAGATGTAGGTTTGAAGAGATAGGACGATGTTCATATAGTTATTTTGGGAATTTTGAAGAGGTTGATTTAAAAGGTAGGACGACGATAGTTTGTGTATTTAGTTATCAAATTTTCTAAGAGGTAGATTTGAGGAAGTAGGACGATGATAGCTTATATAGTTAGGTATAGAATTTTTTGAAGAGGCAGGTTTTCAGTTTTTTCCTGAATTGAAGGTAGTTGGTGATGCTTCTTGTGGCTTTTGGTATTGCGTTCCACCATTTGGAACCCAGGTAGCTGAATCCTGCTGTGTAGATGGTTTTATAGTTTATGTTTCTACAGCTGGATACATAAAGAAGTGGGTAGCTTCTGGTTTCTGGGCTTGCATTTCTTGTGGACAGTTCAATCATGTCTAGCATGCATTTAGGTGCCAGTCGAAATAGTATCTTGAAAATGAGGGTGTTCGCTTTGAAGAGTAGTCTTGCCTTGACTGGCAGCCAAAGTAGTGTTTTGAGCAGTGGAGTTGCTCTTTCATATTTCGACTTCTTGAATATCAGTCTTGTAGCCATGTTTTGGATGGACTGTAATGATTTTAGTGTGTTTTCCTTGCACCCTAAGTATGCTGCATTACTGTAGTCTAGTTGTGACAGTATTGTCGATTGTACCATTAGCCGGAATGACTGTCTAGGAAAACAGTCTCTTATCCTTCTCAGTTTCCAAAGTGTTTTGAAGCATTTTCATGTTACTGCTGAAATTTAACTGTCCAGTGATAGATGTTTGTCGAGAATACCTAATATTTTTAGTTGCATTTCGATTTGGTATGTTTGATTGTGAAATTTTGGTAGGATGTGGTGTTGTGCAGGCTGGAAAGGATCAGGAATTTGGTTTTGTGAGTTTGAAGGTCATTATCCAGTTTTCCATGCGGTCCAGGCCTTTTTTAATTTTATCCCGTATTTATGTGATGCTGTTGTGAAACGGTATGTAGATGGTGATGTCATCCTCATTTATGAATGGATTAAAGTCCATTACTTTCAGTTTTTTTCTGAGTGGTGCCAGAATAGTACTGGTGATATTGGAGAACCCTGTGGTACCCCACACTCAGAGATCCAAGAGGCTGATACCTTGTTAGATATCTTTACAATGTAGGATCTGGTCCTTAGGAAGCCACTGAACCATGCTGTCACTACTCCGCTTATTCCCATGCTGTCGAGTAGGGTCATTAGTGTTGTGTGGTCTACTAGATCGAACACACTTGACACAATGAATTGTAGTAGTAATAGGTTTTGCCTTGGCAAATTAATCCTCTTAATTTCGTTATCAGGGTGTTATGACTGTCTCGGTGCTGTGTTGTGGTCTGAAACCTGATTGGGAGTTGTGAAGGATTGAAAATTCTGACAAGTATTCCATTAGCTGCTGTGCTACACCACTTTCCATCATTTTGGCAAATAGTGGTATTGAAGCAACTGGTCTGTAGTTTGTGATATCACTGATCTTGCTAGATGTGTTTTTGGGGATTGGGATGAGTATGATTTTGCCTTTGTTGGGAATTGTCCTTTTGCAAGCATGTATGTGATATGTTTGGTGAAGCACTCAATGAACCAGTCCGGTGGGTCTTTCATCACATAGTTAGGGCATTTGTCTACCAGACAGTATGTATGTGTATATTTTGTTCATAGTGTCTTTACTGTGTTAGTTTTGGGTGATTTAAAAGTGGACGAGATTCTGTCTGTCGTGATTTGGGTGTTAGTTTTGCATTCTTTTAGGAAGTCAATAATGGATGTTTGATTTTGCCAGGTTTGATCTTCTGTTTGTTATTTTGTTTTTGAAGTACTGTGCAAGCTCATATGCAGCTGGTGGTGTGTCAATTGAGTAAATACATCTTGATTTCAATAATTTGTTCATGAGTTTGAACTAATACGAAAAAAAATATTCAAACTTAGCAGAACACTACAGCACATATGCGTTCTATTTTTTGTAGATGTTCTTATAGCTTTTCTCCATATGGTTTTATGTCTGTTTTGTTTTTTGCCTATGTTCTTTTAAGTTTCCTACAAAGTTTTTTCATGTGTTGTAGTTAGTCATTAAACCAGGGGCGTGGTTTTTTTTATTCCTTGTTTTGTTTTGAGTGGTGCTATCTTGTTTAGTATGTTTTCCCTTGCTTCGTCCCATTTTCTCATGAAGTGTAATTCCTTGGGTGATATATTGTTCTGTTCATTCATCGTTATTGTCCAGAAGGTATGGCTGTCTTTTCCTCTGGTTGTGAATGTGTGTGGCGTACAAAACCCCAACCATGGCTGACTTCTAATATCCGCTACCTACGTTCCTGTACCCGCTCCGCCAAATGCCTCTGGCGGAAATCTCGGGCCCTTGCTGATTTCTTACACTTTAAGCTCATGCTAACCTCCTTCCAATCTGCTCTTTTACGCTTCAAACAGGATTATTATATCCAACTGACCAACTCTCTTGGCTCTAACCCTCGACTTCTCTTCACCACATTGAACTCTCTCCTTAAGGTGCCCCCTCCCCTAACTCCCCCTTCATTATCTCCTCAGACCCTTGCTGAATTCTTTCACGACAAGGTTCAAAAGATAAACCTTGAATTCTCTACCTCGCCACCTCTCCCTCCACTACTCTGTTCCCCTCTCTCTCCTTCCCCTCATTCCTTTTCTTCCTTTCCTGAAGTTACTAAAGAGGAAACTACACTTCTCCTTTCTTCCTCAAAATGTACCACCTGTTCCTCTGATCCCATCCCCACCCACCTTCTTAATGCCATCTCACCTACTCTTAATTCCTTTTATCTGTCACATTCTCAACCTCTCACTTTCCACTGCAACTGTCCCTACTGCCTTTAAACATGCTGTGGTCACACCTCTCCTTAAGAAGCCTTCACTCGACCCTACTTGTCCCTCTAATTACCGACCCATCTCCCTCCTCCCTTTTCTCTCCAAATTACTTGAGCGTGCTGTTCACCACCGCTGCCTTGATTTTCTCTCCTCACATGCTATTCTTGACCCACTACAATCTGGTTTTCGCCCTCTCCACTCAACCGAAACTGTGCTTACTAAAGTCTCCAATGACCTATTACTGGCTAAATCCAGAGGTCTCTATTCCATCCTCATTCTTCTTGATCTTTCTGCTGCTTTTGACACTCTCGATCACAGCATACTCAATACCCTGTCCTCACTTGGATTCCAGGGCTCTGTCCTTTCCTGGTTCTCTTCCTACCTCTCCCTCCGCACCTTCAGTGTTCACTCTGGTGGATCCTCTTGTACTTCTATCCCTCTGCCTTTTCTTGGTCCCCTCCTCTTTTCTAACTACACTTCTTCCCTTGGTTCATTAATCTCATCCCATGGCTTTTCCTACCATCTCTATGCTGATGACTCCCAAATCTACCTTTCTACCCCTGATATCTCACCTTGCATCCAAACCAAAGTTTCAGCGTGCTTGTCTGACATTGCTGTCTGGATGTCTCAACGCCACCTGAAATTAAATATGACCAAAACCGAGCTTCTCATTTTTCCCCCCAAACCCATCTCCCCACTCCCCCCGATTTCTATTTCTGTTAATGGCTCTCTCATTCTCCCTGTCTCCTCAGCTCGAAACCTTGGGGTCATCTTTGACTCTTCTCTCTCCTTCTCTGATCATATCCAGCAGATCGCCAAGACCTGTCATTTCTTTCTTTACATCCGTAAAATCCACCCCTTTCTTTCCGAGCACTCTACCAAAACCCTCATCCACACCCTTGTCACCTCTCGTTTAGACCACTGCAATCTGCTTCTTGCTGGCCTCCCATTTAGTCACCTCTCCCCTCTGCAATCGGTTCAAAACTCTGCTGCCCGTCTCGTCTTCCGCCAGGGTCGCTTTACTCATACTACCCCTCTCCTCAAGTCGCTTCACTCACTCCCTATCTGTTTTCACATCCTGTTCAAACTTCTTCTACTAACCTATAAATGTACTCACTCTGCTGCTCTCCAGTATCTCTCCACACTCGTCCTTCCCTACACCCCTTCCTGTGCACTCCGCTCCATGGATAAATCCTTCTTATCTGTTCCCTTCTCCACTACTGCCAACTCCAGACTTCGCACCTTCTGTCTCGCTGCACCCTACGCCTGGAATAAACTTCCTGAGCCCCTACGTCTTGCCACGTCCTTGGCCACCTTTAAATCTAGACTGAAAGCCCACCTCTTTAACATTGCTTTTGACTCGTAACTACTCGCCTCCACCTACCCTCCTCTCCTCCTTCCTGTACACATTAATTGATTTGATTACCTTATTTTTTGTCTATTAGATTGTAAGCTCTTTGAGCAGGGACTGTCTTTCTTCAATGTTTGTGCAGCACTGCGTATGCCTTGTAGCACTATAGAAATGCTAAATAGTAGTAGTAGTAGTAGTGTCGTGTCCATGGTTCTCTTTTCTTGCCATTTTCTTTCCATTGTAGTTTGAAAATGAGCTTGCTGAGGTCTGACCATAGTACCTCTTCCCATTTATGGTTTTCTAATATATGGTGATTGTTTGCTGAGAATCTGTGACCTAGTATGTTTAATAAATGTCCTTTTGTGTGAGAAGTGGCGTCTTGTGCAGTTTTAAAGTTCCATTGGTTTATGTAGTTCATTTGAGTTTTGGTGTTGGTGTCTGTTTTTCTAGGTGTAGATTGATATCTCCTAGTACCCTGATGGCGAACCTATGACACGCGTGTCAGTACTGACACGCGTAGCCATTTTCAGTGACACGCGGCCGCATGTGGCCGCATACAGAGAAGCAGCGGAGTTCCTTGCTGACACCCGGGGCGGATCGCCGATGCGCCCCCCCCCTCCCCCCCCGGTGCAGCGCGACCTCCCCCCCCCCCCCGGCGAAATCACCCGGTGCATGTTTACCCGCTGGGGGTGTGCCGTGTGCGCTCCTATTGGCTCCCTCCCTGCTGCTCCCTCTGCCCCGGCTCCTCACTTCCGGCCGGCGGAGCAGAGAGCAGCGGAATGCCGTGGGGGACGCATCTCTGAGGGCCCTGTGATCACCATTACCAGCAACCATCATCCAATCTACTGTTCTGGGGTGTCGTGGATTTGTAATTGACCACCATTACTGAGATAGGTGAGGGGGAGGCTGGGAGAGGCGAGGGCATGTGCTATGGGTGCCGTTTCCCGCCATTAGAAATAGCGGCAGCCATCTTAATTTACATAAGGTGGTCAGTTAGGCTAGTTAGGGCTAACAGGCTATCTATAATTCTATCTTCTGTCTTTGCCCCCCTGATGGAGAACTCAAAAAATAAAAAACCAAGGTTAAGTAAAGGAAGTGGTAGTAGCAGTAGCCGACCCTTTCAAGAGACATGGACCGAGATGTATGGCATTATAGAAAAAAATGGCAAATCATTTTGCGTTCTATGTACTGAAACGGTAGTAAGCAGAACGTGGAATATAAATAGACATTTTGAAACTAATCATTCCCAGCTCTTGAAAAAAAGTGAGGATGAACGGAAGGAATACATTTCCAGGCAGCTACACTTTTATAAGAGCCAATCTAAGTCCATCCTTAAATTTGTAAAAGGTTCTACAAATTTAACATCTGCAAATTTGAGCATTGCTCACTCCATAGCTCAGCATGGAAAAGCACTCAGTGAGGGAGAATTTATTAAAGAAACTCTCCTAAGATGTGCACCAGTTCTATTTCACGATATGCAGAATAAAGATGCAATTATTAAGAGAATATCTGAGTTACCAGGAAATTTGGAGTGCCTGGATCTGATTACCAGACACTTTTAGCACCCTGAAAAATATAGCAATGGCTT
Organism: Microcaecilia unicolor; assembly: GCF_901765095.1. Taxonomy (NCBI): domain Eukaryota; kingdom Metazoa; phylum Chordata; class Amphibia; order Gymnophiona; family Siphonopidae; genus Microcaecilia; species Microcaecilia unicolor. The sequence continues at coordinate 239,637,439 of NC_044034.1, read as the reverse complement.
TACTCACAATTTTTCCCTCTACGTACTTTTGTGAAACCTTATTCTCAGCGTTAAATAATATCAAAACCAACAAAAGAAACAGATTGAAAGATGAAGTTAGTAGCGCTTGCTTGGGCTTGAAGTGTACAAAATACCAACCTTCAATTGAAGATTTAGCCAATGAAATTCAGCAACAAAAAAGTCACTAATAGGCAGATTAGTTAAAGAATTCCCCCTCCCCCTCACTTATCTTAGTTCACGGCACCCCACACAAGTTAAATAATACCAAGACCAACAAAAGAAACCGATTGACAGATGAACAAAGAAGTCACTAAGCAGGTAAGTTAAATAATTAGTTTTTGGTTTATTAAATACAGTTATATATTACAATTATATATTTTTGTTATTTAAACTATAAGTATCGTGAAATTATGGGGTTTTTTCTCGAAGTGACACACCACCCGAGTTATGCTCGGTTTTTTTGGCGAATTTTGACACACCAAGCTCAAAAGGTTGCCCATCACTGTCCTAGTAGTAGGACATTTGGTTAACTACTGCAGATGTTTAAAACAAAGTCCATGAAATTGTCATGAGCGCCTGACCAACTGCCTGGGGGGGCAGAACAGTCTGATGCATAGTTGGTCAGCTAGTGTTGTGTCAGCGATTTTGCATGCCAGAATTTCAATTGCTGAATATGTACATTTTGTGACAGGTTCTACTGTGAAGGAAGATTTATATATTATTGCAACGCCTCTTCTCTTCTTTTTAGTTCTGTTAGTTCTGTTCATGTGTACTGTTTTGTATCTGTTCATGTGTACTGTTTTGTATCCTGGTGGGCATAGGTCAAGTAGTGTAGGGTCGTCTTCTAGGTGTAGCCATGTTTCAGCTATGAGCAGTGTCCAAGTTGTTCCGTTTCTATCTAGTCTCTTAGTTGCTGACTTATTAACTGTCAATCTCACATTTATATATTCTATGGGTATCGAGACATACAGTGGTGGAAATAAGTATTTGATCCCTTGCTGATTTTGTAAGTTTGCCCACTGACAAAGACATGAGCAGCCCATAATTGAAGGGTAGGTTATTGGTAACAGTGAGAGATAGCACATCACAAATTAAATCCGGAAAATCACATTGTGGAAAGTATATGAATTTATTTGCATTCTGCAGAGGGAAATAAGTATTTGATCCCCCACCAACCAGTAAGAGATCTGGCCCCTACAGACCAGGTAGATGCTCCAAATCAACTCGTTACCTGCATGACAGACAGCTGTCGGCAATGGTCACCTGTATGAAAGACACCTGTCCACAGACTCAGTGAATCAGTCAGACTCTAACCTCTACAAAATGGCCAAGAGCAAGGAGCTGTCTAAGGATGTCAGGGACAAGATCATACACCTGCACAAGGCTGGAATGGGCTACAAAACCATCAGTAAGACGCTGGGCGAGAAGGAGACAACTGTTGGTGCCATAGTAAGAAAATGGAAGAAGTACAAAATGACTGTCAATCGACAAAGATCTGGGGCTCCACGCAAAATCTCACCTCGTGGGGTATCCTTGATCATGAGGAAGGTTAGAAATCAGCCTACAACTACAAGGGGGGAACTTGTCAATGATCTCAAGGCAGCTGGGACCACTGTCACCACGAAAACCATTGGTAACACATTACGACATAACGGATTGCAATCCTGCAGTGCCCGCAAGGTCCCCCTGCTCCGGAAGGCACATGTGACGGCCCGTCTGAAGTTTGCCAGTGAACACCTGGATGATGCCGAGAGTGATTGGGAGAAGGTGCTGTGGTCAGATGAGACAAAAATTGAGCTCTTTGGCATGAACTCAACTCGCCGTGTTTGGAGGAAGAGAAATACTGCCTATGACCCAAAGAACACCGTCCCCACTGTCAAGCATGGAGGTGGAAATGTTATGTTTTGGGGGTGTTTCTCTGCTAAGGGCACAGGACTACTTCACCGCATCAATGGGAGAATGGATGGGGCCATGTACCGTACAATTCTGAGTGACAACCTCCTTCCCTCCGCCAGGGCCTTAAAAATGGGTCGTGGCTGGGTCTTCCAGCACGACAATGACCCAAAACATACAGCCAAGGCAACAAAGGAGTGGCTCAGGAAGAAGCACATTAGGGTCATGGAGTGGCCTAGCCAGTCACCAGACCTTAATTCCATTGAAAACTTATGGAGGGAGCTGAAGCTGCGAGTTGCCAAGCGACAGCCCAGAACTCTTAATGATTTAGAGATGATCTGCAAAGAGGAGTGGACCAAAATTCCTCCTGACATGTGTGCAAACCTCATCATCAACTACAGAAGACGTCTGACCGCTGTGCTTGCCAACAAGGGTTTTGCCACCAAGTATTAGGTCTTGTTTGCCAGAGGGATTAAATACTTATTTCCCTCTGCAGAATGCAAATAAATTCATATACTTTCCACAATGTGATTTTCCGGATTTAATTTGTGATGTGCTATCTCTCACTGTTACCAATAACCTACCCTTCAATTATGGGCTGCTCATGTCTTTGTCAGTGGGCAAACTTACAAAATCAGCAAGGGATCAAATACTTATTTCCACCACTGTATATATCATATTTGATGTTGGTGCGTTTAACAGTTTGCAGCTGTATGTTTGGTTTGTCTATTTTGAGCTTGTAGTCTTGGCTGTTTTTCTGGTTTGGTTTTAAGTTATTGATTTTTGGTTTGGTCTGTTTTGGTGTTGGGGTTGTGATTAGGTTCTCCAATTGTTGGTAAGGTCATCATCTTCCAGTAATGCGTACTGGAATTGTATTCCACTTTTTAGGTGTTGCAGCTGATATCTCCACTATCCATGTTAATATTATGTAATAGAGGACACGTCCTTAGTTTGACCATTTTGGAAGTTGCTCAAATCTTAGGAGGGAGTCCCCTCTGTTTTTGTTCTTCGTTTAAATCTCTCCCCCAGTCAGCTGCTGTGATGATTTTTTTTTATTGTGTATGTATGTGGGGGGCGGGGTTGGGGTGTCTGTATGCATGGGACTGGGCGATTTTTATGTACCTGGGCTGCAGATGAGACACTCAGTTGGTTTCCCGTGTTGGGGGTGGCTGCTGGTTGGTGTGATTAACCATCATCTCTGGCGCTCTTCTTTAGCTCCATGCCCTCCGAGTCTCTCCTGCCGGTAGCTGTCTCCCTGGCTGCTCCAGGCCAGTCACACCCAACTCTGCCGATGAGGTCGTGTATTCCTTCTGGTTGGGTCGGTTCATTCCAGCTGAACCACCCATGGGAGCAGGCCGCCTCACCTGCGGCCCCATTGTGCATTAGAGAATTGTCTTCCATGGCTGTATCTCAGCTTCGGTTCCTGTCCTCCTTGGCAGTGGTTGTTTAGAAGGTCTGCCACAGGTAGTGCTCATCCGCCGCATGGCAGCCCCGGTGCACTCCGTCATCTGGTGCTGGGCCCGGCAAAGCAGACCTCTCCCATAGAACTGGCAGTCCTTCGCCTGTCTCCCATGGGAGCTGGCATGCGCTGTTCCCCCAGTTCTCTCAGTGTTGAGCACATTCCACCACATGGCGTCTGACAGAAAGGGGGGGGCCATCTCCAAGGTCTTGTCCTGTGGTCCTGGGATGTCCAGTCGCCAGAGTCAATCTCGTCGAGTCCATTCCCTGTTCACAGTGGCTCGCAGGGGGTCACCTGGAAATGCTCCAGAGTGGGGCTCATCCCCGGCCCTCGGCATGCCTGAGGAGGCCCACAGGCAGATGCAGGTTTTCCTCTGCTGCTTCTCTCAAGCAGAAATTTCCCCCTTGGACCCAGTGCCAGCCGGCCAGCAGTTGGTCTGCATTCTTGTCCAGTCCACTCCAGCTCCCCATGCCTGGGCTCTGGCCAAGGTCCAACCAAGGTTCACAGAGCTGGTTGCTTCTATGTCCTTCTAGTCAGCAGCCATCTTGTAATGCCATCCAGCAAAGGCGGTATAGCAAATGTCAAACTAAACTATTCCTGAAAGTGAGGACAGAACATGATTGATACATTTCATTCCTGGCTCCTAAATCATAAAGAAAACTTCAAAACCTGGATACAAACATGGTATATTTGCTATGAATGTCTGCATATACATTACAGTTGATGAGAGCATGGAGCTCCCATCCCAACTGGTGAACAAGGTTTACTTTACAGATATGGAATTTCAGGAAGAAAATGGCTCTCCAAGGACCATAGCAAAACACAAAATTTTTATTATACATCAATAGCAAGCTCACCTCATCCTTATCTGCTTCTTCATCCACTTCATACACATGAACTGGAAGTTTATCGGATTTAGTTCCTTTGCTAAGAGAAAAGGGGGAAATATATCTTAAAATTCAAACATTTAATAATTTGAACTATGTTCACTGAGACAGCAATCATCTTCCTTTCAGGACTCCCTCTTCATATAGCACTGCACAGCAGCGTACATTAAAATTCTCTTATATGTGTAACACAATAGGCAAAATTTGTAAATAACTTGCAGCAAGATGTACTTAAATCTTTGGCTTGAGTGTTTATCCTTTTGGGCTGTTTTCTCAATCCTCTGGAAATAACATCCATCCCAACCCCCCTCCCAGCAGTTTTACTTTATAACCATTTACAATTTGAAAAAAAAAAATAAACACTATCAAGCCACCATTATAATATAACTTGAAATTTGCTTGTATATGCCAACTTTATGCTTATTTTTAGCACCGATCAACACCATAGGTCTTGAAAGCTGGTCACAAATGCAATACACTAATAAATTCAATACAAAGTTATCATATACACCTTACATGTTGACCTGTATTTCTGTTTATCCAATTGACTAATATAGCAAGCATGCTACTTTTATTCTGCAACTGTACAGCTCAGGACATGACAAACACACAAGCAACCTAAAGTTATTTCCACTGAAGCTGAGAGCTAAGGACATTACTTTTGGCCTCAAAGCTCTAGCATAATCGCCATTTCTAAAACATGACAGTGCTAAACATGGATTACATCAAGTACTAACATCAAGAAAAACATTTAGCAATAAAAAAATACGAAGGGGTGGGAAGAATCAAGAAACTGCAATATTATGGACACTGACCAAGAACAAATGAAAACCATCTGGTAAAGAGATCACTACAACACATGTTTAAGCAAGAGGAGGTTAATGGAAGGACAATGAGAAATATGGCTGGATAACACCGAGGTGTGTCTGGGCTACACAAAGCAGTCTGTTCTTAGGACAACTAAGGAGCAGTACTGTTACATTTCTTACCGCAGCTAATAATGAATTCTGCTATGAAGGTTTTTAAAAGTACTCTACTATCCTGACAGGAGATTAGCAGGGCATCAGCATTCCACAAGTCGTGTCTACAAACATCATAGAAGGAATAAAGCCCAAAATGAAAATATTTTTGCTGTAATATAGTTTACTTCTACAAATACTGTAAGATAGACCCCTGGTTACAAAGCTGCGCTAGCGGCTACTGGTGTGGTAATGCCAACACAGCCCATTCACTTTGAATGGGCTGTGTTGACATTGCCGCTCAGCTTTGTAAATGGGGGGGGGGGGGGGGCGGGGGTTAAAGTTTAAGTTCAAAAGTCCAATAACATTATTTACCTGTCTTTTAGTAAGTACAATTATGATGTGCGAATTTTTCCTGTGAACAAAACCTGTGTTATTTCTGTTTATAATATTTTTTGTGGATGTTGTGATTTTATTCAAGAGCACTGGAAACAAAGACATTCCTGGATGACCTTTAATTTGGATAATATGCATATATTTTTCTTTAAAAACTTGCTTAGTATTCATATCCTACCTTAGTGGATAGAGCACGAGACTGATAATCAGCTACCAGGGTTTAAATTTTCCCTGATACTTACGGAAAATTTCAAGCCTGATATCTGGTTATCAGTCTCTTGCTCAATCCACTAAGGTACTTCATGCGACCCTGGGCAAGTCATTTCATCCTCTGTTGCAACAGGTACAAATTTACTAACATTTGTAAACATGCATAATGTGAGTTTTGCATAAAATAAAGATTGCAGCCTTTTAATCGCAGAATTTACCCATATAGGTCTGCAAAATAGTGGGCATGCAAAATACCGACTACAGGTGGTATTTTTGAGCTTCCTCTGTTATTTTTGTTACAAATATATTTGTAAAATGGCTGCTTCCATTGCACATGCCAGCAACTACAAGCGCATTTCTGTATTTTAGAAAAAGATCTTAAAACTAGCAGATCCTTTTCTAAACTGCCACTGAAATTCAGCATGTCCTGAAAACCTGGTTGTTTGTTTGCCTAATGGGAGGGTTTTCAGGACATTTCGGGGCAATAGATGTTTGCATGTTTTTCTGTAATATTTTATGTGCTGTGAGTGTTATATCATACTCCACCTAGATGTTTGGATAGGCGGGTTATAAATGCAATAAATAAATTATTTCAGCATTCTATGTAAAATGGGGCTCTAAATCTACCGTGGCACCTCACTTCATTTCTCCCTTCTGCTTTTGGCAGCTTATATGGAGTAAATTCCAGAGAGTGGCAATTACAACACTAATCACCTTGCTGGGCCACCATCTACTATGGTACTATGGTCAATGCTGGCAGCACCCTTTTCATACTTCTTTAAATAGATGTATAAATTACCAGTGTTTTATATAATATTTATGCTTATTTATATTCTGCTTTAACAAAGCAGATCACAAGATCCAACATACAACAAAAATTACAGACAACTACCATCTCTCTGACAATCAGTCCCTTAGATCACATAAAAGTCATCCCCATCTATCAGACTCTACATAAGCTCTAAATAATTGAGATGAGTATGTATCTTACTCAAGGTGCCAAATACCTTCATAAACAGATTACCTTCCAGTATCTAACGCTGATCTCAGAAAAAAAGAAAGTTGATTCCATTCTATAGGCCCAGTCAGTGAAACAGTACTTGTTGCCTCAGTAAATTTTTCTTAAGGAAGGAATCGAAAGATACAAGCCTCTTTCTAATTTAAGTGTCTCACTGATTCATACACTTCTGGGGGGGGGGGGGGGGGGTGTCAACACCTTTCTGTAGTAGCTCAAGGTGAGTTACATTCAGGTACACTGGGTATTTCCCTATCCTTGGCTGAACATTTAACAAATAAAATCTTCTTATCCCTTCAGTTATGTTCTAGTGTGGACATTCTCTAAAAAGTGTTAGATGCTTTCTTCAACAGAACCATTCAGACTGGTTCATAATGGTGACATGGTGGGTCACAATATAAATACAATTTGTTCTCAAACTTACTTGTTACAGATAAGCCACACTAAAATCTGAATCACCAGAGACAGAACAATGTCTGCAAATTGCAAAGCCTTATGAGATCTGTATTAAATTCTCACATGAAGCAAAGAAACTAAATTTTAGACTCATTTGTAATTTTGGCTTTTCCCTTAAAATATATCAATTTTAACTTTATTCAAGGACATTGCTTATATAGTTTACTATTCCTCATCAAGACTTGCCCATCACTACCCTCTCTCATAAAGAGAAGGAAAAGGAAGCCCAACACAGAAACAGGATTTCAGGTCCAGTTGGTTCTCTGAATAATCACAATGAATATGAACGACAGATCTGCATATTTCAAAGACCCAACATATACAAATTTATTTCATGTATTTCATTGTGGATATCTTAAAAACTAGCTGGGTATAGGGTCAACAGAAAAGTTTTTAGTTTAATGGCAAGATACATGGAAGCATGGATACTTTGATCAATGTACCTCTTATTTTAAAGACACTTGCAGCCCAAACCAAAATACTACATCTATGTACCATGGGCTGCCCAATGCCCATAGCCAGTGGTTCTTGTGGCACAGGAAAATAGGCAATTCTGGCCTGCTCCCTTCTAGGCCCACTCCCATTCTTCCCCCTATTGCAAGAGATGACTTGCTCATGAGGAATGAGAATATGGCATGCTCTTCACACTGCAGCTGATCTAATAGTCCAGGACAGTTAGAGCAACACTATAGGACCTCTCTGGATATAAAATAGCTCAATACTTAACACTAGATTTATTTTATTCTATCATATAAAAGACGCAAATAGTCTCAGGTACAAATTCATGCTTTGCAATTATTTTCAGTAAACAAATGCTTTTAATATTTGAATAAATTAGTGCCTTCCAATAGAGATGATAGCCTGTGCTATCAACTTCTGTACTCACCATGGAAGCTGGCGAAAATCTCCAGAGTAGTCTTCATATTTATAGTTAACAACATGCCAGTCAGAATTGTATGTTTTGATGCACTGTTTCAAAAGATATTGCACAATATGAAATATAAAATAACAGGCTGCAAATACCCACAATTCCCTGTTTAATTACATTAGATATAATTGGCAGTTGACACAAAATTATCTCCTTATCATTTGCTCCCACTCCCCCAACCCCAAGTAGGCAGGCAAAGTACACCTATGGATAGGGTCCAGATTATTAGTAACAGGTTAGCAAATGAGTTCTTTCAGAAATGTTAATTTGTCACTTTTTAGTTTGTCATTTGGCTCTCTTACATCTTCTAGATTTAAAGTAGTTTACATTAGCTACTCCAAACTATCATCTGTCATGGACAGTTTCCGGTGTTGCTATGATCCCAACATCCTCATCAACAAAGACCGAGGCAAATAATTTAGTTTTTCCTCTATTAGCTTAGCTTCCCTGAGCACTCCTTTTGCCCTTAGTAATCTAGAGCTCAAAGCAGAACTGTGGAGTCAGTACATCAAAACTTCAACTCTGACTTCTCTGTTCTACTATCTGATGCTAACTCTGACTCCAACTCCTAATTAGGCTTTAAATGTTTTTGTCCTGGATCTAAAATACTGCTAAATATAGCTTAGATAATATGTATTTATGTATTTTTGTCCTGATCTCAAGTACTGGTAAACAAGTATAAAATGATAAATTTACCATATATAATGCTGTAAGCTTTTATATTGAAGCTGGAGTCTGACTCCATCCAAAATTGCTTCCGACTCCAACTCCACAACCTTGGTTCAAAGATTTTTAATTCTTGCCTGTTTGACAACCTTTTTGAATGTCTGTATGCTGCATAATACAGAACTGAATTACGGGTTCTCTGCGAAGGAAGCCACTCTAGCAGATGAGGATTCTCAAGGCCCCAAAGGAGAAGAAATAATATTGTCAGCTAGGTGGTAGTTCACAGATACACAGACTTTTTCTTCTGTCATGTACTGTAACACAATCTTTCCAGCCAGTCCAAGAGGTTGTACTACCCCTCATTTTGGGGCCAGTCTTGTGCTATGACCTGTGTAGATGGTAGAACTTATTCTGTGAGAATGGTGCCATACCAGAAGTAATCTGGTGTTGTAGCTTCAATAATATTGCTTATTCAATTTTTAGATTTAAAATATTCCATAAATTTAGATCCCACATCTCCTCCCCCTCTATAAATGAAGAACTTCTCAGCTTCTGGTGATACTGCCATGTTATGCCCTCCCTCCCCAGCTTCCCTTAACTCGAAACACACCTAGCCAGTCAGGTTTTCAGGATACCCATAATAAATATGCACGATACATTTGCATGCACTACCTCCCATTTTATGGAAACTTGTTAAACAGGGAGCAATCAAAAATACTAATATATTCAGGCCACAGGGGGAATAAAATACAAAATAGAAGTGGAATGCAGAACCACCACCAGCAGCAGCAGCAGCAAGATGTGCATCTTAAGTAGCAGCAATCTAAAAAGCATAAAAACAGGTTCCGACATCTGTGGCAAAGGACTAAGACATCTACAGAGGATAGCAAAATCATGTATTGAAAAGGCCATGTAGAACAATCCCAACTTCCTCTTTCAAGGACACTATACATCAACATTTCCTCTCCCTTAAATACTTGTACTAAACAAAATACAATTGGTCATCATTTTGAAGTTATACTGTAGAGGGGAGCATGAATCAGCACAACTTCCAATAAGTTTGCCATTGAACCTACTTGCTAAAGTATACCTATCTACTTGCTTGAAGGTCTTTGGTCTATGCAATTTGGTAGATGTTCCAGAAGTGAATTTGCACCGGCTTCAGGATCCTGTTGCAGACACCGCTGATATTCATCCAGATATTCCCAGATCTTGCTCTTCTGCAATAAGACTATCTTCCCAATACAACTGGGAGTACTATTCAGGGACACCACATGTCTGCAGGCCCTTCTCCACTGTGATAAAATGAATGTCCACAATTCATTTTTTCTTCTGACAGGTCTGCAACTCATCACCTGCCAAGATTGACTATTATGGGTGCCCCCCTAACGGACCACTCCCAACTTCCCTTCTCTACCCTGTTACCTCCATCTGCTGTCTTCCCCTCATCATTTCTCCTTCACATCTACCACACACTTCCTGGCCTCTCACTCCTCACCTACCCTCCTACCATGCAGAGCCACTTCCTCATGCTTATGCGCCTGTCCATACTTTAATTCAAGAATCAAAAAGAAATAGTGCAAAGAATGAAAAGGGATAAACCAAACATTTGTACTATAAACACTAAACTGAAGACATATCGGGGTTGGATTAATCATGAACAAACTTGGTCACCAGAGGAGCTTCTGGGGGCAGCAAAGGGCAGTTACAGGCACACAAACTCAGAACAAAGAACAAATCTATTTACTTGACAGTTTTCAAAATAGCCATTTAGCAAGGGGGGAAAAACTTTTATAAAAATATTGTGATTTTTATTTTTGGGCTGTTTTATGAAGTTGAGGCCAGAACCAACAGCAGCTGGGAGGTCGAAGGCACAGTAAATCAACTCAGTCATTTCCTTTCATACAATGTCACTCCAGGACAGTAGTTGCAATTCTGAACCAAAAGGGTTTCCTTAAATTTGGCTAATGAATAAAATATGGAACTTCAGCACTAAGTAAACACAGGCAGTAACACAAAAACACAGTTCAAACACTTAAGAGTCTTTAGTAAATTTCTTCATGAACACAATACCTTGGTAGAGGTACTGCAAAATGTCCTTTTCAGCTTGATTCTCTCTGGGTCTCTTCCTCCAGAAGCTGCTATGCAATCCCCTAGTAATTTATGATGGGCTCTCCAAGCTTTCTAGCGCAAAGACCTCAATAGATGGAATCCTTCCCCAGATTGGACTCTGCTGTGTGGTTCCTTTATTTTAGGTGTTCTGGCACCCTCCTCAAGTCCCTTTCCTGCTCCTTCAGGCTGCTCTATTTACTGTTCCTTGTCTTCGTCTCCTGGGAAGGTAACATCAGCAGTCTGGTCCCCATCCAGGCTCCATCAGGGATCAGTGCAGCACCTGAATTGGTTCTACACTCCCTTTCCTGTCCCTGTGCACTGGCTAGATTAGCCAATCACCAACTTCCCTTGCATAAATGGTGCAGTGTCACAGAGCAAGAGACATACAGAGTAACTCCTTCTGGTCTTAGTATTTATACCAACTGTTTCCCTCCAAAGGGTGTCTCCTCCTACCACTGTCAACTGCAGACATGACAACCACTCTCTGCCCCAGAAGCTGTGAACGTAGTCTAAGTCAAAAGGTCACATACCTATTCCTAATTGTCACCAGAAGTCTCTGTTGAGAAATTTATAGAAGCAGAACCCTCTACACACACGTACACAATATTCAAATGTGTACTATCCAATTTTGCTTATTTTTGGAGAGATGGTGTTGGGATTGTTGAAGTTCTTTATTGGGGGTAAGAGTCAGAAAAAGTAAGGGCGGGGGACAGAGCACATGGCCAAGAGTTCAGCTAATGTGCCTAATTGGGTGGCAGAGCCAGTGGTGGGAGGCGGGGATAGTGCTGAGCAGACTTATACGGTCTGTGCCAGGGCTGGTGGTTGGGAGGCGGGGAAAATGCTGGGCAGACTTAAAAGGTCTGTGCCAGAGCTGGTGGTGGGAGATGGGGCTGGTGGTTGGGAGGCGGGGGATAGTGCTGGGCAGACTTGTACGGTCTGTGCCCTGAAGAGGACAGGTACAAATCAAGGTAGGATATACACAAAAAGCGAATGCTACATACCTGTAGAAGGTATTCTCCGAGGACAGCAGGCTGATTGTTCTCACTGATGGGTGACGTCCACGGCAGCCCCTCCAATCGGAACACTTTACTAGCAAAGGCCTTTGCTAGTCCTCGCACGCCGATGCGCATGCGCGGCCGTCTTCCCGCCCGAACCGGCTCGTGTTCGTCAGTCCCATATGTAGCAAGACAAAACAAGGGAAGACAACTCCAAAGGGGAGGCGGACGGGTTTGTGAGAACAATCAGCCTGCTGTCCTCGGAGAATACCTTCTACAGGTATGTAGCATTCGCTTTCTCCGAGGACAAGCAAGCTGCTTGTTCTCACTGATGGGGTATCCCTAGCCCCCAGGCTCACTCAAAACAACAAACATGGTCAATTGGGCCTTGCAACGGCGAGGACATAACTGAGATTGACCTACCAACTTATCCAACTAACAGAGAGTGTAGCCTGGAAGAGAATAAACATGGGCCTAGAGGGTGGAGTTGGATTCTAAACCCCGAACAGATTCTGAAGCACTGACTGCCCGAACCGACTGTCGCATCGAGTATCCTGCTGCAGGCAGTAATGAGATGTGAATGTGTGGACAGATGACCACATCGCAGCTTTGCAGATCTCTTCAATAGCGGCTGACTTCAAATGGGCCACTGACGCAGCCATGGCTCTGACATTATGAGCCGTGACATGACCCTCAAGAGCCAGCCCCGCCTGGGCGTAAGTGAAGGAAATGCAATCTGCTAGCCAATTGGATATGGTGCGTTTCCCCACAGCCACTCCCCTCCTGTTGGGATCAAAAGAAACAAACAATTGGGCGGTCTGTCTGTTGGGCTGTGTCTGCTCCAGATAGAAGGCCAATGCTCTCTTGCAGTCCAATGTGTGCAGCTGACGTTCAGCAGGGCAGGAATGAGGACGGGGAAAGAATGTTGGCAAGACAATTGACTGGTTCAGATGGAACTCCGACACAACCTTTGGCAAGAACTTAGGGTGAGTATGGAGGACTACTCTGTTATGATGAAATTTGGTGTAAGGGGCCTGGGCTACCAGGGCCTGAAGCTCACTGACTCTACGAGCTGAAGTAACTGCCACCAAGAAAACGACCTTCCAGGTCAAGTACTTCAGATGGCAGGAGTTCAGTGGCTCAAAAGGAGGTTTCATCAGCTGGGTGAGAACGACACTGAGATCCCATGACACTGTAGGAGGTTTGACGGGGGCTTTGACAAAAGCAAACCTCTCATGAAGCGAACAACTAAAGGCTGTCCTTAGATCGGCTTACCTTCCACACGGTAATGGTATGCACTGATTGCACTAAGGTGAACCCTTACAGAGTTGGTCTTGAGACCAGACTCAGACAAGTGCAGAAGGTATTCAAGCAGGGTCTGTGTAGGACAAGAGCGAGGATCTAGGGCCTTGCTGTCACACCAGACGGCAAACCTCCTCCATAGAAAGAAGTAACTCCTCTTAGTGGAATCTTTCCTGGAAGCAAGCAAGATGCGGGAGACACCCTCTGACAGACCCAAAGAGGCAAAGTCTACGCTCTCAACATCCAGGCCTTGAGAGCCAGAGACTGGAGGTTGGGATGCAGAAGCGCCCCTTCGTCCTGTGTGATGAGGGTCGGAAAACACTCCAATCTCCACGGTTCTTCGGAGGACAACTCCAGAAGAAGAGGGAACCAAATCTGATGCGGCCAAAAGGGAGCAATCAGAATCATGGTGCCTCGGTCTTGCTTGAGTTTCAACAAAGTCTTCCCCAACAGAGGTATGGGAGGATAAGCATACAGCAGACCTTCCCCCCAGTCCAGGAGGAAGGCATCCGATGCCCGTCTGCCAGGGGCCTGAAGTCTGGAACAGAACTGAGGGACCTTGTGGTTGGCTCGAGATGCAAAGAGATCTACCAAGGGGGTGCCCCACACTTGGAAGATCCGGCGCACTACTTTGGAGTTGAGCGACCACTCGTGAGGTTGCAAAATCCTGCTCAACCTGTCGGCCAGACTGTTGTTTACGCCTGCCAGATATGTGGCCCACCTGCTTGTTGATGTAATACATGGCAACCTGGTTGTCTGTCTGAATTTGGATAATTTGGTGGGACAGCCGATCTCTGAAAGCCTTCAGAGCATTCCAGACCGCTCGTAACTCCAGGAGATTGATCTGCAGATCGCGTTCCTGGAGGGACCAGCTTCCCTGGGTGTGAAGCCCATCGACATGAGCTCCCCACCCCAGGAGAGACGCATCCGTAGTCAGCACTTTTTGTGGCTGAGGAATTTGGAAAGGACGTCCCAGAGTCAAATTGGACCAAATCGTCCACCAATACAGGGATTTGAGAAACTCGTGGACAGGTGGATCACGTCTTCTAGATCCCCAGCAGCCTGAAACCACTGGGAAGCTAGGGTCCATTGAGCAGATCGCATGTGAAGGCGGGCCATGGGAGTCACATGAACTGAGGAGGCCATGTGGCCCAGCAATCTCAACATCTGCCGAGCTGTGATCTGCTGGGACGCTCGCACCCGCGAGACGAGGGACAACAAGTTGTTGGCTCTCGTCTCTGGGAGATAGGCACGAGCCGTCCGAGAATCCAGCAGAGCTCCTATGAATTCGAGTCTCTGTACTGGGAGAAGATGGGACTTTGGATAATTTATCACAAACCCCAGTTGCTCCAGGAGGCGAATAGTCATCTGCATGGACTGCAGAGCTCCTGCCTCGGATGTGTTCTTCACCAGCCAATCGTCGAGATAGGGGAACACGTGTACTCCCAAGCCTGCGAAGCGCTGCTGCTACTACAGCCAAGCACTTCGTGAACACTCTGGGCGCAGAGGCGAGCCCAAAGGGTAGCACACAGTACTGGAAGTGACGTGTGCCCAGCTGAAATCGCAGATACTGTCTGTGAGCTGGCAGTATCGGGATGTGCATGTAGGCATCCTTCAAGTCCAGAGAGCATAGCCAATCGTTTTCCTGAATCATGGGGAGAAGGGTGCCCAGGGAAAGCATCCTGAACTTTTCCTTGACCAGATATTTGTTCAGGGCCCTTAGGTCTAGGATGGGATGCATCCCCCATTTTCTTTTCCACAAGGAAGTACCTGGAATAGAATCCCAGCCCTTCTTGCCCGGATGGCACGGGCTCGACCGCATTGGCGCTGAGAAGGGCGGAAAGTTCCTCTGCAAGTACCTGCTTGTGCTGGAAGCTGTAAGACTGAGCTCCCGGTGGGCAATTTGGAGGTTTTGAGGCCAAATTGAGGGTGTATCCTTGCCGGACTATTTGAAGAACCCAACGGTCGGAGGTTATAAGACGCCACCTTTGGTGAAAAACTTTCAACCTCCCCCCGACCGGCAGGTCGCCCGGCACTGACACGTTGATGTCGGCTATGCTCTGCTGGAGCCAGTCAGAAGCTCGCCCCCTGCTTTTACTGGGGAGCCGTGGGGCCTTGCTGAGGCGCACACTGCTGACGAGAGCGAGCTGGGGCTTAGCCTGGGCCGCAGGCTGTCGAGAAGGAGGATTGTACCTACGCTTACCAGAAGAGTAGGGAACAGTCTTCCTTCCACCATAAAAACGTCTACCTGTGGAGGTAGATGCTGAAGGCTGCCGGCGGGAGAACTTGTCGAAAGTGGTATCCCGCTGGTGGAGCTGCTCTACCACCTGTTCGACTTTCTCTCCAAAAAATATTGTCCGCTCGGCAAGGAGAGTCCGCAATCTGCTGCTGGATCCTATTCTCCAGGTCGGAGGCACGCAGCCATGAGAGTCTGCGCATCACCACACCTTGAGCAGCGGCCCTGGACGCAACATCAAAGGTATCATATACCCCTCTGGCCAGGAATTTTCTGCACGCCTTCAGCTGCCTGACCACCTCCTGAAATGGCTTGGCTTGCTCAGGAGGGAGCTTGTCCACCAAGCCCGCCAACTGCCGCACATTGTTCCGCATGTGTATGCTCGTGTAGAGCTGGTAAGACTGGATTTTGGCCATGAGCATAGAAGAATGGTAGGCCTTCCTCCCAAAGGAGTCTAAGGTTCTAGAGTCCTTGCCCGGGGGCGCCGAAGCATGCTCCCTAGAACTCTTAGCCTTCTTTAGGGCCAGATCCACAACACCAGAGTCGTGAGGCAACTGAGTGCGCATCAGCTCTGGGTCCCCATGGATCCGGTACTGGGACTCAATCTTCTTGGGAATGTGGGGATTACTTAGAGGCTTGGTCCAGTTCGCCAGGAATGTCTTTTTTAGGACATGATGCATGGGTACTGTGGACGCTTCCTTAGGTGGAGAAGGATAGTCCAGGAGCTCAAACATTTCAGCCCTGGGCTCGTCCTCCACAACCACCGGGAAGGGGATGGCCGTAGACATCTCCCGGACAAAGGCCGCAAAAGACAGACTCTCGGGAGGAGAAAGCTGCCTTTCAGGGGAGGGAGTGGGATCAGAAGGAAGGCCATCAGACTCCTCGTCAGAAAAATATCTGATGTCCTCCTCCTCCTCCCACGAGGCCTCACCATCGGTATCAGACAAGTTCATGAACCTGTGTCTGAAGCCGTGCCCGGCTCGACTCCGTGGAAACACGGCTATGGTGTGAGCATCGAGAGGTAGACTCCCTCGCCAGCACCGGCGAAGCTCCCTCCGCCGACGTCGTCAGGGAGCCTTCCTGGGAGGCGACCGCAGTCGGTACCGCAAGCGGCACCAATGTCGGAGACCTCACCCCAGGCAAGGGGCCAGCCGGCGCCTCACTCGACGGTACCGGTGGCGCAAGCACCCCCTGGTACCGGAGGGGAAGGGCGCAACAGCTCTCCCAGGATCTCTGGAAGAACGGCCCGGAGACTCTCGTGCAGGGCGGCTGTGGAGAAAGACATAGAAGCCGATGCAGGCGTCGAGGTCAGAGTCTGTTCCGGGCGTGGAGGCTGTTCCGGGCTGTCCAAGGTGGAGCGCATCGACACCTCCTGAACAGAGGGTGAGCGGTCATCCCGGTGCCGATGCCTACTGGGTGCCGACTCCCTCGGCGACCCAGAGCTCTCGGTACCGATGCGGAAAGGAGACCGGTGTCGATGCTTCTTTGACTTTTTCAAACGAAGCATGTCACCGGAACTTCCCGGTACCGACGAGGACGTAGAATCCAACCGTCGCTTCCTCGGGGCCGAGGCCGAAGGTCGGTCTCGGGGGGGCTGTACCGCAGGAGCCCTCAGGGTAGGGGGAGACCCACCCGAAGGCTCACCGCCACCAGCAGGGGAATGGACAGCCCTCACCTGCACTCCAGTCGAAGCACCACTGTCCGACGACATCAGCACTAGTGGAGGTCCCAGTACCACCGACGCCGACGCAGCCTTTCGATGTCTCGGTACCGACGATGCAGAGGGTCGATGTCTCGATGCAGTCGATGCCGAGGTCGAAGGTCTTGAAGCTGTCGACGTCGATGCACTCGATACCCCCGGTGCTGTTGCCGACGAAGAGCCCGAGAACAACACGTTCCACTGGGCCAATCTAGCTACCTGAGTCCTTTTCTGTAAAAGGGCGCAAAGACTACAGGCCTGCGGGCGGTGCCCAGCCTCTAGACACTGAAGACACGACGCGTGCCTATCAGTGAGCGAGATTACCCGGGCACACTGGGTGCACTTCTTGAAGCCGCTGGAAGACTTCGATGACATGGGCGGAAAAATCACGCCGACGAAATCAAAACTCGTAATGGCGGTAAAGGCACCAAAAATAGGGAGAGAAAAACTCGAACCGAGGCCTCAAAAGGGCCTACCCCGAAAACGAAAGGGATCTAGGTGTCATCATTGATGACACGTTGAAACCTTCTGCTCAGGGTGCTGCTGCGGCTAAGAAAGCAAATAGAATGTTAGGTATTATTAGGAAAGGAATGGAAAACAAAAATGAGGATGTTATAATGCCTTTGTATTGCACCATGGTGCGACCGCACCTTGAATACTGTGTTCAATTCTGGTCGCTGTATCTCAAAAAAGATATAGTGGAATTAGAAAAGGTGCAGACAAGGGCGACAAAAATGATAAACGGGATGGGACAACTTCCCTTATGAGGAAAGGCTAAAGCGGCTAGGGCTCTTCAGCTTGGAGAAAAGGCAGATGAGGGGAGATATGATAGAGGTCTATAAAATAATGAGTGGAGTGGAATGGGTAGATGTTAAGTGTCTGTTTACGCTTTCCAAAAATACAAGGACTAGGGGGCATGCGATGAAGCTACAATGTAGTAAATTTAAAAAGAATCTGAGAAAAGTTTTCTTCACTCAATGTGTAATTAAACTCGAATTTGTTGCCAGAGAATGTGGTAAAGGTGGTTAGCTTAGCGGAGTTTAAAAAAGGTTTGGATGGCTTCCTAAAGAAAAAGTCCATAGACCATTATTAAATGGACTTGGGGAAAATCCACTATTTCTGGGATAAGCAGTATAGAATTTTTTGTACTTTTTTGGGGATCTTGCCAGGTATTTGTGACCTGGATTGGCCACTGTTGGAAACAGGATGCTGGGCTTGATGGACCTTTGATGGATACTTATGTACTTATGACAGGAGGTTTGACAAAAGCAAAATTTCTCATAAATCGAACACTAAAGACTGACCAGAGATAGGCTTACCTTCTACACGTTGATAAGCACTAGTTGCACTAAGGTGAACCCTTATGGAGTTGGTCTTGAGACCAGACTCAGATAGGTGTAGAAGGTACTCAAGCAGGGTTTGTGTAGGGCAAGTAAGGGGATCTAGGGTCTTGCTCTCAGAGCAGATGACAAACATCCTCTTAGTGGAATCTTTCCTGGAAGCCAGCAAAACATGGGAGACACCACTCTCAGAAGATCTTGTAGGCTATGCCCATATTGAGAGACCACTAGTGAGGCTGCATTATCCTGCACAGTCTGTCAGCCAGGGTATTATTTTTGTCCACCAGATAAGTGGCTCGAAGGAACATGCCATGGTGGCAAGCCCAATGCCAGATCTGGATGGCCTCCTGACACAGAACACGAGATCCAGTGCCCCCCTGCTTGTTGGTGTAATACATTGCAACCTGGCTGTCTGTTTGGATGAGAACAATTTTGTGAAAGAGCCAATCTCTGAAAGTCTTTAGAGCGTTCCAGATAGCCCAGGGCTCTAGGAGATTGATCTGGAGACTTATTTCCCAGGAGGACCAAGCTCCTTGAGTGTGAAGCCCATCTACATGTGCTCCCCATTCCTGGAGAAATGCATCCATCCTCAGCACTTTTTGTGGCGGAGGAATTTGGAATGGAAGACCCAGAGTCAAACTGGATCGAATGGTCCACCACTGAAGGGAGCACACAAGCTCCAGGGACACTTGTTGAGCCTCTTGGGAAAGATGGGTCCTCTTCTTCATGCGAAGACAGACAGCACAGTTAGCAGGGCTATGGTCGGGCCCAAGACACTGCAGACACCAAGAATGGTTGTCCTTCCCTGAGACTGCCCGATTGCATCGGGTACAGATCTTGAAGCCACTGGGAATCTTCGTGGACATGGACCGAAAAACTTGGTCAGCTAAATTAAACAACACGATGGTGCTTGAAAAAGGGACAAGGCACAGCAAAAAAGAAAAGTGAAAGTCCCGGCTGAAATCAGAGCCTAAAAGCGGTCCAATGAAGACCAAAAAAAAAAAAAAATTGGGCAAAACACTGAAGAAAATAAAGGAAAGATAAAATAAATTCCAATAAGAGCTCAATTATTAAGATGAAAAAATAGCCAGAAGGCACAAAAAATAGCTCTCTAGACCGAGCGAATGAGGAGAGGGCAAGAAAAACACCTTCTCCTCATGCGGAAAAAGAAGAACTGAGAAGACTGCATTTGCGCGGCGGGCAGGAAGGCACTGGAGCATTGCACTGGAGTGCAGCACACGCTCCATAAAGCTCTTTTAGCTTGGTAAATACCGGACTAGGCGACGCACATCAGCGTCACCCACTTGTGAGAATATAGAAGCCTGCTTGTCCTCTGAGAAATTATATGTATAATGGAACTGGTGTCAGTTACAAGGTGTGTGTCAAGCTAGTTCGGATGTAGAGTGAGTAGACTGTCAGTTGCCACAGCCATTAAAGGCTTAACCCAGCAGTTGCCTATGCCACAAACCACAAAGTACTCCCTCCAGGATATTGGTTACTTGTAGGGGGTAGATTCAGGAAGCATGAGTGAACGGCTAAAACTCTTATCCTACCATTTTGTTTTATTTGACCTTCATCCAATAGAAAGCAAGGATTTTTAGTATGTTTAACAGTAACTTTCTTTTCTTTTTTAAACTACTTCCATTTTAGTGCAGAAATTTCCTTTAGTTTTACATTACGGTTTAGTTTCACTTTAGATTTTTTTTTGTTTTTAAATTCAGTGTACTATGGGGGTCTTTTACTAAGCCATGGTAGCGTTATTAGTGTACGCTAATGATTTAACATGCGATAAATGCTAGAGATGCCCACACATTCCTATGGGCATCTCTATTGTTTAGCGTGTGCTAATCACCACGGGCTAAAAATGCTACTGCGGCTTAGTAAAAGACCCCCTATATGTCTTTATTACTTTACTATTAAACTAAGTATAACACAGATTTTTAGTACATTACACCACCACGATGCTGGATTCAATATTAGGACTTACTACTCGGCCAAAGGATCTTGGAGTCCTTACGGAAGACACATTGAAATCATCAGGTCATTAAGTGGCAGCAGCAGCCCAAAGGCAAAGAATGTTAAAAATTATTTTGGAAAGGAACACTAACTATGCAGGAAACAAAAATGCCTGTCACTCCAGGATAAGACTGTGTCTTGAGAACTGTGTGCAATTCTGGTTGCCATGTCCCAAAAATATATACCGATATTAGCAAGTGCAGAGAAAGGCAACCAAGTGAAGAAGTAGCAACACGGTTATGGGGGTCAAGGGATGCTGTTAAAGGTGAAGGCTGACCAAACTGACAGACAAGACTGTAGTTAGAATGGTATGTGCTCAAGAGTTTAGGAAACAAAACATGAGGTAATAGACAGAATAGCACGAAATGCGGGCCTATTACATCTGGAACCCGAAGGGGACTGTTGGAAACCCCCCAGTAGTGGGGGATGGAATGAATCTTACTTCCTTCCTGGAAAGTTCATTGGAAATAATTACACAGAGGTCAACTATGCTGGTCACTTTTGCATTGGAGCCTGACCGCAATGCTGTTTTAAGACTTTCCTTAAGACATTTAGAAAACTTGTTTTTGGGCTCAAAGGTTCGAATTTTTCCAGACCTCTCGAGGCCTACACAAATAAGGCGCAGGGCTTTTTTTGGAGCAGCGCCCTAGAGCGTTGGCATTGGGAGTAAACTTTGTATTACGTTTTCCTTGTATCTGTAATATACTGCTTGAGGGTAAACAGTTTCAGTTTGTAGACCCAAAACAGTTTAAAGAATTTCTGGATGCTAGAGCCGATGTGAATGTAGTATGCCCACCCTAACAAGCAGGCTAGGGTCGATAACCCGAGGCGGCAACCGCTAAAATATTCTTTAATTTCCTTTAGAATTTTTGAAATCTTGGAATCCAATTTCTTTGTTTGTGGACAAATAGGCAGCTAAGAATTTTTCTTTCAATTATTTAATTGTATTTTGAATTTCATTTGTAAAATAATGCCGATTGCATATTTACACTTTGTTGTGAAAATTGAATTTATTAATAAAGATTTAAAAAAAAAAAAAAAAAAAAAAAGAATAGCACGAAATGTCTGGCTGTACAACAAGAGAAATAGATGAATGAAGGGAATGAAGTAACCTCTCATGAAAGGGCTTTGTATACTAGGTAAAATAGAAACAGTATACAAGTAGCTTCATGATTAGTAAATGCTTGAGACAGTTTTCAGCCAATACTTTTGTATAAGCAGAACTGTACTCCTATGACAAAAATTTATATTTTCTATACTCTATTGGTAAGTCAATAAATGAATTCCTTTTCTCATATGTGCGCGGCCTTGGTCTTTTATCATGCCAATCTTTCAATAAGTATGAACATTGGGATGGTGGTAAAAAGACCTAAAATTTACACAAGTTAAATGGGATGGGTAGCTCCCTTACAAGGGAAAGGCTAAATAGGTTAAGTTTATTCAGCTTGGAAGAATGTTTCCAAAGAAATGTGATCAAGGCTGCTAGGGTCAACTTTAAAAATATTTTAGGTTGTTTCTGGAAGACAAAACGATTAATACCCTTTATGTTCTCTAATCTGCTGAGCTGAAATGCCCCCAGCTTCTCATTTTTTCCTGATATCAGTATGTAAACACAGGACAAAGTTTAGGCATAGGCAAACTAGGCACATGCCTAGGGCCCATAAGTTTCTTCAAACCCTATCATTTATACGTTAGTAGAGCCTTGCCCCACACAGGAAACAAATTCTTTTCAGTCTGGTGAAAGGTAATATTAGCCAGTGTCATGGGTTGGCATTCCCCTCCCCAAGAGTCAATAGGCCACCATCTGATGAGGTATTATTAGTGTAACCTTGCATTGGTCCCTAGCAGCTGGCTGGAGCCTTAAAGCGAAAAAAAAAAAAAACTCAACCCCCAAGGGTGGAGGAAGCAATGAGCAGCCAACAGGTGCTAGAGGTTTTAGAGACTAGAGAGTGTGCTTGCTAGGGTCTGGGGCTATTTTAAAAGCCTCACATTATGTGATCAAAGTAGATAGACACAAATACACTGGTATTCACATATTTGAGAAGGTTTAAAAATGTATTTAAACTATTATGGGAGCCACATGCTTGGTTTCCTATGAGTTAATCCTGCATTGGGCAAAAACAGAGCACATTAATACAATAAGAAATCCTTTCCAGCCAATATATTTCAGTACAAAAGAACTTAAAAAAAAATCCTTTTCTAGTGGGGAGGTGAGGGAAGGAGCTGGACCCATAGGAGGGGGGAAGGGATGGGGGAGAGAGCTGCTGGACTTACGGGGTAGGCAAGGGAGGTGACAAGATATGCTGGACCTGCAGGGAAGGGGGAGAGAAAGGAGGGATGCTGAATTACTGTGGGGGTGTGACTGGAGATGAAAAAGGATATGCCAAACTACAGGTGGGGGGACCAGGAAAGAGAGAGGAAGATGCCAGACCATAGTGGGGAGAGAGCAAGCTAGAGAGATGCAGGACTGTGGAAGATGGAGAGAGAAATGGGGAGAGATGCTGGATACACAGATGTAGAGGCACACTGTGCATGGGGGGGGGGGGGGGGGGGGGGGAGAGAACGAATTGTAGAAAGGCATGCCAGCCTATAGAAAGATGGAAGAAAAGGGGAAGAGATGCTAAACCACCTGGAATGATAGGAAAGATGTTGACCATTGAGAACAGGAACATGGAAACCAAGGAGTGATGATATGGAGCAAGAACAAATGTGAAATGGACAGAAGGACCCTGGAAAAAAAATAGGTACTTAAGAACATAAGTATTGCCACACTGGGCCAAACCAAGGGTCTTTCAAGCCCAGCATCCTGTTTCCAACAGTGGAAAATCCAGATCACAAGTACCTGGCAAGATCCCGAAAAAGTTCAATGCATTTTATGCTACTTATCCCAGAAATAAGCAGTGGATTTTACCTGTCAATTTAATAATGGTCTATGGACTTTTCCTATAAGACGACGTCCAGATCTTTTTTAAACCCTGCTAAGCTAACCGCCTTTACGACATTCCCCGGCAATGAATCCCAGAGTTTAATTACATGTTGAATGAAAAACATTTTTCTCCGATTCATATTAAATTTACTACTTTGTTGCTTCATCTCATGCCCACTAGTCCTAGTATTTTTAGAAAGAGTAAACAAACCATTCATGTCTACCCGTTCCACTCCACTCATTTTATATACCTCTATCATATCTCCCCCTCAGCCGTCTTTTCCCCAAGATGAAGTGCCCTAGACGCTTCAGCCTTTCCTCATAGGGAAGTCATCCCATCCCCTTTATCATTTTCATCGTCCGTCTCTGTACCTTTTCTAATTCCACTATATATTTTTTGAGATGCAGCGACCAGAACTGAACACAATATTTGAGATGCGGTCACACCATGGACAGATACAAAGGCATTATAACGTCCTCACTTTTGTTTTCCATTGCTTTTCTAATAACACCTAACATTCTATTTGCTTTTTTAGCCGCAGCAGCACACTGAGCAGAGGGTTTCAACGTATCATCAACAATGAAGCAGAGATCCCTTTCTTGGTCAGTGACTCCTAACGTGGAACCTTGCATTACGTAGCTATAGTTTCGGTTCCTCTTTTCCACATGCATCACTTTGCGCTTGCTCACATAAAATGTCATCTGCCATTTAGATGCCCAGTCTCGTAAGGTCCTCGTGTAATTTTTCATAATCCTCTCACTTTGCGTCATCAGCAAATTTAATTACCTCAGTAGTTACTCCTATCTCTAGATCATTTATAAATATTTTTAAAAAGAAGCAGTCCCAGCACAGACCCCTGAGGAACCCCGCTATCTACCCTTCTCCATTGAGAATGCTGACCACTTAACCCTACTCTGTTTTCTATCCTTTAACCATTTTTTAATCCACAATAGGACACTACCTCCCATCCCATGATTCTCCAATTTTTTTCTGGAGTCTTTCATGAGGTACTTTATCAAATGCATTTTGAAAATCCAGATACACAGTATCAACCGCCTTTATCCACGTTTGTTCACCCCTTAAAAGAAATGTAATAGATTGGTGAGGCAAGATTTCTTCTCACAAAATCCATGCTGGCTTTGTCTCATCAATCCATGCTTGAAGACAGAAAAAAGGTAGAAACCAGAGACTAGTATGAATACAATTAAAAAAAAATTTTTTAAAGACCAGGTAACAAAAGTTGAAAAATAAATTTATTAGCCAATGTCAGTTTTTGGAACATACAACTGTCAGATCTTGTGTTAGGCATGAATGAGGTCCATGGTAGACGATCAAGGAGAGAACCCCAAAGCTCACTACTAGATTGTGCCTTCTTAAGATTACAGCAGACTCAGGGCCCTCTCTGACTTTAGAGTCACAGGAAATTGCCCTGGTTGCACCCCCTTCCACTACCATCCCTGACATCTGGTATCTTTATATTTTGTACAGTACAGGGGAAATGAATTTCTATTTCTCTGGCGTTGTGTAGTGCAAGTCCAAAAAACTGGACTGCTCAGGGATTAGATCAGTCCAGATTTTCTAGATTCAAGAGCAGTATTTTTAAAATTCAAATTTAAGGAAGAATAAAGAAATGAACAGGCAGGGCTGTCAAAAGGATTCAATTTTTGAGAGGAAGATTTTAGTACACAGCTACTAGACTTGGTTATATCATCCAACACCGTCATCCTTCCCCCATCTCTGTCTCCCTTTCCCCCATCTGTCTCTGCAGTTTAAGAAAATGCCAGAGCCCAAAAGAGGAAACCCAGCCCCCCCCCCCCCCCCAAGGATCCCCCATGGCTACACCCTTCCCCGCACTGTCTGGCATCTCTCGCTCCCCACCTGGCCCTGCCCACAGTTCTCACTCCCCCAGTGTACCTTTTCAGAAGCAAGTTTTACACCTGCAGCACCAGACTTATTTACAGGCTGTCTCTGGCCTGCACTGGGCCATTCCCTCAGACACATCCCGCCCTTCCAAAAACAAGAAAATGCATCAGAAAGGGCGGGACAGGTTAGAGGTGAAGGCCCAGTGCAGGCTGGAGACAGCCTGTAAGGCTGGTGCTGCACCATGAAAGACTTGTTTACTTCTAAAAAGGTACACCAGAGGAGTGAGTATGCGCCGCAGCCAGGGACAGGAGAGGAGGGGAGGAAAGGGGAAAGAGAAATGTGTTTTGATATATTGTATACCACCTTTCTGTGGTTCTTGCAACTGCATTCAAAGCTGTTTACATAGTATATGCAGGTACTTATTTGTACCTGGGGCAGTGGACGGTTAAGCAGCGTGCCCAGAGTCACAAGGAGCTGCAGAAGGATTCGAACCCAGTTCCCCAGGATCAAAGTCCACTGCACTAACCACTAGGCTACTCCTCCAGGGAGGGAGAGATGCTGCACCATGGGGGGGGGGGGGGGGGGGGCGAGGGAGGGAGAAGGTGTGCAGCACTTGTAGTCCAGATTCTCAGGCAGTACAAATCTCTTGGCATCCAGATTTTGGGACTTTTACTCTATGTTTAAGGTTGATTCTTGGAGTTTCAGTTTTATTTCTGTCTACATATTTGTATTTCTAGTTTGCATCACATATTCTGTATCTGGTATCTGTGTTCATGGCTGAGACCAGGTTTTAGGAAGCAAGAATTTTCTATGTAGGAATCTTTAGTAATTCTGCTTGCTCTGTTTTCCCAATAGATGTATTAATGTTCTATTAGGGCCTACTGTAATATATAGGGCACTGCCTTCTCAAAGGTAGGGTCCTTGTTTTGGAAGTTAGTGTTGACATAGTAGATTTGCTCTAGGTCCTGGGTGAATTTGTAGAGTTGTATAAACTTCATAATATGCCTGGTACCAAGAGGGTTTAATGCTCAGTTAGTAAAATTACACTAGAATCAAAAAATGTCTTTGGGGAGTTTTGAGAGGGAAAAAAACAAAAACAAATGATGCCTGCTGGGAGGATGGGAAGAGAAAAAAACATATTAACTGGGGAAAGAAATGAGAAAGGGGCATGCTGGTTGAAGGACATACTAGTTCTGTATGTGGGGACGGAGGATGTGCTACCTGTAGGTTGGGGGGGGGGGCCAAGAGAGGGACGGGCTGGCTGTATGTGTGTAGGAAGAAGGGTCTGAAAGAAGCGATAGTGTGCGTTGGATGAGAGTGAGCCATGTTCATTGGGGGAGGGGAGGGGAGGGAAGAGGGACAGACGGGCTGGTTGTACGTGTGTGTGTAGGGGGGACAAAGAGGGATATGATGGCTGTAGGTGTTTTCTTGCAGCAGAGAGGTGGTGGAGTGCATTTGAGAAACAGACAAGGGAGGGGGATGACTGGCTGGCCATGGGCATTAAGGAGGGGCAAAGAGGGATGGGTGAGCAGGCAAGCTGAATCTTGGGGGCGGAGGGGGGGCACAGAGGGACATGTTGGCTATAAGTAAATGTTAGCAGATAAAGACCTGTACAGTCCATCCAGTCTGCCCAGCAAAGTGGCCAGGGTTGTATCTGGCAGTCTGCACAGGTTACACTTCATGATTAAACACTGGCATCAAAAGCAGGGCAATCAGAAACTTACCATTTTGCCAACTTCATATAGGCAGTTAAATGATGCTATCTTGAAACACTGCCCCTTTGCTTTTAATCCTAAGAATCTTTCCCCTCCCCCACCGTTAACTAGCATCAGTGTGTGGGGTAGAAAGAGGTGGCAGTATGTATGGTGGGGGGGGGGGGAGAAGGCTGGCATGATAAATTGGGGATGTATGTGGGGTAGAGGCAAAGAGGTAACAGTGTCTGTTGGGTGAGGAGGCAGAGAGATGGAGAAGCCGGCTGTGTGCATGGGAGGGACAGGACTGTTGTGTGTATTGGGGGACAGAGTAATATGCTGGCTGTAAGAGTGTGTGGGTAAGAAAGGAAGCAGTATGCAGGAGGGTTTTGGTTGTATGTGTGTGTGAGGAAGTAGCAGAAAGAGGCATTGGGCAAGAGGAGGCAGGTAGATAAACAAGCTGGACCTTTGCATTAATAGAGACAGAGGTCTGGTTTTGTGTTACTTCTTTATGTATTAAATACTGCCATGCTTCCTATACTCTGTCTCCTAAATCAAATTATGTTTTACGCTTTTTAATACTGTACATTTTAGATTAATGTATGTTTTCTGGACTACACAGTTATGTAGCCAGTGGCCAATGATTAGCAATATGACAGCTTTGCAAAATTATGTTTGGTGTGTCACGAGATCAGGAGAGCTGGAAAGTGTGCCCCCCCCCCCAAAAAAAAAGGTTGAGAAGCACTGCTCTATGCAACAGAAGGCCCCAAACCTGCTTGAACGTAAAGGAAGCACAGCCTGCAGGCAGAAAAGGGATGGGGATGGGATTTGACATACCACCTTTTCTGTACTTTTGTACCTGGGGCAATGGAGGGTTAAGTGACTTGCCCGGAGTCACAAGGAGCAGCAGTGGGGCTCGAACCCAGTTCCCCTGGTTCTCTGGGCAAGTCACTTAACCCTCCATTACCCCCAGGTACAAAATAGGTACCTGTATATAATGTTTTGATTGTAACCACTCTTTGGGAGTAGTCTGCATTCCAGACTTTGGGGCCCCCTACCTATCTTCCCTGGGCTCCAACACGTCTAACACCATACCCCAAGGAAAGGAATCTCACCCTTTACTCAATAGTGACATGCAAGTCTGACTTAGCAGATACATGTACTGAGTTCCAAAAAGAACCATGGCAAGAGCCCCCTCCAGGACTATTGCTATGATGCAAAAAGTTCTATTGGACATAAGTGCGGCTTTCAATATGCTTGATCATGGAATCTTATTGAACTGGCTGGAATTGGCTTATTGAACCAATACTGGAATTTGTGATACTGCTTACTTTTGTTTAGATCTTTTATTGGAAAATAGATCTCAATGTGTGTTGGTTGATCCTGAGCTTTCCAAACCTAAATTTTTGAAATATGGAGTGCCACAAGGTGCTCTTTTATCACCATTACTCTTTAATCTCTATGTGTGGCCAGTTATTTACATTGCATTAAAATGTGGAATTCATATCCATTCCTTCACAATGATATTCAGTTATATGATTCTTTGGGATCAGCTCAAGAGAACCATTTGTAGAAATTGTGGATTTGTTTGACTGAAAAAAAAAGAATTCGATAATATTGAATAAGTTACAACCGAGTTTATCCAAGAGTGAATTCTCGTGGATTCGTAAAGGTAGTTGTCCGATCCCCCATCCATCTTTGTTATGGGAGAATTAGACTATAGTGGCTAAGGACCAGGTACATAATTTAGGAGTTCTTCTGGGTGCTGGATTGACTTTTGAGAATCTGGTTTCTTCTTCCTATTAGTATCTACGCCAGCTTTGTAAGATTTGTCCTTATTTTGTTCAGCTGCTTTATGCTTATGTGATCTCGCATATTGATCATTGTAATGCATTGTTTGTTGGATTACTTCATAAGAGTTTGACTTCAGCATGTTCAGAATGCAGCTGCTTGGTTTTTTGATTAACGTGGGCTTGTGTGATCACATTACACCAATACTTTGCTCTTTGCACTGGCTTCCAATTAAGAAACCTTTAAAATGCTGGTGTTAGCATTTAAGGTTTTCCATGGAATGGCACCAAAATATGTTTCTGATAAGTTGCCAATCTATGTTTCTAGATGTTTGTTGCATTCTCAGATTGAGAAGTGCTTCCATTTGCCTTCTGCTAGGTCTTTCCATCTTGAGTGTGCTCATTCGAGCCTATTCTTACTCTATGACCTGGTTGTGGAATAAAATCCGTCCCTCAAGATTGATTTATTAGGGTTCCATAGAGCTGTAAAAACTTAATATTTTTTGATGAGCTGTATACTGAATTTGTGATGTTACATTTTATTTAGTTTTATATTAGCTATGCTGTTATTTTACTGTTTTATGTCTACTCATTATGCATGTAGCTTTGTAACACGTTCTAGGCATTACTGGGAGGATAGGCTAAATGATGGAATAAATAATAGAGAAAAATATAGTTATTTGCAAATGAAAGTTCATGCTCTGTAACCTTCACTGGGTAATTTTCCAATTGAGACAAACCCCAAGGAAAAGGAAAGAACAGACAGCATTCCTTACTCTCCCCCACCACCAATAAAAATTATGTCCCAAACAAATTACATAAATGATCTTAACAGAATCCAGTGTGCTTTTCTTTTAAGAAATGTAAAACTAAGGAAATCTAATCTAGGAATTTCTAAAAAAAAAAAAAATTCCTCAACAGTTTCACTTTTAACCCCACTGTAGGAGTACTAACAATTTAAACAGTGGTGTTTATAGCTTGAGAAGGAATTCTCATCCTGCTCTAGACTAGATTGCAGGAAGTACTCCACCCAGCCTGATCACAGTCCTGGCTAAATGCTCTTGGCCTCCTTCAAAACAGATTATTACACTGATAAAGTTCAGTGAGGACAGTGTAAAATTATCATCCCCCTGATCAAGAGAGAAAAATCAGATGACTGGAATTCAGCACAAAATATGAACTGTACCCATTTTTCTAGGGACCTCATTTTCAAATAAAAGAATTAAACTATAAATATTTTCCTCACAGGCATAAAATAGAGGTGGGGGGGGGGGGGGGGGGACAAGCAATGTAACCCACAATGTATCATACAATGAATGATTATTTACAAAACTTTTCAATACAATGGTCTGACTACAAAGGGCCTGCACCAGCTCCAGTTGATTCAGAATGCAGCAGCAAGACTCATAGAAGGTTGCAAGCGACGTGATCACATCACACCATTTTTGCAAAAACTTCATTGGCTACCAGTACAATACAGGGCTAAATTTAAAACTCTATGTCTGATCTTCAAGGCCCTGAAAGGAAATGGTCCCAAGTATCTGAAGAATAGGATGATCCGCCACACACCGCCAAGGACACTAAGGTCCTCTCAAGGACTTTCACTAACTACACCCTCTCCAAAAGACATTACACGATGTGATACCCGCAAGCGAGCCTTCTCTGGAGTAGCCCCCACACTTTGGAATGCATTGCGTGAAAGGCTCTGCTTAACACAAGACTACCTCTACTTCAGGAAGCAGGTGAAAGCTTGGCTCTTCAACCAGGCCTTTAACGGAAGAAGTAACTAACTTGTTAGTCTCACTCACACATACAAGGATTGACTAGGGCTGAACACACTGCAGCGGGACATGTTTATCCACTCCTACCCTAGCTGAGATAATATTTAACCATCTCTCTGACCTCACGTGCAACTTTCTTCAAATCAATCACCTTACTTTCTAATTCTTCCTACTTTCTTACTCATCTATATGTTACAACTTTGCCTTACCCTTCACTACCAATTATAATGTTCTAGTACATATTGTGTTGTCATTGCTAGTATACCATGCCATACTTTGTATTGTTCAAATATTTTTACTGCTCTGATTGCCTCTTGCTCATGTTTGATATATTCTTACTGTACACCGCCTTAAGTGTATTCCTTCAAAATGCTGGTAAATAAATCCTAATGAATAAATAAATCTTAAATGGATTTTTGTGGGGCCCATTTCTGTTTAATTGGAGCAAAGTTTAATTATATATTTCAAGTGCTTCTATACATTTCAATGCTAATTTTAAGGTCACATTTGGGGTTTTATTAAATGTCTCTCTCCTTTTTTTATGCACTGTTTGTTCTAGCAATAGCACCTTTTAAGGATCTGTCCATCCATTTGTGAACACACAACTAGGGGATGAAGTCATCCCTCATGAAATAAATAGACAATTTAAGGCAACATTACTAATGGGCACAAAGGATAAGTTTAATTTAACCACCATTTTTTATTTGATAATCCTCACAAATAAAGTTATTTACAGACCTCAGTGCAGAAATCAAACCACATCTAAAGTAAAAATGGAAGTTAATCTTCCATAGATAGTCTTTTCTTGATTCGTCCACTGGGTCACTCAATCCTCAAGTAGCTCTAAATGTAGTCTATTTGGTATAAAGATTACAGTGTATACCTGGCTTCGGCTAGTGGAGTACAGCACAAGTTCAAAACTCCAGACTGCTGTGGGATTGGGTCAGTATGTATTTTCAGATTTTCTGGATTCTCAGGCAGTACTTTTAAAATTAAAATTTAAGGAAGAATAGAGAGATGAACAGGCAGGGTTGCCAAGAGGCTTCAATTGTTGAGAGGGAGATTTTAGTATACCTACCCACTACACCGAAGGGCAACTAAAATGATAGCGGGGATGGGACGACTTCCCTATGAAGAAAGACTAAGGAAGCTAGGGCTTTTCAGCTTGGAGAAGAGATGGCTGAGGGGAGACATGATAGAGGTATATAAAATAATAAGTGGAGTGGAACAGGTGGATGTGAAGCGTCTGTTCACATTTTCCAAAAATACTAGGACTAGGGGGCATGCGATGAAACTACAGTGCAGTAAATTTAAAACAAATCGGAGAAAACGTTTCTTCACCCAATGCATAATTAAACTCTGGAATTCGTTGCCGGAGAACATGGTGAAGACGGTTAGCTTGACAGACCCTTGAGCCATATGGTTTGAATACAACAGTTGAATGGGCAACATTTTTGTGAGATGATTTTTGTCCCAACACACTTCCTTTAGTATTAGTCCAAGTGAGCTGATTGGTGTATGGTTTGTGGGCATCCTATTTATTCAGAGGCGCCATTTTTTAAATTGTGTGCTGCTAATATGGTTTTGAAGAAGACAAGTTAAATTAGATTGTATATGAACTTCACCATCGTGTATTGAATGCTGGTGGATTTCCTTTAAAATTAAGCATGTTTATTTTCAGAATACTTCTGTGATCTCCCTTGACAAAGCCGGAGGGCAAAATGGGTCCCCGTCGGGAGTTATGTGACAGGGAGTTAAGCAGCCGGATCAGATTAAAAAAAACTAAGTTTCTACATAATTTTGTTGTACATCCGTTTACATTTTTTTGGCGTTCATATATTGACTTGAGTATGATGATTTTTGTGCATTAGAAAAGATTAAAAAACATATGAGAGGAGATTTTTGGCCAATGATGATACAATGGCCTGGTGAGTGCTGTGAAGACGTCGGTAGCAAATTCATTGTAGCACTCAGGTTGTTTGAGGTCTTTTCCTCCCCTTTTGTTGTTTTTAAGAAGATCCATTAGCAACAGAAAGTATACTCTATTGTTTGAAAGTGATTTGGGATTCTTTTTAGAAGAGTTTGTTTATTGAAAGTGACATGTGGAATGCACAAAAAGCGAATGCTACATACCTGTAGAAGGTATTCTCCGAGGACAGCAGGCTGATTGTTCTCACTGATGGGTGACGTCCACGGCAGCCCCTCCAATCGGAATCTTCACTAGCAAAGTCCTTTGCTAGCTCTCGCGCGCCCCGCGCGCACCGTGCATGCGCGGCCGTCTTCCCGCCCGAAACCGGCTCGAGCCGGCCAGTCTCGTATGTAGCAAAAGAGATACAAGGGAAGACTCAACTCCAAAGGGGAGGCGGGCGGGTTTGTGAGAACAATCAGCCTGCTGTCCTCGGAGAATACCTTCTACAGGTATGTAGCATTCGCTTTCTCCGAGGACAAGCAGGCTGCTTGTTCTCACTGATGGGGTATCCCTAGCCCCCAGGCTCACTCAAAACAACAACCATGGTCAATCGGGCCTCGCAACGGCGAGGACATAACTGAGATTGACCTAAAAAATTTACCAACTAACTGAGAGTGCAGCCTGGAACAGAACAAACAGGGCCCTCGGGGGGTGGAGTTGGATCCTAAAGCCCAAACAGGTTCTGAAGAACTGACTGCCCGAACCGACTGTCGCGTCGGGTATCCTGCTGCAGGCAGTAATGAGATGTGAATGTGTGGACAGATGACCACGTCGCAGCTTTGCAAATTTCTTCAATGGAGGCTGACTTCAAGTGGGCTACCGACGCAGCCATGGCTCTAACATTATGAGCCGTGACATGACCCTCAAGAGCCAGCCCCGCCTGGGCGTAAGTGAAGGAAATGCAATCTGCTAGCCAATTGGATATGGTGCGTTTCCCCACAGCCACTCCCCTCCTATTGGGATCAAAAGAAACAAACAATTGGGCGGACTGTCTGTTGTGCTGTGTCCGCTCCAGGTAGAAGGCCAATGCTCTCTTGCAGTCCAATGTGTGCAGCTGACGTTCAGCAGGGCAGGAATGAGGACGGGGAAAGAATGTTGGCAAGACAATTGACTGGTTCAGATGGAACTCCGACACGACCTTTGGCAAGAACTTAGGGTGAATGCGGAGGACTACTCTGTTATGATGAAATTTGGTGTAGGGGGCCTGGGCTACCAGGGCCTGAAGCTCACTGACTCTACGAGCTGAAGTAACTGCCACCAAGAAAATGACCTTCCAGGTCAAGTACTTCAGATGGCAGGAATTCAGTGGCTCAAAAGGAGGTTTCATCAGCTGGGTGAGAACGACATTGAGATCCCATGACACTGTAGGAGGCTTGACAGGGGGCTTTGACAAAAGCAAACCTCTCATGAAGCGAACAACTAAAGGCTGTCCTGAGATCGGCTTACCTTCCACACGGTAATGGTATGCACTAATCGCACTAAGGTGAACCCTTACAGAGTTGGTCTTGAGACCAGACTCAGACAAGTGCAGAAGGTATTCAAGCAGGGTCTGTGTAGGACAAGAGCGAGGATCTAGGGCCTTGCTGTCACACCAGACGGCAAACCTCCTCCATAGAAAGAAGTAACTCCTCTTAGTGGAATCTTTCCTGGAAGCAAGCAAGATGCGGGAAACACCCTCTGACAGACCCAAAGAGGCAAAGTCTACGCTCTCAACATCCAGGCCTTGAGAGCCAGGGACCGGAGGCTGGGATGCAGAAGAGCCCCTTCGTCCTGCGTGATGAGGGTCGGAAAACACTCCAATCTCCACGGTTCTTCGGAGGATAACTCCAGAAGAAGAGGGAACCAGATCTGACGCGGCCAAAAAGGATCAATCAGAATCATGGTGCCTCGGTCTTGCTTGAGTTTCAACAAAGTCTTCCCCACCAGAGGAATGGGAGGATAAGCATACAGCAGGCCCTCCCCCCAATCCAGGAGGAAGGCATCCGATGCCAGTCTGCCGGGGGCCTGAAGCCTGGAACAGAACTGAGGGACTTTGTGGTTTGCTCGAGATGCGAAGAGATCCACCAAGGGGGTGCCCCACGCTTGGAAGATCTGGCGCACCACTCGGGAGTTGAGCGACCACTCGTGAGGTTGCATAATCCTGCTCAGTCTGTCGGCCAGACTGTTGTTTACGCCTGCCAGATATGTGGCTTGGAGCACCATGCCTTGACGGCGAGCCCAGAGCCACATGCTGACGGCTTCCTGACACAGGGGGCGAGATCCGGTGCCCCCCTGCTTGTTGACATAGTACATGGCAACCTGGTTGTCTGTCTGAATTTGGATAATTTGGTGGGACAGCCGATCTCTGAAAGCCTTCAGAGCGTTCCAGATCGCTCGCAACTCCAGAAGATTGATCTGTAGATCGCATTCCTGGAGGGACCAGCTTCCTTGGGTGTGAAGCCCATCGACATGAGCTCCCCATCCCAGGAGAGATGCATCCGTGGTCAGCACCTTTTGTGGCTGAGGAATTTGGAAAGGACATCCCAGAGTCAAATTGGACCAAATCGTCCACCAATACAGGGATTCGAGAAAACTCGTTGACAGGTGGATCACGTCTTCTAGATCCCCAGCAGCCTGAAACCACTGGGAAGCTAGGGTCCATTGAGCAGATCTCATGTGAAGGCGGGCCATGGGAGTCACATGAACTGTGGAGGCCATGTGGCCCAGCAATCTCAACATCTGCCGAGCTGTGATCTGCTGAGACGCTCGCACCCGCAAGACGAGGGACAACAAGTTGTTGGCTCTCGCCTCTGGGAGATAGGCGCGAGCCGTCCGAGAATCCAGCAGAGCTCCTATGAATTCGAGTCTCTGCGCCGGGAGAAGGTGGGACTTTGGGTAATTTATCACAAACCCCAGCAGCTCCAGGAGGCGAATAGTCATCTGCATGGACTGCAGGGCTCCTGCCTCGGACGTGTTCTTCACCAGCCAATCGTCGAGATATGGGAACACGTGCACCCCCAGCCTGCAAAGTGCTGCTGCTACTACAGCCAAGCACTTTGTGAACACCCTGGGCGCAGAGGCGAGCCCAAAGGGTAGCACACAGTACTGGAAGTGACGTGTGCCCAGCTGAAATCGCAGATACTGTCTGTGAGCTGGCAGTATCGGGATGTGTGTGTAGGCATCCTTCAAGTCCAGAGAGCATAGCCAATCGTTTTCCTGAATCATGGGAAGTAGGGTGCCCAGGGAAAGCATCCTGAACTTTTCTTTGACCAGATATTTGTTCAGGGCCCTTAGGTCTAGGATGGGACGCATCCCCCCTGTTTTCTTTTCCACAAGGAAGTACCTGGAATAGAATCCCAGCCCTTCTTGCCCGGATGGCACGGGCTCGACCGCATTGGCACTGAGAAGGGCGGAGAGTTCCTCTGCAAGTACCTGCTTGTGCTGGAAGCTGTAAGACTGAGCTCCCGGTGGACAATTTGGAGGTTTTGAGGCCAAATTGAGGGTGTATCCTTGCCGGACTATTTGGAGAACCCACTGATCGGAGGTTATGAGAGGCCACCTTTGGTGAAAAACTTTCAACCTCCCCCCGACCGGCAGGTCGCCCGGCACTGACACGTTGATGTCGGCTATGCTCTGCTGGAGCCAGTCAAAAGCTCGCCCCCTGCTTTTGCTGGGGAGCCGCGGGGCCTTGCTGAGGCGCACGCTGCTGACGAGAGCGAGCGCGCTGGGGCTTAGCCTGGGCCGCAGGCTGTCGAGAAGGAGGATTGTACCTACGCTTGCCAGAAGAGTAGGGAACAGTCCTCCTTCCCCCAAAAAATCTTCTACCTGTAGAGGTAGATGCTGAAGGCTGCCGGCGGGAGAACTTGTCGAATGCGGTATCCCGCTGGTGGAGATGCTCTACCACCTGCTCGACCTTCTCTCCAAAAATATTGTCCGCACGGCAAGGCGAGTCCGCAATCCGCTGCTGGAGTCTATTCTCTAGGTCGGAGGCACGCAGCCATGAGAGCCTGCGCATCACCACACCTTGAGCAGCGGCCCTGGACGCAACATCAAAGGTGTCATACACCCCTCTGGCCAGGAATTTTCTGCACGCCTTCAGCTGCCTGACCACCTCCTGAAAAGGCTTGGCTTGCTCAGGGGGAAGAGCATCAACCAAGCCCGCCAACTGCCGCACATTGTTCCGCATGTGTATGCTCGTGTAGAGCTGGTAAGACTGGATTTTGGCCACGAGCATAGAGGAATGGTAGGCCTTCCTCCCAAAGGAGTCTAAGGTTCTAGAGTCTTTGCCCGGGGGCGCCGAAGCATGCTCCCTAGAACTCTTAGCCTTCTTTAGGGCCAGATCCACAACTCCAGAGTCGTGAGGCAACTGAGTGCGCATCAGCTCTGGGTCCCCATGGATCCGGTACTGGGACTCGATCTTCTTGGGGATGTGGGGATTACTTAGTGGCTTGGTCCAGTTTGCAAGCAATGTCTTTTTCAGGACATGGTGCAAGGGAACAGTGGACGCTTCCTTAGGTGGAGAAGGATAGTCCAGGAGCTTAAACATTTCAGCCCTGGGCTCGTCCTCCACAACCACCGGGAAGGGGATGGCCGTAGACATCTCCCGGACAAAGGAAGCAAAAGACAGACTCTCGGGAGGAGAAAGCTGTCTCTCAGGAGAGGGAGTGGGATCGGAAGGAAGACCCTCAGACTCCTCGTCAGAGAAATATCTGGGGTCTTCTTCCTCTTCCCACGAGGCCTCACCCTCGGTGTCAGACACAAGTTCACGGACCTGTGTCTGCAACCTCGCCCGGCTCGACTCCGTGGAGCCACGTCCACGATGGGGGCGTCGAGAGGTAGACTCCCTCGCCCGCATCGGCGAAGCTCCCTCCACCAATGTAGTCGGGGAGCCTTCCTGGGAGGTGGCCGCAGTCGGCACCGCACGCGGTACCGACGTCGGGGACCTCACCCCGGGCGATGGGCCAGCCGGCGCCACGCTCGACGGTACCGGAGGCGCAAGCACCGCCGGTACCGGAGGGGTAGGGCGCAACAGCTCTCCCAGAATCTCTGGGAGAACGGCCCGGAGGCTCTCGTTCAGAGCGGCTGCAGAGAAAGGCATGGAGGCCGATGCAGGCGTCGACGTCAGAACCTGTTCCGGGCGTGGAGGCTGTTCCGGGCTGTCCAGAGTGGAGCGCATCGACACCTCCTGAACAGAGGGTGAGCGGTCCTCTCGGTGCCGATGCCTGCTGGGTGCCGACTCCCTCGGCGACCCAGAGCTCTCGGTGCCGACGCAGGGAGGAGACCGGTGTCGATGCTTCTTCGATTTCTTCCGAAGCATGTCACCGGAGCTCCCCGGCACCGATGAGGAGGACGTAGAATCCATCCGTCGCTTCCTCGGGGCCGAGGTCGAAGCAGGTCGATCCCGGGGGGGCTGTACCGCAGGAGCCCTCAGGGTAGGGGGAGACCCACCCGAAGGCTCACCGCCACCAGCAGGGGAATGGACAGCCCTCACCTGCACTCCTGACGATGCACCACCATCCGACGACATCAGGAGACGAGGTCCCGGTACCACCGACGTCGATGCAGCTATCCGATGTCTCGGCGCCGATGCAGAGGGCCGATGCCTCGATGCACTGGCGGCCGAGGATGAAGGTCTGGACGCTGATGACGTCGATGCACTCGATGACCCCGGTGCCGATGCCGACGAAAGACCCGAGAACAAAACGTTCCACTGGGCCAATCTCGCTATCTGAGTTCGCCTTTGTAACAGGGAACACAGACTACAGTTCTGAGGACGGTGCTCGGCCCCCAGACACTGAAGACACGAAGAGTGCCTATCAGTGAGCGAGATTACCCGGGCGCACTGGGTGCACTTCTTGAAGCCGCTGGAAGGCTTCGATGTCATGGGCGGAAAAATCACGCCGGCGAAATCAAAATCCGAAATGACGAATTTGAGCACCAAAACTTTAAGGGAGAAAAATCTCGACCGAGGCCGAAAAGAGGCCTACCCCGACGACGAAAGAAAACTTACCGGGGCAAAAACTGGAAATACGGGAAGGGGCAAACGAAACCCAAGGGGGTTTTCGGAGCACTTTCCAAACGAAAAGAGAACTTTTCCGAAGAAAAACACGTCTATTAAGATAACGGACGCGCGAGGTCGACTCTCCGGGGCTCGACACGGCAAAACACAGCCGTACCGAGTGCGGACGAAAGAAGACTGGCCGGCTCGAGCCGGTTTCGGGCGGGAAGATGGCCGCGCGGGCGCGCGAGAGCTAGCAAAGGACTTTGCTAGTGAAGATTCCGATTGGAGGGGCTGCCGTGGACGTCACCCATCAGTGAGAACAAGCAGCCTGCTTGTCCTCGGAGAAAGATTATTTATTTGTATTTGTTACATTTGTATCCCACCTTTTCCCACTTATTGGTAGGCTCAAAGTGGCTTACATAGTTCCGGAGAGGTGGTTACAGACTCTGGTGTGAATACAGTATAGAAAAAATGGTCCTAAAAAAAAAAAAAAAAAAAAGAGAGATCCTATGCTTTAACTTTCTCCTTGGTTCTTCCCCAAACTATAGGTCCTTAAGCATCCAGGACGTAAACTTTAAAGAAAATGGCATATACCTTGGCTAGACAAAGACAGGCTCAACTGTAGGAAACACACAGCAATTTACCACCAGGCCTTAGCAGTAGCCAAAACACAATATTTCTCAACACACAAAACAGGCTGCAAATTCTGTCAAGTAGTTATTCAAAATAGTAAGCTAACAGCAAACCCCATAACAGAACCAGCCTTCTAGGTCACCACTGACCAGCAATAATTTTGCACCATAGTTTGACAGCAAAATTAAAGGTTTCCATCAGGACCTATAGG
Source organism: Microcaecilia unicolor (assembly GCF_901765095.1). Taxonomy (NCBI): domain Eukaryota; kingdom Metazoa; phylum Chordata; class Amphibia; order Gymnophiona; family Siphonopidae; genus Microcaecilia; species Microcaecilia unicolor. The sequence continues at coordinate 239,598,025 of NC_044034.1, read as the reverse complement.
CAGTTCTAGAGCCTCCCATCAGCTAATAAAAACACTTTCTCATACCCCCCCCCCCCCCCATTCATGCAAAGCCATCTCAGACTCAATCAGGTAACAGAGATAGCTCTCAGAAATTTCTTTAAAGGCTTACAACCTATGTTTTGCTCCCTTGACTGCTGCCCCACAAAGACAGTCCAACTAGCAAGGTAAGGCCTCTGACGGGACCACTAAATTTAATTATTCTCCAAGCGGCAAACAGCACTAAAAAAAAAAAAAAAAAAAAAGAAGGGCTCTGGTATGCCCCCCTACTTATGAGGAACTAACTTAACCATGACTAGCTAGAAAACTGCAGCCAGTATCTAACACCTCTTTCCTGGGAAAGGAAAAACTTATAGAACACATATTCTGCATTCAACTCAATGACTAGCTGAATGAAAAAAATCCTGGGTAGACCTATGTCAATTTGACTTCATACCTAGATATAGAACAGAGACAGTTCTTGTATCCCTTCTTGATGATCTCCATCATTACCACAGCAACAAACCCTTCTGTTCAGTGCCCAAGGTGATGTGCTATTGCTGAACTGTGGGTTACCATAGGGATCCATACTGTCATCTATTTTATTCAATATCTCTCAAAGCTCAAACTGAAGTGCTTCGATCAATAAACACAAGATATTTTTATCTATGAAAACGATATACAGCTAGTTATACCCACTGAACCCGTTCTAACCAGCTGACTGCCCAATAGCACTTCAAAGCACAAACTCTGCCTGAATCCAAGCAAAACTAATACTGTGCATTCGGTGTACAAGTATGCTTAAGTTCAACGTAGCATTTGGGGAATTATGAACACTCACTGATCATCAATGCTCCATACATCCACTCCTAACCTTCATCCCCCGTAATTCCACATCACTCATACATCTGCTCACAGGAATATGTACACCATACTTCTCTGTGTCTTAACACTGCCCTCTAAGCTTCCCATTGTCTCTTTCCAACGTTTCAATGTTGATGACCCATTGTCATATTCTTAATGATACTTCGATGGTTTCACAAAACTTGTACAATGTAACCTATAACCAAGCTGTAACAAATGTATTTCCATTATTCATATCTTATTGTAAGCCACAGTGAGCCCGCAAAGAGGTGGGGAAAATGTGGGATACAAATGCAATAAATAAATAAATAACCTAAAAATCACAGGTTAGGAATCTTGGGATACTGCTAAGCTCATCACTTAGAAAATTATTTTAAAGATTGTTTGATTTTGTGAGATCAATAATCTAAGGCAACTATGAAATCTCTCCCCATAAATTGAAAAGATTCTGATCATAGTGTTCCTCAACAAGGAAACATCATGGCTAGACAACTGTTCACACCCTATATATTGGTCAAATCAAAGAATCTGCACCAACTCCAGTTTAGAAAGTCGCAGCAGAACCGAGAGGGCTCCAAGAGGTATGACCATGTCACATCCTTTCTGCAAAACCATACTAGCTACCAGCACCCCACAGAGCAAATTATAAAACTGATCTTCAAAGCCCTCAGACATAATGAGCTGGAGTACCTGAAGAATAAGTTAACTCTCTACACACCTTTGAGCCTCCTCAGGAATTGCCTCCCCACCCCCCACTCTGGAAACAACTCCCAAAAGGACTGTCCACAAGATTCTACATATTGCACCTTAACTTCCACACGTAAATCGAAATGTATTCTATAACAGTGCATTTAACTTAATTGGTTAACTAATCAGCACTGTCAACTGGATGTTAACAAGCAACTTTCAGCACTAATTGGCATTAAGATTTACTCACACAACTCGCTAAGTGTATTCTGTAAGTGGTGTGCATAAATTCTATGTCGCATAGTTGAAAAGGGGGCATGGCCACAGGCAAGGCTTGGGAGTTTCTAAAATCTATGCATATTCTAGAATACATCCACTCTGCGCCTACTTTACATAAGTACATAAGTACATAAGTAGTGCCATACTGGGAAAGACCAAAGGTCCATCTAGCCCAGCATCCTGTCACCGACAGTGGCCAATCCAGGTCAAGGGCACCTGGCACGCTCCCCAAACGTAAAAACATTCCAGACAAGTTATACCTAAAAATGCAGAATTTTTCCAAGTCCATTTAATAGCGGTCTATGGACTTGTCCTTTAGGAATCTATCTAACCCCTTTTTAAACTCCGTCAAGCTAACCGCCCGTACCACGTTCTCCGGCAATGAATTCCAGAGTCTAATTACACGTTGGGTGAAGAAAAATTTTCTCCGATTCGTTTTAAATTTACCACACTGTAGCTTCAACTCATGCCCTCTAGTCCTAGTATTTTTGGATAGCGTGAACAGTCGCTTCACATCCACCCGATCCATTCCACTCATTATTTTATACACTTCTATCATATCTCCCCTCAGCCGTCTCTTCTCCAAGCTGAAAAGCCCTAGCCTTCTCAGCCTCTCTTCATAGGAAAGTCGTCCCATCCCCACTATCATTTTCGTCGCCCTTCGCTGTACCTTTTCCAATTCTACTATATCTTTTTTGAGATACGGAGACCAGTACTGAACACAATACTCCAGGTGCGGTCGCACCATGGAGCGATACAACGGCATTATAACATCCGCACACCTGGACTCCATACCCTTCCTAATAACACCCAACATTCTATTCGCTTTCCTAGCCGCAGCAGCACACTGAGCAGAAGGTTTCAGCGTATCATCGACGACGACACCCAGATCCCTTTCTTGATCCGTAACTCCTAACGCGGAACCTTGCAAGACGTAGCTATAATTCGGGTTCCTCTTACCCACATGCATCACTTTGCACTTGTCAACATTGAACTTCATCTGTCACTTGCACGCCCATTCTCCCAGTCTCGCAAGGTCCTCCTGTAATCGTTCACATTCCTCCTGCGACTTGACGACCCTGAATAATTTTGTGTCATCGGCGAATTTAATTACCTCACTAGTTATTCCCATCTCTAGGTCATTTATAAATACATTAAAAAGCAACGGACCCAGCACAGACCCCTGCGGGACCCCACTAACTACCCTCCTCCACTGAGAATACTGGCCACGCAATCCTACTCTCTGCTTCCTATCTTTCAACCAGTTCTTAATCCATAATAATACCCTTTAGGTGTCAGGATTTATGTTAAGTAAAACATGGTGTAAATGGCCACGACTAAATTTGGTCGCATGGAGAGGCAGTATTCTATATACCATGTGGAAATGTAATCCTATTGTATAAAATATAGGCATGCAAATACACATAGGCATATTTTTTTTTCTGTGTGAAATTTTCAGGCGCAATATACAAAATCTAACACTATATGCCTACACCTAACTCAAAACCTAGCTCTTGCCTGTGGTGACTATCCACTCACTCCACCATCTGAACTAACTTGCCGCACATCTCGTAATTTTAATCAACTGTACATATAATTTGCTTGCAATTTAGCCACCCATTTACTCCAATATCTTTGTCCTACCCATATTGTCTATTCATGTGAAATGCCCTTGCCCCCACCCCCAGCTATCTATTAAGATGTTTCATTGCATTGTACTGACATTCTAAGCATCACATACATGTCATTTGATTGCTTTAATGCTTGTCTATCAAGGTGTTTAATTTGTATTATGTTGACATTATATCATTGTTATCTAAATGCTCTTCCATGCTGCCTATTATAGTGTATCATTTGTATTCTACTTACATTATATTTTTATTAATAATAATTTTCTACTGCGCTGTTTTAATATGATCTTTTTGAAACTTGTCATTGCTATTACTAGGATTTAATTTGCCTCTCTCTAAGTTTACCTCAATGGGATCTTACACTGTTAACAAAACATAGGTTATTGTCAAGCTAAACCTGCACATGTTGCCTTGAGTCAATTGCTTCATAAAGGCAGTTAAGTAAATAAAACTCAGGTAAAGAGCAAAATAAGTATTCAGAAAACTGAAGAACTCAAAATGTAGTAATTAAAAGCTGTAACAATGATTTTTAGTTTATATTTTAACCCACTACAAAGTCAAAAATGAAAGAAAGTTGCAGTAATAAATAGATGCTCAAAGTATCAAATGTAGGCATAGGCAGTGGCGTTCCTAAGGGGGGGCTGACACCCGGGGCAGATCGCCAATGCACCCCGCCCCCTGGGTGCAGCGCCCCCCCCCCCCCCCCCGGCGAAAGAACCCCCACCTCGGGTGCACGCCGCTGGGGGGGGGGGGGGGTGCTACGCGCCTGCCTGCTCTTCGTTTTCGTGCTCCCTCTGCCCCGGAACAGGAAGTAACCTGTTCCGGGGCAAAGAGAGCATGAAAATGAAGAGCCGACGGGCGCGCGGCACCCCCCCAGCGGCGTGCACCCGAGGGGGGGTGCACTACATGGGAAACTACATGAACAGATGTATAACAAGCATAATGTTTACCTCCGTGACAAAAAGGCTTTGAGCTTCCCTCTCAGCATTTTCAGGAACAGTGGAGCATTTATATCGAGCCTGCCGTTTCAGTGTTGCTATCTGTAAAGAAACAACCAACATTAAATACTTTTTTAAATATACATGCATATTACATATTCGTACCACTGCAAATATTGCCTTGTCATACTGCGTTTTCTTTCCTGACATTTGCAGTTTCCAAGGTACTGTGTTATGTATGTTAAATACTGCCTTTATGATGGGATTTCTCAGATGCTGGTTTTGCTGCTCCAGTGTCCAGATCTCTCATATGTACCTCTCTTATGTTCCTTTTCCATATTGGTATGGGAATCTAAATTAGATCCTGCCTGCTAATTTTCTTTCCTCAAGTCCCTCTAGTTCAGTCCAGATACTTGGGGTTTGTGCTGTCCTGCTAGCAGATGGAGACTGAACTATTGAACTGTGATATCATCGCTTAAAAACCCTATGCAAACCCCTGGCCAGTTAGTAATTAACAAAAGAAGGTAGTAATTAAAATGGGGGGAAGTCTATAGTTTAATATCAGGATTTAAGGTAAACATACAGAAATCCCAATTACCACCAATATTACAGGGTGAAGAAATTCAGGGACCAGAGAACAGGGCTTTGGCGAAGGCAGATGGGAAAATTAAATACTTGGAGAGTGCAGATACCACAAGACTTGTCACAATTATATGTGTTAAATGTGAATAAGCTGTTAAGAGGACACTGTTGCCAAGCATACCCACTCTCACTGCTGAGCATAGCGCTATATAACATGATGATTGTGCCCCGCTGGTTGTATGTTTTTCAAACTGTACCTATTTACCTTACACGACACGATGAAAGTCAGTTGAATAAAATGTTGCAAAAATTTCTCTGGAAAGGAAGAAGGCCGAGGCTGCCTATCGATTCTTCAGATACCAAAGGAATATGGAGGACTGTGTTTGAGTGTGAGATACTTAACAGTGGCGTGTGGTTTGAGGCATCTCAATGATTGGTTACGCAAAACAACTGATTTCTCTGCCACCAATATCGAGTTGAAGTTATTTGAGCAGATCCATTTTAGTTGCTACCTGCATGGTTGTGGAAATAACATCCCACTGGTATTACAGAAAACATCCACAGCAGCGTGGCGATGGATATGTAAAGCTCATCGTTTCTCACCCAAAGTCACTCCATACCTGGCGATCTGTGACAATCCAGAGTTCGCACCTGGGTCACTCTACAAAGTGTTTGATAGATGGAGGAGACATGGGTTTAAAAATTTATGCCACGCTTTAATAGAAGAAGGTCGAATTAAGACCTTTCTTGAACTACAAGAACAGTACTCAGTATTGCCAACAGACTATTTTCACTACTGCCAACTGAGGTATTATATATCTAGCTTACCATGGGAAGATCTAATGGAAGATGTGAGGGAGGAGATGGCCTCAGCCATCTCCTTGGGAGTGCAACAAAGACTGCAAATGACGTTTCACCATCGTCACATCCGAGACACAATGGCAGAATTGGATTTGCAGCGTATGCAACAAAATGGAGCCAGGACCTGGCTACCGCAGTGCCAGCAGTAGTATTTAAGGAACATGTTTTGTCATTATGCAAAACCTCCATGTTGGCAGGACATTGGGAATTGCAATACCGGTTTGCCTTACGACTACTTGCGTCCCCAAGGCAAGCATTTCACATGGGCTTGTCCCCTGATGGGGCATGTATGAAGTGTAAAATGGAAGGCGCAACATTAGCTCACGTGTTTTGGTCCTATCCGAAGGTAGTTTCCTTTTGGAAAAATCTCCTCCAGCAGATATCACAACAATGGTCAACAAACTGGTGTTATGACCCATTATTACTATTTGGTAGACCAAGACTGGGTTCGCCGATCCCGAAGGGATACAAGGAGTTTGTGCAGAGAGCAACTGTTATGGCCAAAAAACCAATTCTTCTCGATTGGCTTATGACGCAGTACCCTTCAATCCAGAAATGGCGCAACCAGATAGTGTCTTCTTCACATGGAACGGATAGCAACCCACAAGCTCCCTCAACTAGGAATACAGCAATTTCAAAACAGATGGTCTCCATTTTGGGAGCCCCTCACTCCTACAGCAAGAGGACAACTGCTGAATCTGTGAACTCTGCAGAGACTTACATTAATCTATGGTCTAGTAGATAAGAGGAGGAGGGAGAGGAGAGGGGAAGGAGTTGGGAGGGTGGGGGGAACTTGGGATTGGGTTTGGGAGTTAGATATGGGATGGTACTTATTATTAATGCTCCGAGAGCATTGCAGCGAGAGTGGGGGGAGGGCAAAGGGGGTTCTGGGATGGAGAAAGAGGAAAAAAAGAGGTTTGGTTTGTTGTTATGGAGGCATGATTTTGTTGTACCCAGATGGTGTTGATGTTTGATGTTATAATCCTCTATGTATCATTAATAAAAATTACTGAAACAATTCAATATGTCAAATGCGTTCGACCTAGACCACACAATACTAATGGCCCTGCTTGACAGTATGGGAATCAACGGAGCAGCAACAAAATGGTTCAACAGGTTCTTAAGGACCAGATCCTACATTGTAAAAATGAATAACCAGCTATCAGAATCTTGGACCCCAAAATACAGGGCACCACAGGGCTCACCATTATCACCTATACTGTTCAATATTAAGATGGTCCCACTCAGTAAAAAACTGGAACAAGGTAAAATTAGTTCTTACCTGATAATTTTCTTTCCATTAGCCCCAACAGATCAATCCAGAGACTTGTGGGTTATGTCCCTCTACCAGCAGGCGGAGACTGAGAGAACTTCATAGGTTTACTATATGTGGTCATGTGCAGTCACCTTAACTTTAGTATTGTCGATACCAAAGCAGTGGAAGAAGTCCTCTCCTGCCTGCATAAAACCCATGTAAGCTCCTCAACCGCTCCTGCGGGAGGGTAACAGAAGGTTTCCTTTATGTTTAGATTTGTTTTGCCTTTTTTTTTTTTTGCCAAACATCAAATGAAGGAATCTGATGAAACTGAAGCAACTAGAAGAAAACACTCAACCCAGAACAACAAAGGGCGGGCCTCTGGATTGATCTGTTGGGACTAATGGAAAGAAAATTATCAGGTAAGAACTAATTTTATCTTCCATAGCGTCCCACAGATCAATCCAGACACTTGTGGGATGTACCAAAGCAGAACTCAAGAGGGGCGGGGTACTACAACCTCAGCAGACTGTAGTACTCCACAGGCCACGGTTACATGCGCTGCCATGTCAAATCTGGAATGCCTAGTGCTGCCACACCAAGCCTGCAAAGCCTGGCAAGGGAAGGACAGCAGATCAAGTGGGGGGGGGGGGGGTGGGGATCTGCAAAAGCCATCCACAGAAGGACAGAGGACCAAATGGCTGAACTGCAAAGGGCAGCCACGAAAGCCAGACGGGATATGGAAAAGGAAGTCAACTGCGCTCTGGAAGAAAGCGCTGCCACCCACAACGGGAGAGACTGGCCCATACAGAGGCCAGCTGAAGAAATTGCCTCTCTCAGCCAACAGCCACTACAGCACTTGAAGCCAGATTCCCTTTCTTAAGACCAGCCAGACGACAACATGAGGGTATGCCGGCAGGCATTTCTGCTCAGCAGGTCAGGAATCTGATGATCCTACCGCAATGTGGGTGTTTCGTAAGGAGTTGCCACCTTCCTATAAACCTAAGGCTCTCCAGGTTCTGAATATGTCTGCTTCTGATTCTGCCACCACTACATCTGCTAAACTTAAAATGGTGAGCACTAGAAGACCGCTACAGTCTTTAGCAGTGCGTAAGGCAATGTAGGAAGTCACTTCTGCTCAGTGGGTCATCCCAGGCACTGCCCCACTAAGCAGAGGCGTACTTAGGTGGGGTGCAAGGGGAGCAGCTGCTCCCCTAAAAGCATTTTGCGAAACAGCTCTTCAGCTTCACACTGACGCCTATTCTACAAAAGGTCTGCTCCTCCTGACATCAAAAATGCTATGCCCAGATCTGCCAATCTAAAAATGGCAAACCTTCTTATGGTACCTTCCTATGGTCCTGAGCAAAGCAAGAAGCAAAGAGTTGACCAATGGAACTCGCTGGTCACTTTCAAATAGTATAGGAGTATATGGTGAACATCTAAGAAGCAGGAAGAGAAAAGGTGGAAAGGGATGGAAGGCAGAAACCACCGTATGCAGAAAAGACAGTACTGTGCGCCCGTCACCAGTAGAAATCCAGAGGATCTCAAACGGATGACGTCGGGAGGTCCGAGAACCTACCTGGACTGGATTCCTAAAAAAAACTAGGCTGCCCAGGACGATAGCCCTGGTGTCGTAAAGATAAAGGCGAGCCTGACCCAACCAAAAAGAACTTGTAGACATGTCCTCAGGAAGACGCTAAGTCTATAAGTCACCCAGGTCTTCCACCAACTTCATGGAATCCGCCCGTGTTTGCCTCTGATCATTGGCCCCTAAGTGAACAAAAGTCAACTGTTCACTGAAAAAAACACTCAAACACTGTGTGTGAACTCGGTGGAACAGCATTCTACTGACGTTGAAATCTGCAGCAGAGAATATGGAGGAGCTGTGTGCAATTGCCACTGAACCAAGGTGCAAACAAGCAGTTCCTGACCAAATTGTGTGCAATTGATGATTCCTTGCTAGCAGAAGTTTTTATAGTATTGGAACCATTAGGCAGGGCTACAAAAGAACTATCGCCAGATACTAAGCCTTCAGTACATCTGGTGGTCCCAACAAAACGTCATTAGAAAAAAGCATCTGATAAACAGCATCTGATAATTGCAAGCTCAGGCAGCCATATAAAAGCATCCTTAAAGAATCTTCTAGATTACCTGGATTGCTATTTTACAGATACAGAGCACAAAA